>NC_091317.1:20226646-20241646 GCF_038502225.1 Cherax quadricarinatus
CCCTAGCCATGGTTCCAATGAATAAAGGAAATGCTTTTCGTTGTGTAAAGCACCTACACACTACATTGTCCATTAAAGATAAGGTGGATTTGAAGCAACTCTCAGTTGCTATGAGCTCAGTCTCGTGATGCAGGAGAATATGCTTTATTATTATGCTAATATCAACACTACAGCTTATTGCCTATCACAATTGATCTAATATTACATAATAAACAATATAAATAACATAAAACATGTTAAATACTCCAGAATGAATAATATTTGGCATAATACCGAGCAGTTCGACGGAGGTATGAAGAGGATACGAGATACAAGTACCATTCTCCTATCCCTCTCTTGGGGCTTATGTTAGAGAAAACGGAGTATAGCACAGGGCTAACTGTGATATACACTCGTACTGCACCATAAACCTGAAACAAAAAAGCTATTTTCTCTATATAGATTACCACACATAGCAGCATATGTGTAGAGGACCTAGGATAACCCAAAAAAGTCAGACAACGTGGCTTATTTCTAGTACCTGGCTTGGGTTAGCCACATATGAAATTTTGGTAAATATTCAATTCCCAGCCAGGGTAGAAACACTGGGAGTTTCTTTACACCTGTTGTCTATGTTCACCCATCAGTAAATGGGTACCTGGGTGTTGGTCGACTGGTGTGGGTGTTATCCTGGGACACTGACCTAATTTGCTTGAAATACTCTGCCTAACAAGCGGCTTTCTATATAGTAGTATGTCACTGTTGTCAGCTATGTCTGTAGCCCATGTACATGTACGTGTAGTAAATTATTATTATTATTATTATTATTGTTATTTTCTCATTTGTTGGGTTGTCTTATTGAAACGTGGGCAATGTATGATGGAAAGATACTTCTTAATGTACACCAAAAATGAAAAATCAGACCATAAATAGCGGAGTTCACTTCTCAGCCATTAGCAGCCGCTTAGCGGTATATTTTTGTATGGTTTTTATGGTTATATTCTCGTTTTTTCGGTCTCATTTGATAGAATGGAAGATATATTACAGAAATAGATATGATTTTGATTGCTTTCATGACGAAAAGTACCTTGAAATTGTGCTCACAGTAGCACAAAAGTTCTATTCTTTAGCGATGCTCGAGTAAACAAATGTCATCACCGTCCAATACCTGTCTGCCTGCCAGTCCAAATTCCAGTACGCAGTCAAGAATGGGTTGACATTTTTTATACAATTACAATAATGCAGTAGTCTGCATAACAGTAAATCTTCTATTTTTTTGTGTGAATAAAATTCTAAATGGTAAGTGAGAGTAATATAAGAGGGACCTGGAGCCATGACTAATCAACAGAGAAAATGTTATTTTAGTGCCAGGAATGTCTGCACTGTCTATTCTGGACCCTATTTTGAAATTGGCATCTGTGAAATTGGCCAAATTGCCAATTTCTGACCACTTTATTGGATAGTTGAAATAGGTGAATGGGCAGTTTCTTGTACTCAGCTGACAGACTCGAAGCAAGTAAGTTTATTCAGGTACTATACACAAATACAGTTACATAGATTATCATACATAGCAGCATATGTATAGAGAACCTAGGATAGCCCAAAAAAGTCAGACAAAGTGACTTATTTCCAGTATCTGGCTTGGGCTTGCCATGATTTTTGGTAAATATTGTTTTTTTCTCAGTTGTTTGTTGGGCTATCTCATTGAAACTTGGGCAATGTATAATGGAAAGATGCTTCTTAACGTACACCAAAAATAAAAAAAGACGGACAATAAATAAGGGTGTTCACTTCTCAGCCATTAGCTGCCTCTTTGTGGTATATTTTCGTATGGTTTTAATGGTTGTATTCTTATTTTTTTGGTCTCTTTTGATAGAATGGATGATATATTACAGAAATAGACATGATTTTGATTGCTTTCATGACGAAAAGTACCTTGAAATTGAGCTCAAAGTAGCGGAAATGTTCGATTTTTGCTGATGTTCAATGAACTTTGTGTAAGTCAAGTTTGTTAATTTTATTAAGTGTATTCTAACCTAACCACTCAGTAATCCAGCAAACTCAGTAATCCGGCACACTACAGGTCCCATTGATGCCGGATTTGTGATGGAGGACCTGTATTTGCATTTTCCTTTCAAACAAAATTTCTCATTCTCTTCTTCCTCTTCCTCCTCTTCTTCCTCTTCCTCCTCCTCTTCTTCCTCCTCCTCTTCTTCTTCCTCCTCCTCTTCCTCCTCCTCCTCCTCTTCTTCCTTCTCCTCCTCCTCTTCTTCCTTCTCCTCTTCCTCTTCCTTCTTCTCTTCCTCCTCTTCTTCTTCCTTCTCCTCTTCCTCCTCCTCCTCCTGTTCTTCCTCCTCTTCTTCCTCCTCCTCTTCTTCCTTCTCCTCTTCTTCCTTCTCCTCTTCCTCTTCTTTCTCCTCCTCCTCTTCTTCCTCCTCCTTTCCTTCCTCTTCCCCCTCCTCCTTTTCTTCCTCTTCCTCCTCCTCTTCCTCCTCCTCCTCTTCTTCCTTCTCCTCCTCCTCTTCTTCCTTCTCCTCCTCCTCCTCTTCCTTCTCCTCCTCCTCCTCCTCCTCTTCCTTCTTGTCTTCCTCCTCCTCTTCTTCCTCCTCCTCTCCTTCCTCCTCCCCTCCCTCCTCCTCCCCTCCTCCTTTTCTTCCTCTTCCTCCTCTTCTTTCTCCTCCTCTTCCTCCTCTTCTTCCTTCTCCTCCTCTTCTTCCTCCTCCTCCTCTTCTTCCTCCTCTTCTTCCTCCTCTACTTCCTCCTCTTCTTCCTCCTCTTCTTCCTCCTCTACTTCCTCCTCTTCTTCCTCCTCTTCTTCCTCCTCTTCTTCCTCCTCCTCTTCTTCCTCCTCCTCCTCCCAACAGCAACAACAACAAACCGGCCATATCCCACCAAAGCAGGATGGCCCAAAAAGAAAAACAAAAGGTTCTCTTTTTAACTTTAGTAAAGTATACAGGAGAAGGGGTTACTAGCCCCTTGCTCCCAGCATTTTAGTCGCCTCTTACGACATGCATGGGCACGAAGGAAAAATTCTGTTCCACTTCCATGGAGGTAAATCAACAGGAACAAGAACTAGAAAGAAAACCCAGAGAGGTGTGTATATATATGTTTGTACATGCATGTAATGTGACGTAAGTAGAAGTAGCAAGTCGTACCTGAAATCTTGCATGTTTACGAGACAGAAAAAACTCACCAGCAAGCCTACCATCATGTAAAACAATTACATGTTTCCATTTTACACTCACTTGGCAGGACGGTAGTACCTCCCTGGGCAGTTCCTGTCTACCAACCTACTACCTAAGCTATTCTACCTATGTTTTGTAAATTTATACATCAGTCTTTAGTTGTATAGGGTATGGTATTGCCGAGATGATGTGGAAGAGGACACATACATACAGGTATAACATTGAAGGAAAGAAGCATATATAGTGTGTTGAGACATGTAGCATCAAGCAACATGGTAGTCAACTGCAAGTAGTTAGATCATTATTTACAGAAATCAATCAGCTTCAACATCTGGACACAGATGTCATCAGGTGACACCAATTCATGCACACTTACATGATATCCACTACTTCATGACACCTGCCTCCACCATCAATACTTGCTCCTTTCTTAGTTGTATTAGGACTGAAGAAGCTACTCGTGGCACAACATTTCCTGAATTACATAACTATGCATCTATCTTCTGCCACATATTAGTCTTTTATGAGGAACTCTTAATAGAAGCTTTTTCAAAATCTAAATAAATGCAATCTTCCTATCACTTTACTTCTCTTTTGATTATTTTTTGTGACTTGGAGTAGCCAAATAAAGTTGATATGCAGGATCCTGCTGATCAAGCAAAACTGCTTGTTAGCTGTTTTAATAGCAGGTGTATTATCCTATTTCTTTAATGGCCTTCTCCAGTATTTTTATAACAGTACTTATGGGTCTTAATTCCCTGTCAGCCTTTTTAAGTACTGGTAAAATATGAGCTGTTTTCTATTTGTCTGCCAGTTTATTGTGTAATGAAATCCCCAAAATAATCTACAGTATGTAGTTTACATTTTTGCACATTCTTTTAAAAGTCATGGTAGTATCTCATTAGTACTATTGGTTCTGTTTTGTCAAAATTCAGCAGTATCTTCTTTACTTACAGGATATTTCGGTGTCCTCCATTTCTGTTAGCTGTTTGGAGTTCAATATACACTGAACTTTGTCTCTCTATGTGCTTTGTTAAAAGTTCTTATTTCTGTAATGTCTTTTTTTTTTTAATTACCAGTTCTAATCCAAGACCAGGTTGCACAGGTTGTTTTCCCCAGAACCATTAACCCTTTCAGGGTTTCGGCTGTACTAGTATGTCTTACGCACCAGGGTTTTTGACGTACTAGTACGCTTAAATTCTAGCACCCTCAAATCTAGTGAGAGAAAGCTGGTAGGCCTACATATGAAAAAATGGGTCTATGTGGTCAGTGTGCACAGTATAAAAAAAATCCTGCAGCACACAGTGCGTAATGAGAAAAACAAAACTTTGAACGTGTTTTTGGATTAAAACAGCGACTTTGCGCTGTATTTTCGTATGGTATTTATTGTTGTATTCTAGTTTTTCTGGTCTCATTTTATAGAATGGAAGACATATTACAGAAATTGAGATGATTTTGATTGGTTTTACAAAGAAAAGTACCTTGAAATTGAGCTCAAAATAGCAGAAATGTTCGATTTTTACCAAAGTTCAAAAGTAAACAAATCATGCTATGCATCCAATACACGTCAACTGGGGAGTCTAATATTCTTTCACAAATGCGCTGATATTATGTATACCATTTCTACACTAATGCAGTAGTCTGCATAACAGTAAATCTTCTATTTTTTGTGAGAATAAAAATTCAAAGTGGAAAGCAAAAGAATGTAAGAGGGGCGCGGGGACGTGACTAATGAACAGAGGAAATGTTATTTTAGTGCCAGGAATGTCTTTCTTGTTTATTCTGGACCCTATTCGGAAATTGGCATCTTTTGAAATTTGTGTGAAATTGGCAAAATTGCTAAATTCTGACCACTGTATTGGATAGTTGAAATCGGTAAGTGGGTGGTTTCTTGTACTCATTTGATAGAAAAAATGGAGTTCTAGCGAAATAGTTATGAGTTTTGTCAACAAGTACACTGGAATTGGCCAAAAATAGGGCTCAAATTGGGCAAAATTGCCGATGCGTAAACATCGTCAAGACCGCTAACTTCGCGAGAGCATAATTCCGTAAGTTTTCAATCAAATTTCATACTTTTGGTGTCATTATGATTGGGAAAAGATTCTCTGTCTTTTCATAAGAAAAAAAAAATAATTTTTTTTTTTTTTTAATTTTGGCCGACCCTGAGAACAAGTCTCTGAGAGGGCCTGTCAACCCTGAAAGGGTTAACAGATATATCAGACAAGTTGGTTCTAAAAATTTATGTTGAGATGCTCTTTTTTTTTTTCTAGTAAATACTAAGTATAGTATATGTGTTGCCTTTTCTCACTCACATCACCTCATTGATGTGCCTGTCATTACAGTAAAAAATTTGGCTGCCCACTTGTTTACTAGTCCAGCTTCATAGGCTATCCAGCATCTCTTTATATGAATTGTAATTGAAATCCCCAGTTACAAATGACTTTTGCCTTATCATGATCACATTTCAGTTTATAACTCTCTTGAATATTATGTAGTCTCTTAGGTAGAATAACAAATTCTTATTTATCTTCTATGGTTAAATAATGATTGTGTACATTTACAGTTATTTTTCATTTTGTTTTGAATTTCTACTATTTTTTTTTGCCATAATTGATAGTTCTTCATCTTTCTTGCCTGTTCTTACCCTTCTCCACATAGTGTAGTTTCCCTTGGCATTCCACATCATTGAGAGTGTTTCTCATGGCTGGATTCGGTTAGTTATAGTATTGTAGTTTTTGTTTTGTTTATCACTTAATTGTAGTCTTTTTTAGGCTGTTTTTTTCTATATTGGTGCTGTACTTAAGATCTCTATACATTTCTGAAAAATTAGTTTGCTTTCTGACCATTTCTAAATAATTTTATCTTTACCTCTTCCAGTAGGTTTTCTTGTTGAATGAATGATGGTGAATTTACTTACCTTTTTTGGGCCACCCTACTTTCGTGAGAAACAACTGTGTTAAAAAATGTAATTACGTATAGTCTTCCTGTATACCCCACCATTTTTTAATTAACACACCATCTGGCTCCCACCAAGGTAGGGTAACCTCCCCCCCCCCCCCCCAAAAAAAAAAGGGAACTCATTCATCGTTATTCATTCATCTTGCTACCCTTTGAATTGCAACATCCTCACCCTTCCTTGAGAGTGCAGGAACTGTATTTCCCACCTCCAGGTCTTAAGTTCATCTAACTGGTTTTCATGCATCCTTTCATATATGTTACCTTGCTCACACTCCAACAGTATGGCAGGTCACAAGAAAAACATTTCCATCTACTTACTCCGATCCAACATACTCACATAGCCTGTTGGATGTTCATACCCCCAGCACTCAGGACTTTAATCCCCCTCCCATGAACCCTTCCTTGGATGACCCCTACCCCTCCTTCCTTCCACTCTAGATTCATACTCATAGTTATCATGTTTTGCTCCATCCTCTCTAAGTGCCCAAACCACCTCAGCAACCCCTCTTCAGTTCTCTGAATTATTCTTTTGGTAATATTACAATGTCCATACTGAATATTTTGCATAATCACACCACACATTGCCCTTTAACATAAAATCCCTACTGCATCCAACCTTCTCTTCCCTGCAACATTTAAAACCCATGTTTCACACTCATATAATAGTGTTGGTACCACTATATTCTGGTACATTTCCATTTTTTTTTTCTTTTGCATCTGGGGTTAAAGTTCTTTGTCACCACAGATTCCCCAACACACCACTCACTCTTTTACCCTCCCCACCTCTTCTGTAGTTTACCTCCTTCCAAAGAAAATAGGCATGGCACTCAGTCCAGAGAAAACAAAGATGGCTAATATACTGCCATTGGCCATTATAAATGTAATGAACAATTTTATCAGTATAAAATACAGTGGAGCCTCAGCTAACGTTAAATCCAGCTAACGATACATTTTAATGCAAAAATTTTGCCTCAGCTAATGCTAAAAAACTCGCCCAACGCGATTCGTTCAAGACGCGTCCATGTGTGGCCTGAGCGCGCCTCAGTTGTCCCGTGGGTGCCAGTGTTTACAAGCCAGCCAGTGCGGTCGCATCCACGCATACAATCGGAACATTTCATATTATCACAGTGTTTTTAGTGATTGTACCTGCAAAATAAGTCACCATGGGCCCCAAGAAAGCTTCTAGTGCCAACCCTGTGATAAAAAAGGTGAGAATTAGTATGGAAATTAAGAAAGATTTTGAAGGGTTTGGGGTTAACCCTGAGGTGCCTATGCCATTTGTGGAATCCATTGTGCCTACTTCAAAGATTAAGGAAATGTGTGCAAAGAGGTAAACGTAAGTTTGTGTGACTGGCTTACTGAACAGCTTGACTGACTTACTGAACAGCTCGACTGACTTTCTGAACGACTGGACTGGCTTACTGAACGACTGGACTGGCTTACTGAACGACTGGACTGACTTACTGAGTCACTTGACTGACTTACTGAATGACTTCAAGTTAGACACTCCAGTACAACAATCAACTTCAGTACCAGAACCCCCACCATCCACCTCAGCCCAGTAGGACCACAACATAACTCTCCACTCTCTTCACAATCATCCACAAACACCAGCACCCACAATTTAAGGTAAGAAATATTGTTATTTCTGTTACAGTTGTAGTCTTAAGCAGTAAAAAGAACATAATACATAACAATGAACTACAGTTACATATTCACTTTTATTTTTGTAAGATGTGGAGGCCTAAAAAAAGTTGTTTGGCTTTTTTGGGGGTCTCAGGAACGTAACTATTTTTCCCCTAAGTTCTTCAGTTCATCTAACATGATTTTACCTAACATGGTGTTTTCAGGAACATAACTACCGTGTTAAATGACAGTCTACTGTACATGTATTGTGCATCTATCCTTCTGTTTGTGTGTAGGAAAATGTATATTTCATGTGGTAAATTTTTTTTTTTTTCATACTTTTGGGTGTCTTGAATGGATTAATTTGATTTCCATTATTACTTATGGGGAAAATTAATTCAAGTAACGATAATTTTGTCTAACGATGAGCTCTCAGGAACAGATTAATATCGTTGGCCGAGGGTCCACTGTATTAAGTTAGCAATAGAACTAGGTATTAAAAAACAATAAAAAAGTAATATACATATATAGTACACTCATTACTTACCTTAAAATATTTTTAGTCTTAATCTAGGGTGAGATGAGTAGTATTTATTGTAATAAATCAAGTGTGGTATGTATGGTAGCCAGCCAGGCTATCATACCAGGCCATTCCACCCACAAAATATTCTATGACATTTAAGCATCCCAGAGCGATAACATGCATATACAGTTCACTCATTACTTACCTTAAAATATTTGTAGTCTTAATGTGGGGTCAGGGGTGAGTAAATGAGATAAAACAAATAAACGAGAGAGAATGAGTGCATGAGAGAGGACAGGCGTAGTTACGTAAACAAACCAGGCGAACGCAAGTTTTGTAAACAAACCAGGCATACACATCTGGTTTGTGTACAAGTTGTCTCTACGTTGATACTGTAGAATAAATGAAGCTCTGAGTGAAGGCACTGGAAATAAGTCAGTGACGTTTTTGGGTTATCCTAGGTACTTTACACATATGCTGCTATGTATGATAATCTCTGTAACTGTATTTATGTATACCTGAGTAAACTTACAAAAGGAATAATTTTCTAGTTAACCCCAGTAACACATTTTCTCTTACGTTGGACTAGAAAAAGTTATTCTTGCTGTCACTCGTACAAGTTGTCTGGCTACCACATCTCATATTTATGTTTATTTATTCTACTGTGGGGTGTATTTATTATCTTTATGTGTTATGTGTCATGTTTATTATATAATTTTAAAAAAATATCATAAATGGATTAATGAAAATATGTATGTTAATGTAATATACGACATTTAATGAGACTCAGTGATTATTATTATTATTATTATTATTATTATTAATATGGTGTCTCAAGACATAAGACACTCTTACTGATTTTAATATGTACCTGCATGCCAGCACAGTGTGTAAGTTTATTTAGGTACAGGTATACATAAGTATAATTATCAGAGTAAATATAAAATATGAAGTAACTTTTAAAAACCACTTGAAATTTTAGAGTTTCCAGACATATTGGAGAGACTTAGTGGTTAAGGATCTCACAGAGAATGTAAAACCGGGTGGGGCACGGTGACCGTATTAGAAAGTCAGGTGGGGGAGCCGTATAGAGAGCTTTGGTCATAATTTGAAATGACTGTATTAGCGAAACGCCGTAAAGTGGGGTCCTACTGTATACAGTAGGGCCCCGCTTTACGGCGTTCCGTTAATACAGACATTTCAAATTATGACCAAAACCTGCTATACAGCTCCCCCACCTGACTTTCTAATACGGTCACTGCAGCCCACCCAACTTGTTTACATTCTCCATGAGCTCAGTAAGCACCATGTCTCTCCATTATGTTTGGAAACTCCAAAATTTCAAGTGTTTTAAAAAGTTATTTCATATTTTATATATACTCTGATAATTATACTCATGTATACCTGTACCTAAATAAACTTACACACTGTGCTGGCGTGCAGGTACACATTAAAATCAGTAAGAGTGTCTTACGTCTTGAGATGCCATATTACTAATGATAATAATGATAATCACAAAGTCTCATTAAATGTCATATATTACATTAATATACACATTTTCATTAATCCATCTATGACATTTTTTCAAAATTATATAATAAACACTATGCATAACATATAAAGATGATAAATACACCCCACAGTAGAATAAACAACCATAAATATGAGATGTGGTAGCCATACAACTTGTACGAGTGACACAATATTAGTAATGATAATTATAATAATAATAATCACTGAATCTCATTAAATGTCATATACAGTGGACCCTCGACATTTGATACTAATCCATTCCTGAGAGCTATCGAATGTCGAAAATATCGAAAGTCGAATTAATTTTCCCAATAAGAAATAATGGAAATCAAATTAATCTGTGCAAGACATGCAAAAGTATGAAAAATAAAATTTACCGCATGAAATATTAAGTTTAATGCAATAGAATAATTACAATAACAACAATAACAATAGATTAATAACAATAGAATAATTGACACTTACCTTTAATAAAGATACGGTGATGATTGATGGGATGGGAGGAGGGGAGAGTGTGGATGGTGTTAGTGTTTAGAAGGGGAATCCCTTTCCATTAGGACTTGAACTGGCAGCCTCACCATGCCTTACCACACTGTGTATGCCACTATGATTCTTAAATCTTTCAAACCAACCTTTGCTGACCTTAAATTCAATCATCACCACTAGTTGCAGACAATTTCTTTACCAAATCATCATGCACTCCGTCACACGCACTCCACTTTCGTACTTTGCAATTATCTCTTTCTTCATTTCAATAGTCATTAGCACCTTTTTTCTCGAAGGGTTGGCACTAGAAGCTTTCTTGGGGCCCATGGTTACTTATTTTGCAGAAACAAGCACCAAAAACAGTGATAATATGGATAATATGGAATGTACCGAATGTATCCTTAGATGCGCGCACACTGGCTGGCTTGTAAACACTGGCACACATGGTGCAGTTCAGGCCACACGTGGACACATCTCGTACGAATCGTATCGAATGTCAGGTCTTCCATCGAATGTTGAGGCGAAATTTTTGTGTTAAAATGAATTTAATGTCGGATTTATCGAATGTCGATGCCATCAAATGTCGGGGGTCCACTGTATTATGTTAATATACACATTTTTGTTAATCCATATTTTTTTTTTTCAAAATAATATAATAAACACCATACATAATATATAAAGATGATAAATACACCCTACAGTGACTTTGTCAATGGTCCAAGTCGGACCGAAACGTCGTCGTAAGCTTCTCTCTTTTATGTGCGGGTTATTTGTGTATCGTTCCAGTCACGGTATTGTGCCTTTTTTTGTTATTTGTGATTAGGCATGGTGAGGCTGCCAGTTATGTTGTGCGACAAAAGTCCAGTGACTCTCAAGCTGGTCCTAGTGGCATTAAAAGAAGAAGGGAAGTAACCCCGGAAATGGACTTGCTACCTCAAGTCCTAATGGAGGGGGATTCCCCTTCTAAATGCTAACACCATCCACACTCTCCCCTCCTCCCATCCCATCAATCATCACCAGATCTTCATTAAAGGTAAGTGTCAATTATTCTTTCGTTATTTATTGTTATTTATTGTTATTGTTGTTATTGTAATTACTATTCTATTGCATTAAACTTAATATTTCATGTGATAAAAGTTTTTTTTTTTTCATATTTTTGGGTGTCTTGCACGGATTAATTTGATTTCCATTATTTCTTATGGGGAAAATTGATTTGCTTTCCGATATTTTTGGTTTACGATGAGCTCTCAGGAACGGATTAGTATCGCGAACTGGGGGTCCACTGAAAACTTAACTAAAACTTGTATGATGCATTACTTAAAAGAATATTGATGTAATAATTTTGTTAAAAGTACAAGAATTGTGTGTTGTAAATACTACTGGCCCCTCGTTTTTGTTTCTTAGGTTGACTACTTTTGTATCTACATTAAAAAATGAAACACTACAGTACTCTTTTACACATAAGAAATCACTATTAATCAAACCATACCACAGGCGGGATTTGAACCCGCGGTCAGACAGTCTAAAAACTCCAGACTGTCGCGTTAGCTAACGCGATGGTCTGGAGTTGTGAGACTCTCTGACCGCGGGTTCAAATCCCGCCCGTGGTATGGTTTGTTTGCAATCGTGTCATTACAATTTCGTGAGTCACTATTAATGTTTTCAAGAAAAAATTGTCAGATATGGAAAACTTTGTTTATTAAAAAATGGATAAAGCTCATATGAACAAGCTTTGTTTTCAAAGTAAAATACTGTTTATTGGGAACCAACCATGAGATTGCAGTGCACTGAAAAGCATAAAACAAGTAATTTACAAAAAATTACACTTATTAGGAACCATCTGTAAGCTTGCATACTACCATGAAAGACCTGAAGATGGACTGTTAAAAGAAATCATTAATAACTATGCAAGTGTTTTACACTATTTCTTCAAATCTTATTCTCCAAGAGAGAATACAAACTTAGTGTAGCTGTGGCACCTCTACATGATACTGTAGTACTTCTATAGGCAGAGCTTGCAATCTTGGCTTATATTATAAAGCTGCAATTGTTTTGCCAAAGAAATGTAAAAATCAGATCAAACATCAAAAAAAAAAAATTCATGTATTGATGTTAATGCAAACTAAACTAAGGTTGACCTTAGATATGATGATCAACTCTGCCTAATTTAAATAAAAAAAAAAATTACAAAATCATCCATACATCATATTTAATGACTGGAAAGTAAGTCACTTTACACATACTTTTTTCTGGAATGCATTCAGTGCACAAATCAAGGTCTTATATAACAACTGTTTTAGATATTTTTTTATATATATAGTGTACCTTTTTATGTGTATATATTAAACCTAAATTTATTGTGTACTTATATACTGATGAATTTGACTTATTGCTTGTTTTCTGTATTTAAGATTAACTTTTTTAATCTGAGATTGAGTTTTTTTTTTTTTTCCCCCAGTTAATATTTAACCCCTTGAGGGTCCGTGCCGTAGATCTACGGCTTTACGTTGAGGGTCCAAACCGTAGATCTACGTCATGAGCTCAGCTTACTCTGATAAGCTGTGAGCGGTAAATTTTGACCTTGATATGAGAGAATACACATAGTGCATGAGAGAAAAAAAACACACCGTAATTTTTTATTAAAACAGCGGCTTTGCAGTGTTTTTCATGTTTTTTATAGTTGTATTTGCGATTTCATGGTTTCATTTGATAGAATAGAAGACATATTACAGAAATAGAGATGATTTTGATTGGTTTTAGTATTGGAAATGGCTTGAAACCAAGCTCAAAGTAGCGGAAATGTAAAATTTTTGCCAGTGTTCAAGAGTAAACAAATGACCTTACACGTCTAATACACGCCTGCTGGTGGGTCTAATATACGTTCACAAATGTGCTGATATTATTTATACAATTATTAGAATATTGCATAACAGTAAATCTTCTATTTTTTGGTTTGAATAAAAATCATTATGTGAATAAAAAATCAAAATGGAATTCATTAGTAAAGCCTGAAAATGTAACTAATGAACAGAGGAAATGTTAGTTTAGTGCCAGGAATGCCTGCATTGTTTGTTTATTCTGAACCCTATTGTGAAATTGGAGTATTTTGAACTTTGCATTAACCCTTTTAGGGTTTCGGCAGTACAGTGGACCCCCGCATAACGATCACCTCCGAATGCGACCAATTATGTAAGTGTATTTATGTAAGTGCGTTTGTACGTGTATGTTTGGGGGTCTGAAATGGACTAATCTACTTCACAATATTCCTTATGGGAAAAATTTGGTCAGTACTGGCACCTGAACATACTTCTGGAGTGAAAAAATATCGTTAACTGGGGGTCCACCGTACTAGTACGGCTTACGACCCAGGGTTTTTGACGTACTATTTTTTTTTTTTTATTATCACACTGGTCGATTCCCACCAAGGCAGGGTGGCCCGAAAAAGAAAAACTTTCACCATCATTCACTCCATCACTGTCTTGCCAGAAGGGTGCTTTACACTACAGTTTTTAAACTGCAACATTAACACCCCTCCTTCAGAGTGCAGGCACTGTACTTCCCATCTCCAGGACTCAAGTCCGGCCTGCCGGTTTCCCTGAATCCCTTCATAAATGTTACTTTGCTCACACTCCAACAGCACGTCAAGTATTAAAAACCATTTGTCTCCATTCACTCCTATCAAACACGCTCATGCATGCCTGCTGGAAGTCCAAGCCCCTCGCACACAAAACCTCCTTTACCCCCTCCCTCCAACCTTTCCTAGGCCGACCCCTACCCCGCCTTCCTTCCACTATAGACTGATACACTCTTGAAGTCATTCTGTTTCGCTCCATTCTCTCTACATGTCCGAACCACCTCAACAACCCTTCCTCAGCCCTCTGGACAACAGTTTTGGTAATCCCGCACCTCCTCCTAACTTCCAAACTACGAATTCTCTGCATTATATTCACACCACACATTGCCCTCAGACATGACATCTCCACTGCCTCCAGCCTTCTCCTCGCTGCAACATTCATCACCCACGCTTCACACCCATATAAGAGCGTTGGTACTAGTACTCCTAAATTCTAGCGCCCTCAAATCTAGTGGGAGAAAGCTGGTAGGCCTACATATGAAAGAATGGGTCTATGTGGTCAGTGTGCACAGTATAAAAAAAATCCTGCAGCACACAGTGCATAATGAGAAAAAAAAAAACTTTAACCGTTTTTTTGGAATAAAACAGCGACTTTGCACTGTATTTTCGTATGGTATTTATTGTTGTATTCTAGTTTTCTTGGTCTCATTTTATAGAATGGAAGACATATTACAGAAATTGAGATGATTTTGATTGGTTTTACAATGAAAAGTACCTTGAAATTGAGCTCAAAGTAGCAGAAATGTTCGATTTTTACCAAAGTTCAAAAGTAAACAAATCATGCCAAGGTTCCAATACACGTCAACTGGTGAGTCTAATATTCTTTCGCAACTGCGCCAATATTATTTATACCATTTTTTACACTAATGCAGTAGTCTGCATAACAGTAAATCTTCTATTTTTTGTGAGAATAAAAATTCAAAGTGGAAAGCAAAAGAGTATAAGAGGGGCCTTGAGACGTGACTAATGAACAGAGGAAATGTCATTTTAGTGCCAGGAATGTCTTTCTTGTTTATTCTGGACCCTATTCGGAAATTGGTATCTTTTGAAATTTGTGAAACTGGCAAAATTGCTAA
>NC_091317.1:20244146-20394146 GCF_038502225.1 Cherax quadricarinatus
CTTTACCCCCTCCCTCCAACCCTTCCTAGGCCGACCCCTACCCCGCCTTCCTTCCACTACAGACTGATACACTCTTGAAGTCATTCTGTTTCGCTCCATTCTCTCTACATGTCCGAACCACCTCAACAACCCTTCCTCAGCCCTCTGGACAACAGTTTTGGTAATCCCGCACCTCCTCCTAACTTCCAAACTACGAATTCTCTGCATTATATTCACACCACACATTGCCCTCAGACATGACATCTCCACTGCCTCCAGCCTTCTCCTCGCTGCAACATTCATCACCCACGCTTCACACCCATATAAGAGTGTTGGTAAAACTATACTCTCATACATTCCCCTCTTTGCCTCCAAGGACAAAGTTCTTTGTCTCCACAGACTCCTAAGTGCACCACTCACTCTTTTTCCCTCATCAATTCTATGATTCACCTCATCTTTCATAGACCCATCCGCTGACACGTCCACTCCCAAATATCTGAATACGTTCACCTCCTCCATACTCTCTCCCTCCAATCTGATATTCAATCTTTCATCACCTAATCTTTTTGTTATCCTCATAACCTTACTCTTTCCTGTATTCACCTTTAATTTTCTTCTTTTGCACACCCTACCAAATTCATCCACCAATCTCTGCAACTTCTCTTCAGAATCTCCCAAGAGCACAGTGTCATCAGCAAAGAGCAGCTGTGACAACTCCCACTTTGTGTGTGATTCTTTATCTTTTAACTCCACGCCTCTTGCCAAGACCCTCGCATTTACTTCTCTTACAACCCCATCTATAAATATATTAAACAACCACGGTGACATCACACATCCTTGTCTAAGGCCTACTTTTACTGGGAAAAAAATTTCCCTCTTTCCTACATACTCTAACTTGAGCCTCACTATCCTCGTAAAAACTCTTCACTGCTTTCAGTAACCTACCTCCTACACCATACACTTGCAACATCTGCCACATTGCCCCCCTATCCACCCTGTCATACGCCTTTTCCAAATCCATAAATGCCACAAAGACCTCTTTAGCCTTATCTAAATACTGTTCACTTATATGTTTCACTGTAAACACCTGGTCCACACACCCCCTACCTTTCCTAAAGCCTCCTTGTTCATCTGCTATCCTATTCTCCGTCTTACTCTTAATTCTTTCAATTATAACTCTACCATACACTTTACCAGGTACACTCAACAGACTTATCCCCCTATAATTTTTGCACTCTCTTTTATCCCCTTTGCCTTTATACAAAGGAACTATGCATGCTCTCTGCCAATCCCTAGGTACCTTACCCTCTTCCATACATTTATTAAATAATTGCACCAACCACTCCAAAACTATATCCCCACCTGCTTTTAACATTTCTATCTTTATCCCATCAATCCGGCTGCCTTACCCCCTTTCATTTTACCTACTGCCTCACGAACTTCCCCCACACTCACAACTGGCTCTTCCTCACTCCTACAAGATGTTATTCCTCCTTGCCCTATACACGAAATCACAGCTTCCCTATCTTCATCAACATTTAACAATTCCTCAAAATATTCCTTCCATCTTCCCAATACCTCTAACTCTCCATTTAATAACTCTCCTCTCCTATTTTTAACTGACAAATCCATTTGTTCTCTAGGCTTTCTTAACTTGTTAATCTCACTCCAAAACTTTTTCTTATTTTCAACAAAATTTGTTGATAACATCTCACCCACTCTCTCATTTGCTCTCTTTTTACATTGCTTCACCACTCTCTTAACTTCTCTCTTTTTCTCCATATACTCTTCCCTCCTTGCATCACTTCTACTTTGTAAAAACTTCTCATATGCTAACTTTTTCTCCCTTACTACTCTCTTTACATCATCATTCCACCAATCGCTCCTCTTCCCTCCTGCACCCACTTTCCTGTAACCACAAACTTCTGCTGAACACTCTAACACTACATTTTTAAACCTACCCCATACCTCTTCGACCCCATTGCCTATGCTCTCATTAGCCCATCTATCCTCCAATAGCTGTTTATATCTTACCCTAACTGCCTCCTCTTTTAGTTTATAAACCTTCACCTCTCTCTTCCCTGATGCTTCTATTCTCCTTGTATCCCATCTACCTTTTACTCTCAGTGTAGCTACAACTAGAAAGTGATCTGATATATCTGTGGCCCCTCTATAAACATGTACATCCTGAAGTCTACTCAACAGTCTTTTATCTACCAATACATAATCCAACAAACTACTGTCATTTCGCCCTACATCATATCGTGTATACTTATTTATCCTCTTTTTCTTAAAATATGTATTACCTATAACTAAACCCCTTTCTATACAAAGTTCAATCAAAGGGCTCCCATTATCATTTACACCTGGCACCCCAAACTTACCTACCACACCCTCTCTAAAAGTTTCTCCTACTTTAGCATTCAAGTCCCCTACCACAATTACTCTCTCACTTGGTTCAAAGGCTCCTATACATTCACTTAACATCTCCCAAAATCTCTCTCTCTCCTCTGCATTCCTCTCTTCTCCAGGTGCATACACGCTTATTATGACCCACTTCTCGCATCCAACCTTTACTTTAATCCACATAATTCTTGAATTTACACATTCATATTCTCTTTTCTCCTTCCATAACTGATCATTTAACATTACTGCTACCCCTTCCTTTGCTCTAACTCTCTCAGATACTCCAGATTTAATCCCATTTATTTCCCCCCACTGAAACTCTCCTACCCCCTTCAGCTTTGTTTCGCTTAGGGCCAGGACATCCAACTTCTTTTCATTCATAACATCAGCAATCATCTGTTTCTTGTCATCCGCACTACATCCACGCACATTTAAGCAACCCAGTTTTATAAAGTTTTTCTTCTTCTCTTTTTTAGTAATTGTATACAGGAGAAGGGGTTACTAGCCCATTGCTCCCGGCATTTTAGTCGCCTCATACGACACGCATGGCTTACGGAGGAAAGATTCTTTTCCACTTCCCCATGGACAATAGAAGAAATAAAAAAGAACAAGAGCTATTTAGAAAAGGGAGAAAAACCTAGATGTATGTATATATATATATGCATGTGCGTGTCTGTGAAGTGTGACCAAAGTGTAAGTAGGAGTAGCAAGATATCCCTGTTATCTTAGCGTGTTTATGAGACAGAAAAAGAAACCAGCAATCCTACCATCATGCAAAACAGTTACAGGTTTTTGTTTCACAGTCATCTGGCAGGACGGTAGTACTTCCCTGGGTGGTTGCTGTCTACCAACCTACTACTATAATATTATATATATATATATATATATATATATATATATTATAAAACAATAGTAATAAAAAAAATTTTGTATTTGTTTGTGTAAACAAGTTTTGTAAACAATATATTGATAATTATGTTTGTGCGCGTATTGTGTTGTATACAACGAGTGTATATACGTACATTGCACCTTACTTTGGACTCTCAGGCCACATAAGTTATGTGAAAAAATAAAAGAGTGAAGAAAAAACAAGAAACCTTCGAATACAAGTAAACCAAAGTTTACCAGATGAGGGGCAGTTGCCGCTGTTGCCATACATGGCTCATTTTCTGCCAACTTCACGCCTCTATATCTCAGCAAGTACTGATGGCAAAAAAATTTTTTTTGGACTAAAACAATCATAACAACATAAGAAAGGAGGAACACTGCAGCAGGCCTGTTGGCCTATACTAGGCAGGTCCTTTACAATCCTTCCCATTAACAAAATATTTGCCCAACCCAATTTGCAATGCTACCCAAGAAATAATTTTTGATGATTTTATTTACTCATTATGTAAGTCCCACTCAAATCCATCCCCTCTCACTCATGTATTTATCCAACCTAAATTTGAAACTACCGAACATTTTAGCTTCAATAATCCAATAATCAATAATTCAATAACCCAATACTTATCTAATTTGAATCTGTTATTGCGGGTTCTCTCTCGGAGAGATATCCTCAAGACATTGTTTATATCCCCTTTGTCAATACCCATCTTCCACTTGTACACTTCGATCATGTCTCCCCTCATTCTACGTCTTACAAGCGAATGTAGTTTAAGAGTCTTCAATCGTTCTTTGTACGGAAGATTTCTAATGCTATGTATTAATTTAGTCATTCTTCGCTGAATGTTTTCTAACGAATTTATATCCATTCTGTAATATGGAGACCAGAACTGAACTGCGTAATCTAGGTGAAGCCTTACTAATGATGTATAAAGCTGCAGTATAACCTCTGGACTTATGTTGCTTACACCTCTTGATATAAATCCCAATACACGTACATTGCCTTATTACGTACTCTTAGGCATTGCTGTCTTGGTTTAGGGTTGCTGCTTACCATCACCCCTAAGTCCTTTTTGCAATCTATATGACTAAGTTCTACATTATTTAACTTACAAGTGCTAGGGTTATGGACACTCCCGAGCTTCAGAACCTTGCATTTATCTACATTGAACTGCATCTGCCACTTTTCTGACCAAGAATAGAGTGTCTAAATCCTCTTGAAGTTCCCTGACATCTATGTTTGAGTCGTTATCCTACCTATCTTTGTGTCATCGGCGAATTTGCTCATATCACTAGTAATACCCTCATCAAGGTCATTGATATATATTATAAACAACAACGGGCCTAAGACTGATCCCTGTGGTATGCCACTTGTTACAGATCCCCACTCGGATTTAACAAGAAAAATAATCTTAACATTTTCATAAGAAATTTTTTTTTTTTTTTTTTTTTAATATTTTTCAACACCCGGAGACACTTCAGGATTTGGGGTTTCAACAGTCAAGGGGTTAATAATTTTTTCTACACAGTGAGAACTTAGGAGCATAGTAACAGTATAGGTACTATAATACAGTAGTAGTGTAATCATTTCATCTTTTATTGTATTGTTGCTCTAATTACCATACAGTGCTGAAGTAGCAATGGAAAAACTTGCATGTATGTATTTGTGGAATGGTAAGTTACGTAAAGGTACAGTGTTCCAGTAATAGGAATTAGTCATACTTGACCTAGTAACCTGAATGTGTCATATAGACTAGTTGCTAAGCCATTTTACACTAAGTGAACTCCATTTCCTGAGACACCAAAGGTATTAATGGGGATACATTTTAATCCAGATTTTGATGGAAGTATTATACAAGCATCATCAGCAGGTAAAGGTGGTAATTAAGGTGCTGAATATAATGAAGTTTACAGTATTTAAGATTGAATTTCTTAATTTATGATTTTTCTCAGTGGCTTTTTGACCAAATGCATTAATTTTTGGTATAGTATCAGCAAGAAACATTGCCTCTTACCCAGTTTAACACAAAAATTTAACCTTCAATGAAAAAAAATTACTTCAATGGCTTGTATGCATCTAGGCATGGAAAAAAATAAAACACACCACGGGCGGGGATAGAACTCGCGATCAGACATAAAACTCCAGATCGACTTGCTAGCCACTCCATCAGCTGGCTACAATAAGATTCATCCAACTAGGTATATATATACACCATAGGAAGGTTAGCATATCAATTAAATTAAATTCAAGTTTATTCTCTATAAGGGTTACAATGTGGGGTTTACAGGTTTTGGGTATTGTGTGGTTTACATGTTATAAAATACTAATTAGAGGGGGCCACTAGGACACCTAGCATGGCTAGGCATTTCAGGCAGACTTAGATTAATTCTTAACATTAAATCCTTACAGATTATGGTATTAAGGCTAAGTGAGTTTAGCAATGTGAATGCTTTTGTTTTGGCACAATACAAAGTGTCTATATTGGAGTATCATAGGCAAACTTATGACTAGTTGGGATTTATTATTTTAAGATTAAGAATAGTATTTCTGGGTTTATAGTCAGTGGGCGAGTGAGTGTAATTGTGAACCACCAGGTGGTTTTATCATGTAGTTAGTTGTCGGGGTGTATCAGGGAGATAAGATGTTTTCTAACTGTAGTTTTGAAAGTGATGAATGTGTCTGCAGTTCTAGAGTTTTCAGGTAGGGTGTTCCAGATTTTAGGTCCTTTGAAATACATTGAATTTTTGTAAAGTTTTAGTCCAACACGGGGAATGTCATAGAGATGTTTGTGTCTGGTGTTATGCCTGTGGATCCTGTCACAACTATCAAGAAAGCATTTTAGGTCAAGATTAATATTGGAATTTAAGGTCCTCTAGATATAGACTGCACAGTAGTAAGTGTGGATGTTCTGAACAGGGAGTAAGTTTAGATCTATGAAGAGTGGGGGGGGGGTGTTGCCAGGGATGGGATTTAGTGATTATTCTTACTGCGGCTTTTTGTTGGGTTATTATTGGCTTTAGGTGTGTTGCTGCAGTTGAACCCCAAGCACAGATAGCATAGGTGAGGTATGGATATATAAGTGAATGGTATAGTGTGAGAAGGGCAGTTTGCGGCACGTAGTATCGTATCTTGGAGAGGATCCCCACCGTTTTGGATATTTTTTTTGTTGTGTTGGATATGGGTGCTGAAATTTAGGTTGTTGTCGAGGTATAGGCCAAGGAATTTGCCCTCATTATGTCTGGCAATTAGAGTGTTGTCGATCTTAATGTTAAGTTGAGCAATACCTGCTCTGCTACCAAACATAATATAGTAGGTTTTGCCAGTGTTAAGTGTAAGTTTATTGGCTGTCATCCAAGTCGATATTTTGAGCAGCTCCTCGTTAACAATGGTGTTGAGGGTGGCAAGATTAGGGTGGGAGATGACGTAAGTCATGTCGTCAGCAAAGAGAATGGGTTTCAGGTGTTGGGATATGTTTGGAAGATCATTGATGTAAGTGAGGAAGAGCAGGGGTCCAAGGACACTTTCCTGCAGAACTCCAGTATCAAGTGGCCGTATTGATGAGACTGTGTCTTTAATGGTGACATACTGATACCTATTAGAAAGGTAGGATTTAAAATATGCAAGCGCATGGTCTCTTATACCATAGTGGGCAAGTTTGTGGAGTAGGATGCCGTGGTCTACTGTGTCAAACGCTTTTCTTAGGTCAATAAAAATTCCTAGCGGATATTCCTTATTTTCCAATGCTGTGTAAAGCAGGTCTAGCATTTTTATAATTGCATCATTAGTGCTTTTATTTTTCCTCAATCCAAATTGGCAGGGGTTGAGTATGTTTTGTGACGTTATAAATGAATATAGTCTCCTGTGCACGAGTTTCTCGAAGATTTTGGATAGCAATGGTAAGTTAGATATTGGCCTATAGTTGTTTACATCTGTAGGGTCACCACCTTTATGTATTGGTGTAACCCTTGCTGTCTTGAGTAGTGTCGGGAAAGTGTTAGTTTCTAGTGACTTGTTAAAAAGTAATGTAATAGCATGCAAAAGGACATGGGCCGCTCACTTATACAATAATGGTGGGACATGAGACAGATTCCCTGAGTTATTTTTAAGTGACTTTATGATCGCGGTGACTTCCATGGGCTCAGTTGGTACAAGATAGAAGGAATTTGGGAAATTCCCATCTAGGTAGTGGGATTTTACTGGCGAGATTAGATCCTATGTTTGAGAAGTCGTTTATCTTGTTAGCTGTATCAGTGGGATGCAGTGGTGTTTCATGAGGTTTGGTTAGAACAATATTCTTGTTTTTTTTTCAGTTTGTGGGTCCCCAGAATTTGCGAAAGTGTTTTCCATGTCTTTTTTATATCTCCTCTTGTGTCAGTGAATCTGCTGGAGTAGTACAGTTGTTTGGCTTTCTTTATTAATTTGGTGAGAACTGTTGAATATTGTTTAAGAATATCTTTGTGTATTAAGCCCTGTCTATATTGCTTTTCGTATTGGTGTTTCTTATCAATGGATTTCAGAATGCTGCTGGTTAGCCATGGGCAACCAAGCCGTTTATTCGTGATCTGTTTCGTTTTTATAGGACAATGCTTGTTGTATAGTCTAAGTATTTTGTTAAGAAAAATGTCTGTCCAATCGTCAATACCACTGGCATTGGAGAATTCTGTAGGCCAGTCAACAGTCTCTAGGTCTGCTGTGAAATTCCTTATTGGGGCCTCGTCATGGAGTCTAAATGAAACTTTGTTGTATTCAAGTGGTGGCTTACTAATGTTTGTTAACCCTTAAATGGTCCAAACAGATGGACATTCAAATTCGTAGTGCTGCAAAAGTAGATCTACTTTTTTTTTACATATTTTCAAATATAACAAAAAAATGTAGATGAAAGTTTTTTTTACAAGTTTTCAAATGTAAAACAAAAAAGAAGGTCTACATTTTTTTACATACTTTCAGATGTTGAAAAAACGTATATATACGTTTGGACCATTTAAGGGTTAAGAGGAAGGTTGGGTAGTGGTCAGTAGTGTTGTCTGTGATTATCCCTGATTTAAGGGGGGCTAGTATATTGGTCCATATGTGGTCTATTATGGTTGCACTTGTCTCAGTCAGCCTGGTTGGTTTAGTTATTGTTGGTATGAGAAGTGTGTTGTTCATATTGTTGATGAAATCAGTTACAGTCTGATCATCTGGTAGGCCAAGGTTGATATTGAAGTCTCCAGCCTGTCTGTAGCCACAAATGCAAGCTTTTACAGACGAATCTCCTGCCAGCCTAGCTGTGACTAACTCTAGCTCACGTCCCCTCAAAGCCATCAGCATGACTCACGAAATCAATGACACAATTGCAAACAAACTATACTATGGGCGGGGATAGAACTTGTGATCAGAGTCATAAAACTCCAGACCAAAGTGCTAGCCACTGGGCCAACTGGCTACAATAAGATTCGTCCAACTGGAGTTTTACAACTCTCTGATCATAGGTTCTATCCCCGCCCATGGTATGGTTTGTTTGCAATTGTGTCATTACGACTTCACGAGTCGTGTTGACGGCTTCGAGGGGATATGAACTAGAGTTAGTCACGGCCACGCTGGCAGGAGATTTGTCTGTAAAAACTTGCATTTGTGGTCACAGTGATGCCTATGCTAACCTTCTTATGGTGTATAAATATACCTAGTTGGATGAATCTTGTAGCCAGCAGGCCCAGTGGCTAGTGCATCAGTCTGGAGTTTTATGACTGGTCGCAGGTTCTATCCCTGCCCATGGTATGGATTGTTTGCAATCATGTCATTATGATTTCATGAGTCTAGGCATGGAGTCTGCTACAGATAAAAAAAAATCAGCAATATCCATAGTGACCCACATCAACTCTTTCAGCTTTGGCACAGTTGAGGTGTCTCGCTTCTTTTCGTCGTTCTTCAACTTGTGCCATGCACAGTCTATTGTATTTAACCCTTTCATTATTTCGACCTCCAAAATTAACCCTTTCACTGTCATGACTCTTTGAATTAGAACTGTTGACTGTTGTGATTTAAAAAAGAAAATCCATTGAAGAAAAAAGCCTATTTTTGTTCCAGGTAATACTCCAGGTAACAAAAATTTTCCCATTAGTACTTTCCAAGATATGAAAGCATGAAGTTGAAGATCGTTGACCCACTAATGGAAACATCAGCGATGGCCAAGTGCTCCACATTAGCATTTTTTACACTTTTCTGGGGAGATTCTAAATTTTTTTACGTTCCAGTGACTGTTGTGGCCTATGACACCCAAATTATGCACATTGTACACATGGATAGCATTTGTGTACAATACAGTACTCGCACTGTCAACAGTATTTTGTTTACAAAACAATTTTGCACAATAATGTAAAAATAAAACATGCGTGCGAGTGCACGCATGTATGCACTTGCACGCGTGCACACAAGCACGCATGCACACATGCAGGACCAGGAGCTATGACAACTACAACTACAATTAGGCGAGCATGTACACGCACGCACACACATTCACTAACTCAATCACTCTTTTGCTTCATTTTTCTACTGTTCTAACATAGGTACACATACATACAGGCACTGGTAATGTTCCTAGAACTGTTGCAGTCTGTAGAAGTCCCTGAAACATGGCTCCATACACAGCAGTATTTTACATTCCCTACACATAAAACGTGTATCCCTGTATTTTAATGGTATTTGATGATCAGTATATTGGTGCATGTGTTGTGACCTGGTGTTTCTGTATCATTTGTCTGATGATACACAAAAGTGAGCATATTCTGACCTGTTTGCTAGTTTTCATCTGGTACACATTGCATGCATTCAGCATTGCAGTGTCATGCTGCTGCAGTACCATGATGTTGTTGGCATGAAACACCTGCACTTCATCATTCCCAATGGCTACATTGAACTTTGGCATATGTTTACACTTTCCATGCATGTCTGTCATGTTCACCTACGGGAAATCATTGAATATGGGGGTGTACCAGTTATCAGTACCTTTGATGAGTTAAGAGTCTTTCTACTCCTGGAGCCCTACCATGGGCCAAGCTCATCTGGTATTAGCCTGGTCAATCAGGCTGTTGCTGCTGGTGGCCCACAGCCCCACATATCCATTACATCAGTATATAATGTATGGCCTATATCATGATATGGTTTCATAATTTTTTCTCACTACATCAAATCAATGGAGATTCCAGTAACTTCCTGGTATCTTTCAATGTTCTGTTGCATACACAATGAGATTCAATACAAGGCTATTTTCACTTTATATACATGTGGCTTAAGCATGATTCTGGCAACTAAGAGATACATCTGAGGCACAGTTGTCCCTCTCTTTACTTGTGCAGCTGTGATTATTGTAATAATGTTGGTAGAATTACCGACAATATGTAAAGTAAAAGAACACAAGTGCAACTAATGTGACATTTTATTATGGCAACGTTTCGCTCTCCAGGAGCTTTGTCAAGCCGATACAAACAGTATATGGACACAGAGGGTATATAAAGGCTCAGAGTGAGGTGCAATACTAGTGGTAGTAGTAGTAGTAGTGACAAAAGTTGTAGTAGTAATACAATATGGTAGAGCAGTTAATTCGTACATGAGTAAAAGGATATAAAAGCTATTACTTGGATAACATAAAAATAGGTTGGACAAATATAGACTGGATAGAGAAGACCTGTTTCAGTGTTCACTCTCTGTAATGTGCTTTGTGTAGTATAACAGGAGAGACTATGTGATGGCAGGGTTTACTGTTTTCAGGAGGATTCTTGCTAAGACTTCAGAGATGGTGAAGCTGCCGTTGTTTTGTTTAATTGTATTCGAAACAGCGATCAGTGCTGATTCGAGGCACTTGCGTCTGCGGAAATTAGTTTCTTTGATCACTAATTGGGCGTCCCTGAATTTCATGAGATGATTGGTGGAATTTCGGTGTTGTACACAGGCGTTGTTCATGTTATCGTTCCTACATGCGTAAATGTGTTCATTGAGGCGGGTGCCGAGGTTTCTTGCTGTTTCACTTACATGAATCTTGTCACAGCCTCCACAGGGTATAGTGTAAACCCCTGCATTGACTGGTTCGTGGTGCTTTGATTTTGTCCTGGTTAGATCCTTTATTGAAGTGCTAGAAGCAATGGTGACTCTGGTGTTAGCTTGTGAAAGTACTTTAGAAACGTTCAGTGCAACCTGGCTGTTGGGAAGAATTATAACTTTGTTGGGAGTGGTGTTGGTGCATGGAGAATTAATGATCTGAAGAGCTCTTTTCTTGCAGTCTTTGATGAAAAAGGAAGGAAAATGTAACTCAGTGAAGGTTTGGTGAATGTATGTACATTCCTCGTCAAGAAACTCAGGACTACAAAGTCGGTATGCTCTTCACAAAAGTACCTACCACAAAAGCCATTGAGGTTCTGCGATGTAAAGTCAATCAGGACCTTAATCTTCCTCTACCTCCCGGAGATTTTGTTGACTTAATTGAACTCTGTGTTAATTTCAACTGTTTTTCTTTCAATAACAAGCTCTACAAACAAACCTACGGCATGGGAATGGGGTCCCCCATCAGTGCCGTCCTAGCCAACTTATACATGGAACACCTAGAGTCCGAACACTTCGCCAACATCATCCCTTCAAGCGTCACTTGGTTACATTACGTGGACGACGTCCTCGTAATAACTCCCAGACGTTTTGATGTACGGAATCTTCAGGGAAGGCTCAATGCAGTTGAACTGGCGATTCAGTTTACACTAGAAGAGTCCAATGACAAGCTACCTTTCCTCGACGTCCTTATTCACAAAGTAGACAACAACCTAAGATTTCAAGTTTATTGGAAACCTACCAATAAAAATGATCTCTCACACTTCTATTCCAGTCAAGATACCAAGACCAAAAAAGGCATCATCATCGGGTTTTTCCTAAGAGCATACCGAATTTGTAGTCCTGAGTTTCTTGACGAGGAATGTACATACATTCACCAAACCTTCACTGAGTTACATTTTCCTTCCTTTTTCATCAAAGACTGCAAGAAAAGAGCTCTTCAGATCATTAATTCTCCACGCACCAACACCACTCCCAACAAAGTTATAATTCTTCCCAACAGCCAGGTTGCACTGAACGTTTCTAAAGTACTTTCACAAGCTAACACCAGAGTCGCCATCGCTTCTAGCACTTCAATAAAGGATCTAACCAGGACAAAATCAAAGCACCACGAACCAGTCAATGCAGGGGTTTACACTATACCCTGTGGAGGCTGTGACAAGATTTATGTAGGTGAAACAGCAAGAAACCTCGACACCCGCCTCAATGAACACATTTACGCATGTAGGAACGATAGCTTGAACAACGCCTGTGTACAACACCGAAATTCCACTAATCATCTCATGAAATTCAGGGACGCCCAATTAGTGATCAAAGCAACTAATTTCCACAGACGCAAGTGCCTCGAATCAGCACTGATCGCTGTTTTGAATACAATTAAACAAAACAACGGCAGCTTCACCATGTCTGAAGTCTTAGCAAGAATCCTCCTGAAAACAGTAAACCCTGCCATCACATAGTCTCTCCTGTTATACTACACAAAGCACATTACAGAGAGTGAACACTGAAACAGGTCTTCTCTATCCAGTCTATATTTGTCCAACCTATTTTTATGTTATCCAAGTAATAGCTTTTATATCCTTTTACTCATGTACGAATTAATTGCTCTACCATATTGTATTACTACTATTACTACAACTTTTGTCACTACTACTACTACTACCACTAGTATTGCACCTCACTCTGAGCCTTTATATACCCTCTGTGTCCATATACTGTTTGTATCAGCTTGACAAAGCTCCTGGAGAGCGAAACGTTGCCATAATA
This sequence comes from Cherax quadricarinatus, assembly GCF_038502225.1. NCBI lineage: Eukaryota > Metazoa > Arthropoda > Malacostraca > Decapoda > Parastacidae > Cherax > Cherax quadricarinatus. The sequence goes on from NC_091317.1 coordinate 20,257,258, forward strand.
AAATGTCACATTAGTTGCATTTGTGTCCTTTTAGCTGTGACTATGGTGAAACCAATGTGTTTGTCATTGTATACTTGATATATCTGTTGGTTTTTCTCTCTTATTTGCATTAGCGGTACATAAAAAAAAAAAAAAAAACTATTTCAAGTTTAGAGGCATCATTCCTGAGGGTACAGTTCATCTGGATTCCACTGTGTATCATCAAATTGATGGGGATTAGGCACAAAATGTGCATCCTCCTGCCAATCCCAGACATGGTCTAGTGTTGGTTGATAGATATTTGCAGCTTGTTGTAGTGGTGGTTGTATGTGGGAGGTAGACATGGCCTGGGGTCATTGGGGTGTGGGGTCTGGGGCATGGCTCAATTCCAAGGCTGGTGCTGGTGCCCCCACTTGGCTCTTGGTACCACAGCCACATCTACATGAATAGTCAGCATTGCCCACAGCCCACTACCCATGACAACAGAAGCACCTTCATTTTCACTATCACTATCTGTTGCCAGTGTTGGGTCCATTGGGGATAGCAATAGTAACACTACCAGACTGCATGCATCACCACAAATTAACACTTCACAAGTGAATGATTATCACTACTATCATCACTAGTCTGACCATTGATTGCTAGAAAAACAGTGTCTACATCACTATCATCATTACTACTCGCATTTGTGCCCAAACCACACCATAAGTGATACATATTCTGCATGCACCAAGCCCAGAGGTGGATGACTGTGGGTCATTGGGGTTTTCAAGGCTATTTTGAACATCACTTTCAGTCACTAAATGCTTAAAGTCAGTACCCACATAGTGAGAGCCTCATGTCGGCATGGTATAGTGGGTGGTGGTATACTAAGATGGCATTCCCACAATGCACTACACACATGAGTGTGTAGTGCATGGTTAGGAGAAGCCTAGGGACATGATTAATGAACAGAAGAAAGGATGCTTTAGTAGGAATGCCTACAATATTTATTTTGGACTCTGTTTTTAAATTGGAATTTGTTGAATTAAGTGTGGAATTGGCTAAATTGTTGACTTATTGGTGCATTATAGGGTAGTTCTGATAGTGGAATGGATAATTTCTTGTGTTCAGTCAGTAGAACAGAAGGCATACTAGTAAAATAGTCAAGAATTAGGCCTAAAATAGGATCTAAGTTGGCCTAATATCCAACTTTATTCCTGCATAATTCTATAGGTTTTCAATTATATTTTGCATTTATGATGTCATTACCTTTAGTAAAAGATTCTCTACCCTTTTAGAAGATCATTTTTTTTTTAAACTGCAACACTGATGGGACTTAATTTTTGGGATTGTGATAGTGAGAGTATTAAGGTATCTTTGTTCGCTAAGTGAATATACAGTGAGCAAATGTGTATTACTGTACAATAGTAGCTTCATTGTATTAATATCGATCAGAAGTTGTAGTTATTGTCTTGGTACGTTAATAGAAATACAGCCTTTCCTCACTTAACAACGGAGTTCCCTTCCTAAGACCACGTCGGTAAACGAATTCGTCGCTAAGCAAGGAGCACACTGTAATAGTAGTGGGTTTGTGTCAACCATCTTTGATAATGTTTTAATGTCACCTTTACATCATTTATAACATTTTTAATATATTTTTAAATGTTTATACAGTAGTGTAGTGTATATATTCTAATAAACAGAATAGAGGAAATCAGCTCTAATATATATTATTTAGGTATGCATACTGGTCAGAGAGCCCATTATAAATCTGAGTCATTGGTAAACGAGTACGTTGCTAAGTGAGGAAAGGCTGTAATGTGTACTTAATTGCAACTGTATTACAGCAGTGATAATACAGGTAATATTTGCTTAAGCAGTATTATTGGTATATTAAGCAATGTTATTGGTATATTACAGTACAGTATATTAGTAACTGTAAAAATATACTGTTGGAAGATGGATTTTTATATTATTTCTAATATAATGTTAACACAGTTAAACAGTGTTATGGAGTACAATACAGTATTGTCAATAGTAAATGAAGTTTTGTGTGTTCATGTTTTTAATGGTTTGTGTGTGTGTGTGATTGTTAACCTTCTGTATATATAATGTTTGTATGTAATTACCTACAGGTATTTGTAATGTGTACACTAAATGCTGTTATTGAAGAGTATACTTGCTTATCCATGTTTTTAATACATGTGTAAATCAACATACAAGTTGGTTAGCAGGAGAATAAATAATTCATTCTAACACATATTTTGCATTTCATATTAATGGCATACAGTATTTTATATTAACATCTACTTAAATTTTTCATAATTTATGTTATGTACCTTAAATTCTTGGCAAGTAATAATAAGGTGAAAGATTATGAGGTACTTGTTCAGCTGTATTACCTTGGCTCAGAGCTTGCAACGTAAGTGGTCCAAACTGATTGTGGTCACCAAGCCAAGTGAGAGGATAGAGAAGATCGTTGCAGAGAGGGACCGTGTCCTGTCTGAGAAAGTGATGCGCAGAACTGTGCCTGTTTTGGACCCAGACACAGGAAATGTGACAGTTCAAACCACGGAGACAATTGAGCGCATCATTGAGCGTGAGGTGACCTCCACAGACATGATCTTACTCAGGGGTTAGGGGAGGAAATTTATCTGTGGGCTAGGACTAAATTATTTTCATTGCCAGATTGGCTATTGTTTTTAAACGAGATTCATTTGTGAACAAATCTAGGCATAAAGAAACTGACTTTGCCTAAATATTCATTTAAGGAATTTGTGGTGATACTGTATTATGTGCCACATACATACTTTAATGTGAATACAATATGATTGTTAAACAGTGCATTTTTAATAATTCATATTACTTTGAAATCATTAGCTATATTAATACAATATAAAACTTGCTGTTATTCTTTTATACAGCTTTAATATCTTTGCTAACAACTGAGTAGAAGTGTATATTTTTAGTCAAATATTTAATCTCTACCTGTATTTTTGTATTTGTAATTTAAAACATACAATGGTATCACACTTTATAAACATACAACAAGCACATATGGCCAACACAAACATTCCCACCTCTACAGTATAGTACTTATGTGCATGTGTGTGTGTGCACACTGCACCCACACACACACAGACTCATGTACATGCACACACATGTGCATGTACATGTGTGCACACTTTCACTGGTTGATTAGTGGCCAAGAGGCAGTGTTCAAGAGCTGGAACTCAATCCTTGCAAAAATAAACAAGTGAATACATGTACACACACAAAGAACCCAGATACTCATGCTGTGTATCATAGTTTAAAGTACTGATCATTGATTGAGCCACAGGAAAAATACTCTCCCCAAACCCTTAGAGCTTAATATTAAATGCTTGGGAATGTCTTCTACTTGTGCCTGCCAATGTCCAAGGTGGTTTTTCTCCATTGGTAGCTGGAGTAGAAGTAAGTGTGACTCACCTGCAGCATAGACTGTGATGATGGGTGGGCACCTCATCACCCTCCGTAGCTGCTTGTTGCCACCTTACATTTGTGGCTCTTTTAAAAAAAAAGGATCTAGGATCCTTTACTCAGTATTTTACTAGTGAGCCTTATTTTCTTCATTGCACTGCTTGAAAATTTGAGTTTTATGAAAGTATTGTATTATCAAACTGACTATTTTTGTGATTGTGTCATATTTGATGTTGTATGTGGTACTTCTGCAATCCACCACACTGCATTAAACCCAGGGCTTCTGGAGACTCATCCTCATCAGATTATCCAGTCGGCACCTTCAGCAACTTAGATACATAATTGGCAGTGTGCTAAAGTCACTGATAATTGAGGGCATGCTTTACGGGAAACCTAGCATTCTAATGATGCCACTTACAATAAGATCTTTTTTGTCACTTCAGAATTAAACCTTACTTATTGAAGTTGTTAGTGTACTTGTAGATTTGTCTAAATTATTGCATACATGAACTTCATCATGTAGCTCATTTGCAAAGTTAAGTAAATATACATAAATATACTTAGTGTATGCACTTATACGATATCTATTTTCTTTTACTGTAGTTATAATACATACAGAATTCTGATTTCTTTATTTAATTTATTATTTATAATTGTTTAATTTCCAGTGCTTGCCTTCTTTTAGGGTACATTTCCAGCCATCTGCCATGTAATTTGAAAAGTGCTTTCTGTTATTTTTGCTACCTTCATTGTGATTTAAAATGGTGCCCTTTTATTCTCCCAGTTGTTGATTGCATAAAAAATTTCTTATTTCTTTTTCTATGTATTTATAAATGAACTTGTAAGTGGTTATCAAGCCTTTCTCTGTTTTCCAACAAGGGCATTGCTAAAGTTTTAGAAGTTCCTTGTAGATTCTGTATTTTTCATTTCAGATTCTATTTTGTTGCACACCTTTGGACATTTTCTAGTCTGTTTCTTTAGGGGCAAATAATACAAGCATTTTATGTTTTAATTTAACTGGTAGGTCTATTACATATTGCAAAAAAGTTCATTAGCATTTCCCCATCCATATTCTTCATGGTGTCTGAAGCTATTTTTGAAATTTCCTAGTTTGGTAATGTGTAATCTTTTTACGGTCACCCAAGCTGTCTTCTTTTTAAATGTTCATCAGATTTTATTAGTTTATTTTGTAGTCTACATGATGTTTACTGTATTTCCATTTTAACTCATATTCATTATATGACACTTCAGTAATAAACATACCCATTTATTATTATTCCTCAGTTTATTTAAATCTACTAGTCATTTCTAATTTTTACTTTGCATAAAAGTATTGCATCTAACTTCATTGTAATAACTAATTATATAATCAATAATTACTTCTGGGAGAGGATTAACCCTTTCAGGGTCCATCCCTTAGATAACAAAAAGGCACAATACCGTGACTGGAACGATACTCAAATAACCCGCACATAAAAGACAGAAGCTTACGACGACGTTTCGGTCCGACTTGGACCATTGACAAAGTCACAGTGTGACTTTGTCAATGGTCCAAGTCGGACCGAAACGTCGTCGTAAGCTTCTGTCTTTTATGTGCGGGTTATTTGAGTATCCATCCCTTAGATCTACGGCTTTGAAGCCAGGGTCCAAGCTGTAGATCTACGCCATGAGCTCAGCTCACTCAAATAACCTGTGAGCAGTAAATTTGGGCCTAGATATGAGAGAGTACATCTATGTGGTAAGTGTGCACCACATAAAACAAATCCTGCAGCACGCAGTGCATAATGAGAGAAAAAACTGCGACTGTAATTTTGGATTAAAACAGTTCGCAGTGTTTTTTTCGCATTTTTTTTATAGTTGTATTCACGATTTCTTGGTCTCATTTGATAGAATGGAAGATATATTATGGAAATAGAGATGATTTTGATTGGTCTTAGTACTGAAAATGGCTTGAAACTGAGCTCAAAGTAGCAGAAATGTTCAATTTTTTGCTGATGTTTATTTATTTATTTTATTTATTTATTTAAAAATTTGAGCACACATACAGAGGTACAACAAATACAGGTAAGAGCAGTATGCCAAAGCCACTTATACTATGCATAGCATTACGGGCTGGCTTAAAATTAACTTAAGATTAACTAAGCAATGATGAAATCAGTGATAAAACATTAATGTAAACAGGTTACTATAAAGCACAAGTGAGTATTACAAAGACAGGTCATATGGTTGTATGCATTGTTGTACATTCAGTAGAATGGAGTATTCTGTTAGGTAGTGTATTTAAAAAATAATAAAGTTAGATTGGGTTTTAGGTTTAACATTTATGTGATATAATTGTGAGAAACATTTAAGATATACAATTTATAAGGTTCAGTTATTCAGTATTTATTTGGTTTTGGGTGAGTAAGTGATCTTTGAGAAGAGACTTGAATTTATAAACAGGTAGTGTTTCTTTTATATTTACAGGTAATGAATTCCAGATTTTAGGGCCTTTTATGTGCATTGAGTTTTTACATAGTGTGAGATGGACACAAGGAACATCAAAGAGTGATCTGTGCCTTGTGTTATGGTCATGTGTTCTGTTGAGGTTGGCAAGGAGATGTTTGAGGGGAGGGTTAATATCAGAGTTAAGTGTTCTATGTATGTAATAGGTGCAGTAGTAAGTATGGATGTTTTGTATGGTGAGGAGGTTTAGTGTATTGAATATTGGTGGAGTGTGCTGCCTATAGTGAGAATTTGTTATCATTCTAACTGCAGCCTTTTGTTGGGTAATTAGTGGTCTGAGATGGTTACTTGTTGTTGAGCCCCATGCACAAATTCCATAGGTGAGATAGGGGTAAATAAGAGAGTGATATAGGGCCAGGAGGGCTGACTGTGGAGCATAGTACCGTATCTTCGATAGTATGCCTACAGTCTTGGAAATTTTCTTAGAAATTTGTTGTATATGTGTATGAAATTTGAGTCTATTATCAAGGTGGATTCCTAAGAATTTTCCCTCTGTTAGCTTTGTGATAGGTGATCCGTTTATCATTATGTTAAGAGGGACATCTGTAGCTCTGTTACCAAACTGAATGAAGTAGGTTTTGTCAATGTTTAGTGTAAGTTTGTTAGTTCTCATCCAGGTAGATATTTTCTGTAATTCGGTATTTACAGTATTGGCTAGCGTGACTGGGCTCGGGTGGGAGAAGATGTATGTAGTGTCATCTGCAAATAGTGTGGGTTTGAGTAATTGCGAAGCATTTGGTAGGTCATTTATGTATAGGAGAAAGAGAAGAGGGCCAAGGACACTTCCCTGTGGGACACCAACTGTAATTGGTTGTGCAGAGGAGTTTGCCCCATTTGCATACACGCATGTCACGCGTCTAATATGCATCAGCTGGTGGGTCTAATGTACATTCACGAATGTGCTGGTATTATTTATACAATTATTACAACATTGCATAAGAGTAAATCTTCTATTTTTTGGTGTGAATAAAAATTCATTATGTGAATAAAAAATCAAAATGGGATTCATTTCTAAAGCCTGAAAACATAACTAATCAACAGAGGAAATGTTAGTTTAGTGCCAGGAATGCCTGCATTGTTTATTCTGGAACTTATTTTGAAATTAGAATTTTGAAGTTTGTGTTAAATTGGCCAAATTACAGTGGAACCTCAGTTTTCATTTGCCCTGGTTTTTGTCGAATTTTGTTTTCGACGACTTTTTCTGTCAAAATATTGTCCTAGTTTTCGTTCGTCACCTTGGTTTTTGTCCACTGTACCAAACATGTCTGTCTACCAGTTCCCCCACAAAGCATCCCATGCACGCATTCCAAGTCGGTCTGGTTTTATTTCTCGTCGAGTGAACATTACCCTGTGCATCCATATGAAGCATTCTGTAATGATCCATTGTTTTTTGTGCTTGTTTATTGAGTGTGACTGCTAAATAAGCCACCATGGGGGCAAAGAAAGTTCCGATTAAGAAGGCGAGAAACACGATAGAATTCAGTGGTGGTAGAGGGTGGTAGTGGTTGTGATGGTGGTAGAGATAACTTCTCCTTCCTTTCCCCTCCTCGCTGTTTACCATATGCCAACAAGAGTCTTCAGTAAAGGTAAAAGTGATTTAAATATTCATTTATCCATTTCATTAGTGCTTTATATTTATTTCTCATTTTTTCTGTATGTAAAACTATAGTTATTCTCTCTAAAATTTATTTTTTGTTAATATTTTTGAATGTATGGAACGGATTAATTGGATTTACATTATTTCTTATGGGAAATGTTGCTTTGGTTTTTATCAATTTCGGTTTTCATCAGACTCTCTGGAACTAATTAAAGACGAAAATCGATGTTCCTTTGTACCAATTTCCGATCACTTTATTGGGTAGTTGAAACAGTTGACTGGGTGATTTCTTGTGCTCAATCAATAAAATAGAAGTAATACTATCAAAATAGCTAAGAATTTGATCGACTGGAATATTGTAATGGGCCTAAAATGGGAGTCAAAGTTGGCAAAATAACCGATGCATAAATATCACTCACGCATCAAAATTCGCGAGAGCGTAACTTCATCAGTTTTCCATCAAATTTCGTACTTTTTGTTTTATTACCTTCAGAAAAAGATTCTCTACCATTTCGTAAGAAAAAATAAAATTTTTTTTTTAAAATTCTTGGACCTTGGCTGTCACTCTGAGATTTGACCTCTGGACCCTGAAAGGGTTAATAACAAGATCAGCAGGAATTGTGACACTGCACCATAAAGATAACTTGTCATGACCCTCTTATCCTTCTAAACTGAAAATCTTCCATTCCATGCACAGTAATAATTTTTCTTTTATACTTTCCAAACAATTTTGTAATTTCTAAATTAGTCAATTACAGTATCAGTTACTTGAATAAATGTATTTTTTAAATACTGTTCAAATAGATATAATCACCTAATCAGTTTCTCTAAAATTTTCTTAACTATCGTGCACACTAGGGCCTTGGCTATCTCCTTGCCAGTCTCCAACTCTGCACCTGGGCAAAGTTCTCCCCAAAGTCTTCCTCTTAGCTACTTTCCCTTAGTTTATAAAGGCCTTCACACACTCCTCATAGCTTTTGATTTAAAGTCACCTCCCATGGGAATAAACACCATGTGTTCTGTATAGGGTTTAGAATCCACTAATAGAATTAGGGGGTGAAAATTAGCAGCAAACACTCCTATTTTTGCAAATCAGTAGAAACAGAACACCTGGTCTCGCCTCACTTCCATTTCTCACAAACCTGATACTGGAGAGGCAGTCTCAAGATATCACACTACACATTTTAGCGAGTCCAGTGAATCACACCATAAATTTTGGGAAAAATATGCATCAATCCACTTCGCATAACAAATCCCATTTTAGCATGCCACGGGTTATTTCCCCTCTGACCCACAGTTAGCTGGAAGGTAGTGCATGAAGGCCAGCATCCCATAATTACACTAATTACACATTTTCATGCTTTAGCAATTTTATAAAATTGTTGAATATGGTGACTGATAAAATGTGAAAAGGTAATTAAATGAGAAAGGTGTGTAAATGATCTTGCAGTGGTGTCATGATAAAGTGTTTGGAGTTGATAGTTGCCACAGCATATGCATATATCAGCCATTCACACCACTGGAAAGAGAGATCATTTAGTTCATGGAGTCGTCATCTTTCAACAAACTGGCTATGTCCCACCGAAGCAGGGTGGCCTAAAAAGAAAAACAAAAGTTTCTGTTTTTAACTTTAGTAATGTATACAGGAGAAAGGGTTATTAGCTCCCTTGTTCCCAGCATGTTAGTCGCCTCTTACGACACACATGGCTTAGGGAGGAAGAATTCTGTTCCAATTCCCCTCATGGAGATAAAAGGAAATAAGAACAAGAACTAGTAAGAAATTAAAAGAAAACCCAGAGGGGTGTGTCTATGTATATTCTTGTACATGCATGTGTAGTGTGACGTAAGTGTAAGTAGCAAGACGTACCTGAAATCTTGCATTTTTATGAAACAGAAGAAAGACACTAGCAATCTTACCATCATGTAAAACAATTACAGACTTCCATTTTACACTTGCTTGGCAGGACGGTAGTACCTCCCTGAGCGGTTGCTGTCTACCAACCTTCTACCTAGGGTCATGGAGTCATAACATTTAATAAACAACAGAACCCTCCCATACCATTTTATTTCTGAACAATACTATTTCATTTTCCTTGTATATGTGTAGTGAGTTCCTTTATATTTGGTACAGTTTGGTAAGGAAATATGGCTGACAATGGCAGGTGATGGTGGTGGTTGTAAATACCCCTAACCACATTTGTACAGGAATTGTTCAGAGCCATATTAACCCTCTCCACACACATTTGCAAGTCAACATGCAATGATAACTACAGTATAAGGATTTTTTTTTTAACACAGCCATTTCCCACAGAGGCAGGCTTCCCCCCCCCCCCAAAAAAAAAAAAAAAAATAAAAAAAATCATCATCATTCAACACTTACCACCAACACTCGTACTTAATCACTGTCTTTCCAGAGCCGCTCAGATACGGCAGCTTAGACATCCCTCCAAACTGCCAATATCCCAAACCCCTCCTTTAAAGTGCAGAGATTATACTTCCCATTTCCAGGACTCAAGTATGGCTAACCATTTTCCCTGAATCACTTTCACAAAATATTACCCTGCTCACACTCATTAATTTTACAATACTGAAAAGAACCTGTTTGGTATACTATTTAAGGTTTAAAGAATGTAACCCTATTTTTCCCCAAACGTTCTTCAGTCCACTTAATAAAATTTCAAATAACATGCTTACCATTTGGAATTTTTATTCACAAAAAAATAGAAGATTTACTGTTATGCAGACTGCTGCATTATTGTAATAATTGTGTAAATAATGTCAACCCATTCTTGACGCCATATTGGAATTTGGACTGGCAGGTGGACAGGTATTGGACGATGACGCCATTTGTTTACTCTTGAGCTTTGCTAAAGAATAGAATATTCCGCTACTGTGAGTGTAATTTCAAGGTAACCCAACAAACAACTGAGAAAATAATATAATAATAATAATGATAATTTTATTTACTACACGTACATGTATGTACATGGGATACAGACATAGCTGACATCAGTGACATACTACTATATAGAAAGCCGCTTGTTATGCAGAGTATTTCAAGAAAATTAGGTCAGTGTCTCATGATAACACCCACACTAGTCGGCTAACACCCAGGTACCCATTTACTGATGGGTAAACATAGACATCAGGTGTGAAGAAACACGCCTAATGTTTCTACCCTGGCTGGGAATCGAACATTTACCAAAAATCATATATGGCTAACCCAAGCCAGGTACTATAAATAAGCCACGTTGACTTTTTTGGGTTATCCTAGGTTCTCTACACATATGCTGCTGTGTGTGATAATCTATATAGAGAAAATAACTTTTTTGTTTCAGGTTTATGGTGCAGTACAAGTGTATATCACAGCCCTATGCTACACTCTGTTTTCTCTAATATAAGCCCCACCACAGGTATAGGAGGATGGTATTTGTATACCATATCCTCTTCATTCCTCCATCGAACTGCTTGGTATTATGCCAAATATTATTTATTCTGGAGTATTTAACATGTTTTATGTTATTTATATTGTTTATTATGTCATATTAGATCAAACCATACCACGGGCGGGATTTGAACCCGCGGTCAGTCTCTCAAAACTCCAGACCGTCGCGTTAGCCACTGAACCAGCTAGCTGGTCCAGTGGCTAACGCGACGGTCTGGAGCTTTGAGACTCTGACCACGGGTTCAAATCCTGCCCGTGGTATGGTTTGTTTGCAATCATGTCATTACGATTTCGTGAGTCATATTAGATCAATTGTGATAGGCAAATAAGCTGTAGTGTTGATATTAGCGTAATAATAAAGCATATTCTCCTGCATCATGAGACTGAGTTCATGACAACCAACAGTGGCTTCAAAGCCACCTTATCTTTAATGGATAATGTACTGTGTAGGTGCTTTACATAATGAGAAGCATTTCTTTTATTCATTGGAACCATGGCTAGGGCTAAAAGCAGGTTATAACAATAAATGGAGAAAAAGAAATTGGAATGACTTATGCAGCAAGTAGCACCACCAAACAGTACCAGCAGGTTGGTGTGGGAACCCTGGAAATTTGAAATTATGCTAGCCAAAATTAGTTCCAAATAACTGATTGCCGGATTTGTGATATATATGTGTGTGTGTGTGTGTGTGTGTGTGTGTGTGTGTGTGTGTGTGTGTGTATATTATTATTATAATCAAGGGGGAAGCGCTAAACCCGGAGGATTATACAGCGCCTGGGGGGGGGATGTGGAAGACATTCAGGCTTAATTCGGGGAACTGGAGCACAGATCCAATTCCCTAAATCAAGAGCCCCTCACCAACATCAAGGAACCTTCCTTGAGGGGTGTGTGTATATATATATATATATATAATGTGTGTGTGTGTGTGTGTGTAGCTCAAATCCAATTAATATTTATAGTTTCTCTTGTTTAGCTAACCTAGTCATATTTTTTTTTTTATTTTTTTTGTCTAATCCTCTTTAGAACAGATTACTATTTGTAATTATTTTCCTATTGATAATTTGAGCAAGTTACCTTGGCTAGGTTAGGCTCAATATGGTATATGCAACCACTGGAAATTAGTTGGATACTAAAGCCCAGCACCTTATCTTAGATACAGTATGTTACATTCATCAACTGGAGGTAACTGGCAGGCTAAGAGTCCAGCACCTTACCTAGATCAGGCATAGTATTATGCCTGGTCTAGCATTTATCCACTGGGATATCTTTTAACCCTTTGAGGGTTTTGGTCGTACTAGTACGTCTTACGAGTAGGGGTTTTTGACGTACTAGTACTCATAAATTCTAGCAGCCTCAAATCTAGTGGGAGAAAGCTGGTAGGCCTTCATCTGAAAGAATGGGTCTATGTGGTCAGTCTAAAAAAAATCCTGCAGCACACAGTGCATAATGAGAAAAAAAAAACTTTGACCATTTTTTTTTAATAAATCAGCGACTTTGCAGTGTATTTTCGTATGGTATTTATTGTTGTATTCTAGTTTTCTTGGTCTCATTTTATAGAATGGAAGACATATTACAGAAATTGAGATGATTTTGACTGGTTTTACAATGAAAGGTGCCTTGAAATTGAGCTCAAAGTAGCAGAAATGTTCGATTTTTACCAAACTTCAAAAGTAAACAAATCGTGCCAAGCGTGCAATACACGTCAACTGGTGAGTCTAATATTCTTTCACAAGTGCACCAATAATATTTATACCATTTTTTACACTAATGCAGTAGTCTGCATAACAGTAAATCTTATATTTTTTGTGAGAATAAAAATTCAAAGTGGAAAGCAAAAGAATATAAGAGGGGCCTTGAGACATGACTAATGACTAGAGGAAATGTCATTTTAGTGCCAGGAATGTCTTTCTTGTTTATTCTGGACCCTATTCGGAAATTGGCATCTTTTGAAATTTGTGTGAAATTGGCAAAATTGCTAAATTCTGACCACTGTACTGGATAGTTGAATTTATAAATGGGTGGTTTCTTGCACTCATTCGATAGAAAAATTGGAGTTCTAGCGGAATATTCATGTTTTTTGTCGACTAGTACAGTGAAATTGGCCGAAAATGGGGCTCAAAGTGGGCAAAATCGCCGATGCGTAAAGATCGCCGAGACCGCTAACTTTGCGAGAGCATAATTCTGTAAGTTTTCTATCAAATTTCAAACTTTTGGTGTCTTTATGATCGGGAAAAGATTCTCTATCTTTTCATAAGATAAAATAATTTTTTTTTTTTTTTAAATTTGGCCGACCCTGAGAACGAGTTTCGGAGAGGGCCTGTCGACCCTCAAAGGGTTAATACTCGTAAATACACTTTCTGACCTTTAACAGTGCTTCGCTGTATAGTCCTTGTGGCTTAGCGCTTCTTTTTGATTATAATAATAATAATTAACAGTGCTTACACCATTTAAGATTGCAAAATCTTAATTTGAAGTTCTTGTAGGCTGTTGCTAAATTCATTTTGTTTCACTTGGTTGTCAAGCAGCATCTTGTTGATCAGAGTAAACATTGGCTTGATAGTTATTTCTTTTCTCACTCCAAGTTGCAGCTGCTTCTGATTGTTACATCATCATGATAGATACTTTATTGCCACTGTTGATGTACACCTCAACTGTAGGAGAGCAGCCACTTCCATGTAGTGAGTTCTTGGTACAGTATTTTGAATGTAGGTAAAATGAGTCATACAAAATAGGCGAGAGCTGCTCAGTGACATGTATTTTCCTTGCTTATTTCATCTTTTTCCACTTTAGTCTGAAAAAATACTTATCATGGGTTAACAATTGTTTACTTTTTTGTATGTTGACATATTTATGTATATTTTATCATTGTAAGCATTTTCATGTTCAGTATTATTTTTTTTTTTCAATAATATTGCTAGATTCTGAAGTGACAAGAGTAAATAAAAGCTGTAACTTGATAAACTATATAATTCCCACCTATGCTGAGCTACCACTTGATGTGGCATATTACCTTCCTCCTGCCCCTATACTCAACCATAATACATACCTCCTTCCTGTGTACTGTGCTTAATGTAGTACCTGCCTACTCTCTCCTTCCCACTTTGTTCAGCTGTCTACTTATTCCTGTCCAAGTTGTTCAACTGTAGCACCTGCCTCCTCCCTAATGCCCACTGCCTGATCTTAGTAACCTCTTAGTCATCACCTTTCTTAATTTCCTTCATCTGAAATCCTGTGCCTTTTCCCTGCCCATTTGTGTACTCATTGATTTATCCAGTATTATACATTAATTTTTACTTTTTTTTTTTTTTTTTTAAGCATGGCAACCATAATGTCATAATAGCTTTTCTGGAAGTTTTTATGAAACTGACATTTTTAATCTGTATTTTTTTTATCTTCATGTACACTGTGATTCAAATTCTCTAGCATTGTGGAATAATCTGTAAACTTTGATTCATTGTTAACCAGTTGAGGATACATGGAAATTGTAGTAGTAATACACTACCTTTGATTTGCCCCTCTGTTGAAAATGATGTTTAACTAGTACTGTATACAGGCATGTAGAAAACTTTTGTTAAGTGAATGTTAATATAAATATGTTCTTAATATTTTTATTTGTATGGTGTAAATAGACCCCTGAACAAATTCACAACCAAAAGTTTTTAATTTTGTGAAGCAGGAAGATTATCAGCATAGTTACATATATTATTTATCTTAAATTTTTTTATAATTTGACCAGCAATAAATTTTTTTTATAATTTGACCAGCAAAACAATTGGTAGAGAACATGGGATATATTAATACTCTATTTCATTGATTCTTCTTTTTAAAAATAAATTTTAAGTGCATATCACTGCATGGGCATTGCTTTTGTGTGTTCATTTACAGCCCATTGATGAATTCAGTAATTATTACAATCAAAACTAAGTGCTAAACCCACAAGGGTCATACAGTGCTGCAACTCGGTAATTAAATATAGTATTTATTGCATTCGTGTAAATCTAGTTCTGATGTGCAATTTAAATGGACTGTCTAATGTATTTATTTTGTATCTAATGGTTTATGGGAAATTATTGAAAATACAAAGGTATAATACCCATCTTATGGCACAATAGAAATGCATGTAATTTTACAGGAGAGCAATTGTTAGGTTCTTTTCTGAGGTAATACTCTGCTCTCCTCCAACTCTTGTGCTATGTATTTTGTTGCACTTCTACTCATTGGTGTTCTTTTACACTATAAACTGACAAAACATGCACTACATATCTTTTTCCAGAATTCATTTTGATGCACTGTACAAGTAGTCATATGTATAGTCTGGTTTATCTCCATCTGATATTTTTTAACTATGATAATATAGCATATGTTTATACAGTGCATGTCTCTGTTCTAGGTACTAAGATTATTTCCTCAAATGCCATTAGCAATTTTCTGAATATATTAAAAATAAAACTACCTATAAAACCTCTTATGCTTGCAGCTGTATAATACACGGTAGTCTCTATTAGATTTACCATGATGTAACTATCTAGCTTAGAAACAATTTGCATAGATTGGAAGAGGTAGAAGGGGCTTGGTGATGGTTGTTATTAGTAGTAGTATATACCACCTTGTTTTGTACGTATATAAACTAATTACTGTAATACAATACAGTGTATTTTAAAGTCCTTGCAATTTCATTAACATCTTTGAAACTACATACGTACATTTCTTTGGAATTTATTCCATTATGTAACATGAGAGATATTAGATTTTCGGTTCAATTTTTATCATATATTAGGCAAAATATAACATCAGTATTAATATAAAGATTTTCACCTTACAAATTTAAAAAACTCACTTATGTTGTCTCACCCATAAATGAGCATTAATCATGTTTATTTTTCTCACAGGTGGAGACTTGCCGAGAGACTTTAATGACACTCTCTCTGACTGATGCAGAGAATGCTAATTTAGAGCCAGAAAAAGTTTTCACTAGTATAGAGATGGATGCAGGAGAACAAGAAACTAGAATTACTGATGAACAGTTTGTAAGTGAAGATAAAGTGGATGTTAACAGAGGGAATGTTAAACAGAGTGGACCTGTCGATTATTTCGTAGACACTGCTGGCAAGTCAATGGATAGACCAATTGGTGAAAGTACTGCCAGGTCTGCAGATGAGACACTTCATTTAGTTTGTACCCCTCTACCTCAAACTTCAGCCTCTTCAGATGAAAATGCCAATAGACGTTAGTGCAAAGACATGTTTAACTAGAGCTGAGGTTTTTATAAATTTATACACTTGAGCAAAAAATAAGAATTAAATAAGTGGCAGTTTTTAAAATCTAACTGTTCTTGGAAAATGTGTGGTCCAGTATTGTATGTACAGTCATGGTAGATGCAACTCAAAAATGAAAAGTAAAATAAAATTTGAGGTAAAATACATATCAAAGAATGTTTCTTAAAGAACATAATAAGTCTCATCAGTGCAGATCTTGCTTGGCACTATTGATTTATGGGATTGTATTGAAAAAATTTACTTATCTAATGATGATAAAGAACATGAAGTATTTATTTTTTATTGTTGCTGTTTTCATTTAAAATGTTGTGATAAGTGAAGTTTTAACTTTAGCTTTAACCATATTATTATTATAATCAAGGGGAAGCGCTAAACCCGTAGGATTATACAGCGCCTGGGGGGAGGGATGTGGAAAGCATTCAGGCTTAATTCGGGGAAATGGAGCACAGATCCAATTCCCTAAATCAAGAGCCCCTCATCAACATCAAGGAACCTTCCTGAGGGGAGCTTTAACCATAATGACCAAGCATTTATCTTGTTATTGCAATTATCTTTATGTAAACATACAGGCCTTAAATCAATTACCTATAATCTTGCTTGGAATTTTTTTCGGCATTTTGGCGGATGGAATATAGATGCATTTATAATTGGTAATGATTAAGCAGGCATACTGTTAATACTATCTATTTTTAAACAGTGAATAAAAGTTTGCAAAGCTTTAGCCAGTAGCTCTAAAGCATTGTCAAGCACTTTTTATTGTTCTGTGAATGTAAATGCAAGCTACAAAGTGTGGTCCCATATTGTGGATATACAACCTATAGTTTATACTTACTGTCCAAATTCGTACATACATGTGGAGATGTAAATATTTCATGAAATATAGTTATACTGACATAGTGCTAAGACTTCTTAAACATGTTTTGTAAGGATTTTATATTGATCATTATCACGTGAACATCGAGTTGTGTAGTTTGTATGTGAAATTGTGAGTCAATTTTTGTTGGTTAAATAACTGGTTATTTTTTAATTTTAAGTAAGGAGTTTTTATGTCCTGTGAAGAAAGTATTTACTGAATTATAGATTTTTTAATTTTATTTTCATCATTGTAGGAGTGCTTTAGGTTAACTAGACAGATTCTAGTTTGTCATGATTTGGACCACTGATTAATTTCAGAGTTGACAGTATTGTCATCTGTGATTGATCATTTGTGCAGCTTACTTGGAACTGTGAATGAGCAATGTTCATACAAATGATCATAACCTTTTTGTAAATAAAGTGTTATGCATAGTTCTGCTCTCTCCATCCTTGTTTTGTACAATAATTTATTCAAAGTTAGGAATGACAGTGTCTTACGAAGAGCACTGTACATTTATAGTAATGTACTACCAGTGTATAGTTTTAATATTTTTACTAATACTGGATGGTGCTGGTGCAGTGCTAGTACTGCATTATACTGGAGAGAAATTAACATTATTATAATAAAAAAAAAAAGCACAAAACTACAAAGGTTATACATTATTATTATAATAAAAAGAAGCGCTAAGCCACAAGGGCTATACAGCGCTGCAGGGCAGGAAGGAAGCGAGGGCATCAGGTGGCAAAAGGGAGGTGGATGAGTAATAGGTTACGGATAACAGCGGAGCAGTGGATGGTGAAAGGGTAAAGGGCAGCAAGAGACTGAGCTAGAAAGGGCTGAGGGGAGTGCGTAAGGTATCATCATCAGAGTTTGTGGAGTAAATCAGTCGTTGTCAAGAAGTCAATGAGAGAGTCAGGATTAAAGGAGGGTCCATCAGCAAGAAGGGAAGGTAAATTATTATAATCAAAAAGAAGCTCTAAGCCACAAGGACTATACAGCGCTACAGGGCAGGAAGGAAGCGAGGGCATCAGGTGGCAAAAGGGAGATGGATGAGTAATAGGTTACGGATAACAGCGGGGTAGTGGATGGTGAAAGGGCAGCAAGAGACTGAACTAGAAAGGGCTGAGGGGAGTGCGAAAAGTATCATCAGAGTTTGTGGAGTAAATCAGTCGTTGTCAAGAAGTCAATGAGAGAGTCAGGATTAAAGGAGGGTCCATCAGCAAGAAGGGAAGGTAAAGAGAGAGTAGTAGAACGAAGACGACGTTGTAGGTAAATTCTGCGTGCTCGTTGATAGGGCAGTCTAACAGAATGTGGCTAATCGATACTGGAACTTGACACTGCTCACAGAGAGGAACAGGGTGCCTCTCCATGAGATACCCATGAGCAAGACGAGTGTGGCCAATGCGAAGGCGGGAGAGAGTGGTCTCCCAACCTCGGCACTGATGACAAGAAGACGGCCAGTAACCTATGCTCAGTTTAATAGAATGAAGTTTGTTACCGAGCAGAGTTGACCAACGTTGTTGCCAACGGGTGCGAAGGTGGGTAGCTATTGCAGCAAAATAGTCCAGAAATGGAACACCTCGATAGGAAATCGGTAGGTCATGTACTGCTGACCGCGCAGCAGTGTCTGCCTGTTCATTGCCCTGTACGTCGACATGACCAGGGACCCAACAAAAAACAATATCTTTATGTTTGGTAGCGATACGGCGTAGCCAAAGTTGGATACGGAGAACTAGGGGATGAGATGTATCAAATTTTCGTATAGCCTGTAGAGCACTAAGGGAGTCTGAGACTACTACAAATGATGACACAGGCATAGATGCGATACGAATAAGTGCTGCAAGAATGGCATACAGTTCAGCAGTAAAAATGCTAGCTGAAGATAGTAAATGCCCCCGCACGACGCTGTTTGGAAACACTGCTGCGAATCTGACGCCGTCTGAAGACTTAGAGCCATCTGTGTACACAGCGGTGGCATGAGAATGGGAGTGGAAGTGATCAAGAAAAAGAGAGCGGGAAGCCACCGTAGGCAGTTGAGCTTTTGAGCAAGGGAGTGAGAAAGAACAGACCCGAACAACTGGAACTTCCCAGGGGGGTAGGGAAAAGTGAGATGCTACACGAACATATAAAGGTGGTAACTGAAGGGAAGACGAGTGAATGTAGGCGAAGAGAAAAGGGACGGAGCAAACAGGGGCGGCGAACGAATAAAGAATGTCTACTAATATCGGTGACACAAAGGTTATACAGCACAGCAGGGCAGGGAAGGATGCAGGGGAAATGGGTGGCAAGAGGGCAAGGGATGATTATTAGGGTATGGAGTGCAGCAGGGCAGTGGATAGTGCAGGGGTAGAGGGTAACTAGAGAGTAAGGTAGACAAGACAAAGGAGAGTGCTAGAGGCATCATCGTCAGAGTTTGTGTAGCAAATTGGTCACTGTCAAAAAGTCAGCTAGAGAATCTAGCTTAACCCCTAAACTGTCCAAACGTATATATACGTTCACTACCCCAATGCCCCGAATATTTTGAATAATTTTTTTTTTTTAATGAAAATAAAGAGCACATGTTTCTAAGTGTTATAGGCTAAAAAAAAAATTAGGGGCAATACTTACAGAGATATGAGTCGGAGAAGTTGGCACTGGATGCTTACGTGACAGCAACATCGAGTCCTGCCACTTGCAGAAGTGTTACCGATATATCTTATTTTCTATTTTTCATATTTTATATACGTAATTTTTATGTTCTGATAATTACAATTTATAGTAGTTCTTGTCATTTCATAACCAATCTTTGTTCTGACACTAGTATTAGGTATTGTCTTGGAATATATACAAAGTATTTATAGGTCTCAGCAATGTTTTGGATATGTGGATGTTATTTTTTATTATTATAATCAAAAAGAAGCACTATACCACAAGGGCTATGGAACTATATAATAATAATGAGGAAAAGGAGGAAGAGAAGGAGGAGGAGGAAGAGAAGAATACATAATAATAGGTAATAATAAGTTCCCTTGAAGCATGAAAAATAAAGCCCACCCCTGACAGTAACATGACGAGATAACATTTGATAAGAGCTGACGTTTGATGAGCATTCGCGAGGGTGCAGTGATAAGACTTGATAAGAAAAGATTAGAGGTGACATTCGATGAACATCGGCCCTGCTTTGTTTTTGCTGGTACACAAACCTGTCTATCTGTATTTGTCTGTCTGTCAAGCTCCTTGTCTATCTGTCTAGCTCTCTGTCTCGGAGAGCGCCACAAGACTGCGTCATCACGTTTACTCACATCTTCAAGCAGAGTATAGCACTTTGGATTTTTTGGGTTATCCTGGGTAATTTACACCATGTATACTTGTATTTATGTGTACCTGTGAGACAGAGATAGAGACATTGGAAGAGAGAGATAGATAGATAAAGAAAGACAGACAGACCCTAAACTTGGGGTTAACATCACTTTCCTCTTAAAAGGGGAGTGTTGACATTACATCAGTGAATCCTTGGTGTTTGCTGCACTGTTTGCTCCAGCTGGCACTCAATTTAACTGGCACTCCCACAAGGTACTAAGTGGTCCCAGATTTTTTTTAATATGGTGCACACCGAGTGTTAAGACCCATTCTATACTGACCAGGCATCTCAGGACAATTGTGCCAAATTTGGAGGCAGGAAAATTAAAACGTATATATATGTTTGGACCGTTTAGGGGTTAACCCTTTGACTGTTTCAGTCGTATATATACGTCTTACGAGCCACCGTTTTTGACGTATATATACTCAAATTCTAGCGGCTTCAAATCAAGCAGGAGAAAGCTGGTAGGTCCACATGTGAGAGAATGGGTCTGTGTGGTCAGCGTGCACCATATAAAAAAAAAATCCTGCAGCACGCAGTTCATAATGAGAAAAAAAACTGACATTTTTTTTTTAATTAAAATGCCGACTTTGTGGTCTATTTTCGTATAGTATTTATGGTTGTATTCTCGTTTTCTTGGTCTCGTTTGATAGAATGGAAAACATTATAGACATAAATGTGATTTTGATTGATTTTACTATGAAAAGAACCTTGAAATGGAGCTCAAAGTAGGGGAAATGTTTGATTTTTGCCGATGTTCAAAAGTAAACAAACGATGTCATTTTCCAATAAATATCCAAGTAGCCATTCTAATATGCAGTCATGAATGGGTTGACATTATTTATACAATTATTACAATAATGCAGTAATCTGCATAACGGTAAATCTTCTGGTTTATGTTTGAATAAAAATTCAAAATAGAAAGCAAGAGTAATATCAGAGGGGCCTGGAGATGTGACTGATGAACAAAGAAAATGTTATTTTTGAGCCAGAAATGTCTTCAGTGTTCATTCTGGACCCTATTTTGAAATTGTCATATTTTTTAATTTTCGTGAAACTGGCCAAATTGCAAATTTCTGACCACGTTATTGGGTAGTTGAAATCAGTAAATGGGCAGTTTCTTGTACTCCATCGATAGAAAAAATGGAGTTGTAAGGAAATAGCTATGAGTTTGGTCGACTGGAACAATGGAATTAGCCGAAAATAGGTCTCAAAGTGGGCGAAATCGCCGATTCATAAATATTGCCGAGGTCGCTAACTTCGCGAGAGTGTAATTCCATCAGTTTTCCATCAAATTTCGTTCTTTTGGCATCATTACAATCAGGAAAAGATTCTCTATTATTTCATTAGAATTTTTTTTTTTTTTCGGAAATTTTGAGACACCTTAGGATTTGGGGTTGCTACAGTCAAGGGGTTAAAGGAGGGTCCATCAGCAAAAAGAGAAGGTAAAGAAAGGGCAGCGGAGTGGAGACAACGTTGGGGGTAAATTCTGCATGCTCGTTGATAGAGTGGACAGTCCAACAGAATGTGGCTAACAGATACTTGAACTTCAGTTCTCACAGAGAGGAACAGGGCACCTCTCCACGAGATACCCGTGAGTAAGACGAACATGGCCGATGCGAAGACGAGAGAGAGTAGTCTCCCAGCCTTGATACTGATGACAAGAAGACTGCCAGAAACCTATACTCGGTTTAACCCTTTGAGGGTCCGTGCCATAGATCTATGGCTATACATTGAGGGTCCAAACCGTAGATCTACGCCATGAGCTCAGCTCACTCTGATAAGCTGCGAGTGGTAAATTTGGGCCTAGATATGAGAGAATACATCTGTGTGGTATGTGTGCGCCACATAAAACAAATCCTGCAGCACAGTGCATAATGAGAGAAAAAAAAATGAGACCGTCATTTTCGATTAAAACAGCGACTTTGCAGTGTTTTTTCGTATGCTTTTTATAGTTGCATTTGCAATTTCTTGGTCTCATTTGATAGAATGGAAGATATATTACAGAAATAGAGATGGTTTTGATTGGTTTTAATAATGGAAATGGGTTGAAACTGAGCTCAAAGTAGCAGAAATATTAAATTTTTGCCAATGTTCAAGAGTAAACAAATGACCTCACGCGTCTAATACACGCCAGCTGGTGGGTCTAATATACGTTCACAAATGTGGTGATTCTATTTATACAATTATTACAGTATTGCATAACAGTAAATTTTCTGTTTTTGGTTTGAATAAAAATTTATTATGTAAATAAAAAATCAAAATGTAATTCATTTGTAAAGCCTGAAAACGTAACTAATGAATAGAGGAAATGTTAGTTTAGTTTCAGGAATTCCTGCATTGTTTATTCTGGACCCTATTTTGAAATTAGAATATTTTGAACTTTGCATTAAATTGGCCAAGTTACCAATTTCCAATCACTATTTTGTAGATGAAACAGTTGACTTGGCGATTTCTTGTGCTCAGTCGAAAGCATAGAAGTAATAGAGGACGATTCCAAATCATTTCATGCACAGCGTCAATTTCTGTCTTCCTGGTTGTATGGTTTCATGCATGGAAGGAGTGTGTATCATTTCATAACCACCTTTCTCACCCTGTACAGTGACAGCTCCTACACTAGCTTGATCTTAAATCTGCCTTTGATATAGCTGACATGTAATCATAGTGAATTTGCCAGAATAGACACTGGAGGATGGCTTTACTGGATTAAAGGCTGCCTGTCCAAAAAAGTTTTCAGTGTTGTCCCAGGTATGTAGAAATGTAGGTAAAGAATTTGAATAAAAAATCCTACAGGGAAGTGTCCTCAGTCCCACCTTATTCAATATTCTAATTAATGCTTTACTGAACATTATGCTTAGGCAGCTTGATTATACGATTAGCTCTGCTGATATGATTCACACCAGATTCTTCAACACTCAAAACATCCTTAACTATGCACTAGCCTTGCATCAGGACCTGTGGTTGATTATCTTTGCTGAGAAAACTAAAATACTTCACAGGCTTCCTTGACAGAGAAGCATAGTCTGCAGGATCTAATTGTATGGGTCTCAGCTAGAAAACCCACATAGCCAGATACAGGTATCTAGGCTTTAAGGTCCCAGTACTTGGACTCTTAACAAGAGTTTGTTCATAATACAAACAAAGGCTTAAGAGCTTTGAGCTGTGGCAGGTTTTCATACAAGGTATGGTGCTAATGTTAAAACTGTGAAAATTATGTATTTTGCTTACATCAGATCACTGATTATGACATGCCACTACTGGCTCTTGTGTCAGACTCAAAGCTTGGACAGCTGGAAAAATTGCAGAACAAAGCAATGAGGGTATCTATGTCAAGTAAGGCAGCAGTGATGCTTCCCTACTCCATGGGAAATTACCCCATTCCAAACCACTATTCTTCCTTTACCCCCCCCCCCCAAGAAACTTATTAAATCACAAAGTTTTGCCACACAGCCAAGCAGAATACCTTAAGCTGTACTGATGCCTGACTCACATAGTACACTCTCACAAATTATGTATGTTGATGGTTCTGTTCATCAATCTACTGGTGCAGCTGGTAGTGTTGCTGTTGTCACACAAAGTGATAGCTCTCGTATAGAAATTGGAGCACACAGCAATAACTGGTCTTCTACCCTTCAAACTGAACTGTTTGCTATACTTACACTCAAATGCATCCATGTATTAAAGTTTGACACTAACTATAACTGATTCTTTATCATCTATTAATGCTCTTGACTTCTTGAGTATCAATTGTGGCATGCTTGTGTCAGATACTGGTATGGCAAGATTGAGGACAATGGAGTCAGTATGCCTATGGATTCCATAACACATTGGTCTTCAGATGCATGATAAAAGTGATGAATTGTCAAACTTTGCAGTTCAGTCCTCGGACCCATTATGTGCCTCTGTAATCTTTTGACTACCACCATAGAACGGGTATGGGGTGCATAATAACGACATTAAAGTAACGCCAAAACCAAGCCACGAGAAAGATATGGATATCCTGGACTTTTAGCCCATCTACTTGGACTGGAACTAGATTCTGTTGCCAATGCAAATACAGGTTAGGAGATCGGGGAAGGGCAAAGAAGACCACTAACAGAGTATAGGCTACCTGGAGTTTACCTGGAGAGGATTTCGGGGGTCAACGCCCCCGCGGCCCAGTCTGAGACCAGGCCTCATGGTGGATCAGGGTCTGATCAACCAGGCTGTTACTGCTGGCCGCATGCAAGCTGACGTACGAACCACAGCCCGGTTGGTCAGGTACTGACTATAGGTGCCTGTCCAGTGCCTTCTTGAAGAGAGCCAGAGGTCTATTAGTAATCCCCCTTATGTATGCTGGGAGGTAATTGAACAGTCTTGGGGCCCGGACACTTACTGTGTTGTCTCTCAGTGTACTCATGGCACCCCTGCCTTTCATCGGGGGAATGTTGCATCTGCCAAGTCTTTTGCTTTCATAAGGAGTGATTTTCGTGTGCAGTTTTGGTACCAGTCCCTCCAGGACCTTCCAAATGTATATTATCATGCATCTCTCTCACCTGCATTCGAGGGAATACAGATCAAGGACCTTCAACCATTCCCAGTAGTTTAGGTGCCTTATCACACTTATGTGTGCCTTGAAAGTTCTTTGTACATTCTCCAGGTCTGCAAAGTCGCCAGCCTTGAAGGGGGCCGTTAGTGTACAGCAGTATTCCAGCCTAAAGAACACAAGTGATTTGAAGAGAATCATCATGGGCTTGGCATCCCTAGTTTTGAAGGTTCTCATTATCCAGCCTATCATTTTCCTAGCAGATGAGGTAGATACATTGTTGTCTTTGAAGGTGAGATCCTCTGACATTATCACTCCCAGGTCCTTCACATTACTTTTCTGCTCTATTGTATGGTTAGAATTCGTGGTATACCCGACACAATTTTAATTTCAAGTTTTCCATATCTGAGTAGTTGAAATTTCTCCTCGTTGAACTTCACATTGTTTTGAGTTCTGAGCTGCCTCCCAGGGTGATCTCTGCTAAAACATTGTTTGCTATACTCCTCCATTTTAGGTGTCTCAGGCTGAAATCTCCTAGTAGTAAGATGTTTGGGGCAGGAGTTGGGAGATTTTCCAGACAGTGGTCAATTTTCTGAAGCTGCTCCTGGAATTGCTGGGAAGTTGCATCTGGAGGCTTGACAAGGTTTTGGTTTTTGATCTTTACCGCCAAAACTTCAACTACATCATTTGAGGTGTTTAGTAGTTCTGTGAAAATAAGCGACTCTGTGACATACAGGCCAATCCCCCCTTGTTGCCTGTTTAGTCTGTCGCATCAGAATAGGTTATAACCTGGGATCCATATTTCGTTGTCATAATGATCCTTTATGTGGGTCTCCGTGAATGCTGCAAACATTGCATTTGACTCTGAGCAGTCCCTTGATGTAAGGAATTTTGTTGATTTTAGATGGCTTTAGACCCTGTATGTTTGCAAAGACAAATGTCATATTGGTGAAATTTAGGGGGGCTTTATTTGCCGAGTCTAATATCTGTTGTTCTGGGGTAGAGGCCAATGTCCATGCCTCTGCTCCAGAAGTGTTTTCAGGTGGTGTAGGATTAATGTCATTTCTTGCCAGTCTTTTTTCCCTTCTGGCCCTAAAAAACCTGTCCCTGGAGAGGTTGTGCTCCTCTCTTTTGTTTCC
The DNA here is from genome assembly GCF_038502225.1 of Cherax quadricarinatus. NCBI lineage: Eukaryota > Metazoa > Arthropoda > Malacostraca > Decapoda > Parastacidae > Cherax > Cherax quadricarinatus. The sequence continues at coordinate 20,283,361 of NC_091317.1, forward strand.
CATAGTCTGGCTGGTCTGTGTCTTCTAGTCCCTTTTAGATGATGTGCCTGGCAGTATGCATTGTAGCATTTTCTTTCATGGATTGATGAGCGACACATTTCTGGGTGAAATAAGTTGCAAGAAGGGAAGTTGCACTCTCCTGTTGTCATGTGGCTGTGGCATTTTTTGGGATGGTCAAAGGTGCATGTCCCACCTGTTTTACCAGATATACCATGCCTGCAGATACCCAAGGCATAGTATTTACATAGATTGTACTTCTGTTTCCTAGGATTTATTGTAGCTGCTTTCACTGCTGGGCATTTATTTTTCCTCTTTCCTCAATATCCTTTGCCCCTGTATGGACATCAGTGCTTCTACTACATTTTGCTGGTAGTGTGTCGACACTATTCCCTGAGGCCTCATCCCATTTTGAGCCCTCTCCAGCAGTATATCTATTTTGAACCTCTGTGGACTGAATAAGGTTGTCTTCAATGTCCTCCAGGACAACACTAGTACCCTCACGAGCTCTATCTTCTAAGACATCACTAGGACCCTCTGGAGCACTTTCCTCCAGGACAACACTAGCACCCTCAGCACTGTCCTCCAGGACAGAACCAGCCCCCTCAGGAGCACTGTCCAAGACAGCCCTGTCCCTACCACCCATCTTTTTTTCCCAGCTGTCATACCATGCTGACATATCTTTCAAGAAGGATGTTTTATTGGTGTTCTTGTCTTTTAATATAGATGTCATTTCCTCATACAGGTGTATCTCGTTTGGGCTGACCCAAAACATCTGAGTTTATGTCAAGTGTGGTCACTAGTTTAAAATCCCTGCATATACTGTGAGATCACTGACCACACAGATGGCAAGCAATCCAGGCCTGTCTTCGTCCCTTACCCTTCCTGCAGACTACACAGATCTTCATGGTAGTGTTCATCTTAGCAATACTAGACAACTCTCCTAGCTAGCTAGTCTATAATTCCCCGATGTATTTAATTTTTTGTAACAGTTCTTCCGATTTGACTATTTCCAACAAAACCATTTGAATCCCCCTGAATCCAGGGAAATTCGTTTGAATCCACCCGAGGATGAGTATAATACTGAGCATATGTCCAGAAGCACACATCAACCAGATAACTGCTGCAGCATATGGGCACCTGGCAAACCTGAGAATAGCGTTCCGATACCTCAGTAAGGAATCGTTTAAGACTCTACACCATGTACGTCAGGCCCTTACTGGATTATACAGCACCAGTTTGGAACCCATACCTGGTCAAGCATGTCAAAAAATTAGAGAAAGTGCAAAGGTTTGCAACAAGGCTAATTCCAGAGCCAATGGAAATGTCCTACGAAGAAAGGTTAAGGAAAATCGACGTGACGACAATGGAGGACAGGAGCATTAGGGGAGACATGATAATGACATACAAAATACTGCGAGGAATAGATAAGGTGGACAGAGACAGGATGTTCCAGAGATGGGACACAGAAACAAGGGGTCACAACTGGAAGCTGAAGACTCAGATGAGTCAAAGGGATGTCAGGAAGTATTTCTTCAGTCACAGAGTTATCAGGAAGTGGAATAGTCTGGCAAGTGATGTAGTGAAGGCAGGAACCATACATAGTTTTAAGACAAGGTATGATAAAACTCATGGAGCAGGGAGAGAGGACCTAGTAGCGACCAGTGAAGAGGCGGGGCCAGGAGCAGAGTCTCGACCCTTGCAACCACAAATAAGGGAGTACACACACTGGAGAAGAGTGATGTGGTGGAGGCAGGATCCATACATAGTTTTAAGAAGAATGATAAAGCTCATGGAGTTGGGAGTAGGCCTAGTAGCAACCAATGAAGAGGTAGGGCCAGAAGCTGCGACTCAACCCCTGGAACCACAATTTGGTGAGTACACACACACACACGATATGCTGTGTGTGCCACTTACAATCTTCAACACATCCCTGGAAACTTGGCAACTACCTGAGGTATGGAAGATGGCAACTGTAGTTCCCATTTTTAAAAAAGGAGACAGAAAAGAGGCACTAAACTATAGACCTTTGTCACTGATGTGTATAGTATGCAAAGTTATGGAGAAGATTATCAGGAGGAGAGTGGTGGAGCACCTGGAATGGAACAAGAGAATAAACGCCAACCAGCACGGATTCATGGAAGGCAAATCCTGTGTCACAAACCTTCTGGAGTTTTATGATAAAGTAACAGAAGACACGAGAGAGAAGGGTGGGTTGATTGCATCTTCTTGGACTGCAAGAAGGCCTTTGACACAGTTCCTCACAAGAGATTAGTGCAGAAGCTAGAGGATCAGGCGCATATACAGGAAGGGCACTGCAATGGATCAGAGAATACCTGACAGGGAGGCAACAACGAGTCATGGTACGTGATGAGGTATTGCAGTGGGCACCTGTGACAAGCAGGGTCCCATAGGGGTCAATCCTAGGACCAGTGCTATTTTTGATATACAGTGGACCCCCGGTTCACGAAGCCATCAGTATCCGATAAATCCGGTATCCGAAGCATTATATCACAAAAAATTTGCCTTGGTTCCCGTTACAAAACCCGGTATGCGATACGATTTGTACGTTCGTACGAGACGTGTCCACGTGTGGCCTGAACTGCCCCGTGTGTGCCAGTGTTTACAAGCCAGCCAGTGTGCGCGCATCTAAGCATACATTCGGTACATTCCACATTATCCATATTATCACTGTTTTTGGTGCTTGTTTCTGCAAAATAAGTCACCATGGGCCACAAGAAAGCTTCCTATGCCAACCCATCGAGACCAAGGGTGCTAATGACTATTGAAATTAAGGAAATGTGTGCAAAGTGGCTTGAAGTGCAAACCTTTTTTGATGAAAATCACCCTGACACAGCTACTGCAAGCCGTGTTGGCAACCTGTACACTGACAATGTTATGAACCACTTTAGGAAAGTCATAAAGGAACGAGAGGTACAGGCCTCTATGGACAGATACGCTGTGCGACAGAAGTCCAGTGACTCTCAAGCTGGTCCTAGTGGCATTAAAAGAAGAAGGGAAGTAACCCCAGAAAAGGACTTGCTACCTCAAGTCCTAATGGAGGGGGATTACCCTTCTAAACATTAACAACTTCGACACACTCCCCTCCTCCCATCCCATCAATCATCACCAGATCTTCATTAAAGGTAAGTGTTAATTATTCTATTGTGATTTTTCTATTGTTATTATTGTTATTGTAATTATTATATTGCATTAAACTTAATATTTCATGTGGTAAAAGTTTTTTTTTTCATACTTTTGGGTGTCTTGCACGGATTAATTTGATTTCCATTATTTCTTATGGGGACAATTGATTCGCTTTCCGATAATTCTGGTTTACGATGAGCTCTCAGGAATGGATTAATATCGTGAACCGGGGGTCCACTGTATGTGAACGACATGATGGTAGGGTTAGATTCGGAAGTGTCCCTGTTCGCAGATGATGTGAAGTTAATGAGGAGAATTAAATCAGATGAGGATCAGGCAGGACTTCAAAGAGACCTGGACAGACTGGACACCTGGTCGAGTAACCAGCTTCTCGAATTTAACCCCGCCAAATGCAAAGTAATGAAGATCGGGGAAGGGCACAGAAGACCGCAGACGGAGTATAGGCTAGGTGGCCAAAGACTGCAAACCTTGCTCAACGAGAAAGATCTTGGGGTGAGTATAACACCGAGTGTGTCTCCGGAAGCACACATCAACCAGATAACTGCTGCAGCATATGGGTGCCTGGCAAACCTGAGAACAGCATTCCGATACCTTAGTAAGGAATCGTTCAAGACACTGCAGCACCTGTTTGGAACCTGCACTTGATCAAGCACGTTAAGAAATTAGAGAAAGTGTAAAGGTTTGCAACAAGGTTAGTTCCAGAGCTAAGGGGAATGTCCTATGAAGAAAGGTTAAGGGAAATCGGCCTGACGATACTGGAGGACAGGAGGGTCAGGGGAGACATGATAACGACATATAAAATATTGCGCGGAATAGACAAGGTGGACAAAGACAGGATGTTCCAGGGAGGGGACACAGAAACAAGAGGTCACGATTGGAAGTTGAAGACTCAGATGAGTCAAAGGGATGTTAGGAAGTATTTCTTCAGTCATAGAGTTGTCAGGCAGTGGAATAGCCTAGAAAGTGACGTAGTGGAGGCGGGAACCATACATAGTTTTAAGATGAGGTTTGATAAAGCTCATGGAGCAGGGAGAGAGAGGACCCAGTAGCAACCAGTGAAGAGGCGGGGCCAGGGGCTAAGACTCGACCCCTGCAGCCACAAATAGGTGAGTACACACACACACACACAAGACAAGAGAGAGAGAGAGAGAGGTTGGTAGAGTGCCTCTTCTTGGACTGCAAGTAGGCTTTCAACACAGTTCCTCACAAGTGACTAGTGCAAAAGCTAGAGGATCAGGCAGTTATAACAGGAAAGGCACTGCAGTGAATCAGAGAATACCTGACAGGAAGGCAACAATGAGTAATGGTACATGGCGAGGTGTCAGAGTGGGCACCTGTGACGAGCGGGGTTCAACAGGCGTCAATCCTAGGATCGGTGCTGTTTCTGGTACATGTGAATAACATGATGGAAGGGATAGACTCAGAAGTGCCCCTGTTTGCAGATGATTTATTTATTTATTTAATGTCTTTGCAAACAGTACATTGAGATTGTGTATATACAATAGTGGGTTGCAATGCAAAGAGAACCTCTATTATGCCTTGGCATTATGGGCCAACTTAACATTATTGGCTTACAATCTACTTAATACTAAGGAGTAGTATATCATAGTTGTACAGTAGGAAAGTAATTATTTCATAGTTGTACAGTAGAATATTAATTATAAATGAATCAAAATTTGTATAATACAAAGATATACGTATTTATATTCTAAAATGCTTTTATGAAAAAAATTATTCAATTATATTCCTGTCAACAATGGATAAAAGGTTCAATGTGATTGTTTCAGTTATGATGTGGGAGTACATAGGTGAGTAAATGTGTACCGAGTACAGTGGACCCCCGCATAACGATTACCTCCGAATGCGACCAATTATGCAAGTGTATTTATGTAAGTGTGTTTGTACGTGTATGTTTGGGGGTCTGAAATGGACTAATCTACTTCACAATATTTCTTATGGGAACAAATTCGGTCGGTACTGGCACCTGAACATACTTCTGGAGTGAAAAAATATCGTTAACCGGGGGTCCACTGTATTTAGTATTTAGTCTAGGGTGATTAAGTGGCTTTTGGGGCCCTTTATGTGCATAGAGTTTTTACACTGTGTGATATGGACACAAGGTATATCAAAAAGAGATCTGTGTCTTGTGTTGTAGTCATGTGTCCTGTTTAGGTTGGTGAGGAAAAGTTTGAGTGGGGGGTTTATATTTGTGTGTATTGTTCTGTGTATGTAGTAGGCACATGAATAAGTATGGATGTTCTTAATGGTAAGCAGATCCAGACTTTTGAAAATTGGTTGAGTATGCTGGCGGGAGTGGGAATTTGTTATCATTCTTACTGCTGCCTTTTGCTGGGTTATTAGGGGTTTAGGTGATTGGATGTTGTTGATCCCCATGCACAAATTCCATATGTAAGATAAGGGTATACGAGTGAATGGTACAGTGCCAGGAGAGCTGATTGTGGAACGTAGTGCCTTATCTTTGATAGTATGCCTACAGTCTTGGAGATTTTCTTGGTGATTTGTTGTATGTGTGTTCAAAACTTAACGCTACTGTCAAGGTGGATACCTAGGAATTTTCCCTCTGTGAGTCTTGTGATTGATGATCCATTTAGCCTAATGTTAATTGGATCATTTGCAGCTTTGTCTATAGTTATTCAAGTCAGCTTGGTCACCTCCTTTATGGATCAGAGTGACCCTCACTATTTTGAGGATTGTTGGGAAGGTAGCTGATTCAATGGATTTGTTAAAGAGCATTGCAATAATTGGTGACAATACTTGAGAAGCTTTTTTGTACATAAAAGCAGATAAGTTGTTTATGTCTCCTGCCTTGTTTTTAAGGGTGTTTATGATGAGCATAACTTCAGTGAGGTTGGTTGGAGCTAGGAATAGTGTATTTGGGTAGGTTCCTATGAGGTAGTCTGATGGACGGGCGTTTGTGCTTGGTATTTTGTTTGCTAGATTTTTTCCTATGGTGGAGAAGAAAACATTAAGTCTGTTTGCTGTTTCAGTTGGAGTGAGTAGGGGTTCATCTGATTTTGTTAGTTTGATTGCTTTGTTTTTGGATAACTTTTTAGTTCCAAGAATTTCAGATAGAGTTTTCCAGGTTTTTTTTATATCACCTTTGATGTTATTTAATCTATTTTAACAATACAATTTTTTTGACCTTCTTACCAGGCTGGTAAGTGCTGACGAGTAATTTCTCGACTGTTCTCTAGTTATTTGACCCATTCTATACTGTTTTTCATATTTGTGCTTTGTGTTAATGGATTTGAGGATGCTTGGTGTTAGCCAGGGATTATTCAGTCTCTTTGCTGTGATGTTTAGTTTTTCTGGGGCAATGTCTTGTTATAGAGGCATTGGGCTTTTTTTAGAAAATTATTTATACATTCATTCATATCTGTATATGTTTCAAGCTCATTTTGCCAATCGATGTTATTCATAGCTGCTATAAAGTTGTTAACTGCTGTCTCGTTATGTAGTCTGAAGGTTACTTTAGTAATGTCTTGTGATAGTTTGCCCAGATTAGTTATAAGAAAGGTTGGGTAGTGGTCTGTAGTGTTGTCTGTGATTATGCCTGATTTTAAAGGGGATATGGTGTTTGTCCAGATGTGGTCTATTAAGGAGATGCTTGTCTCGGAGATTCTTGTAGGTTTAGATATTGCTGGTAGCAACAGGCAGTTACTCATTGTGTTTGTGAATTCGGTTACTTGTGAGTCCTGGTCGTGTAGTATGTTTATGTTGAAATCACCTGTTAGTAGGTGGTCTTTATTCATGTGTGCATCAGAAATCATGTTTCCTAGTTATTCACTAAAGTGATAAATGTTTGACTGTGGTACTCTGTAGATGTTTATAACTGTGAGGGGTTTTTGCAGGTCTTTTGGTTTAAATTTGGCTATGATATATTCTCCATGTTCATCCCTTGTGCAAGATTTATTGATACATTCGAGTTGATTTGAATAGTATATAGCTGTTCCTCCCCCTTGCTGGTCTGTTCTACAGTTGTGTATGGCCATGTAGCCAGGAATGGTATAGAAATCTGTAATATCAGGCTTAAGCCAGGTTTCTGTGAGTGTGATGATTGATATATTGGAATGAAGGGAATTGAGTAATGTTGTGAGGTCATCATAATGTTTGCTCAAGGATCTGACATTGTAGTTAAAGATGGTTATGTTATTGTTTGCACTGAGTAATGTCTTTGCTTGGTCTGCTGTATAGTAATTACAGTTACTGGTTGATTCGTGTAATTCATTTTGTAAAAAGTTTACATCAGGATCTATGTCTGTAATCATAGGATGAGAGTAATTTTACAAACTAGATTTTCTGAGTAAAATGATATAAGATTTATATTGAATCTACAACTAGACTTATGACTAAGACACCGTGATTAATCTAAAACTTGTAAAAATTTGAAAGAAAAAAAGATTATTACAGAACTGATAATTCATTTATACACTTAAGTATCTAATAGCACCTTAATTATTTTAACAAGTGAGTTTATGAACTACAGTCGATTTTTACAGTTAAAATAAAGGAGCTAAAGGATATAATAGTAAAAGAATGTATTAAAAGTAAAATCAGTAGTACCTGAGGTAGTCTATAGCACCTGGAGTATTTTAATGGCAAAATAGTGAACTTATTACACTTTAGCCCCTGAGAATAGCACCTTGATTATTTTAGCAATTGTGAATATATGAACTGAGGTAGATATTTAAAGCTAAAATAAGGGAGAAAATATATATGGGACTAGATTAAGTAAAGGTAAACGAAGTTCAATGGACAGATAATCACTATGATATGATATAATATAATGGCAAAATAGTGAACTTATTACACTTTAGCACCTGAGAATAGCACCTTGATTTTAACAATTGTGAATATGAACCAAGGTAGTTACTGTATAAAGCTAAAATAAAGGAGAAAATATATAAGGAACTAAATTAAGTAATGGTGAACAAAGTTCAATGGACAGATAGTCACTATGATATAATATTGATTTGGGAGTAAGATCTGATTTGTAATGTATAATAAGTTGAGCAATTAATTTCACTATAAAAAGTAGAGAAATATGAGGTAGCTGGTACTAGCTAGCAAAAGATAGTTTTGGGACTCGCACAATAATGTAATTAGAATATACAGTAATTGCTCACACAATATAAAGGGGATTAAAATAGCAGTGGTAAGCTGAATTAAATGGACAGGTAGCAACCATGAATAACATTAATTTGGAGTAAGATTTGACTTGCAACACAAAATTATGAGCAATATAAGCAATTAAAAAGTAAAAAGTATTTGAGGTAGCTGGTATTAGCTAGTAAAAGAAAAAATAATAATGCACAACAATGTAATAGTAAATAATAATAATGCACAATAATATACGTAATAGTAACATACATTATATGCACCACACGTATATATGTGTTAAGGACACTTATCTAATCTGTTACAGAAATGTTAGTTTTTCTAAGGAAGGTAGAGAAATCATGTTCATTGGAGATGGTATATTGTTGTCCTGTTGAAGTTTTTCTAATTAGTATTTTCCCATCTCGAGTGAAACACTGATGTATTTTATTTTCCTGTTTAAGTTTTCTCAACCTGAACAGAAGGTTTTGACATTTTCTCGTTAGACACTCATTGATGTACACTCCATTTTTCATTGTAATTGCTGATTTAATTAAGTCCTTTCTTTTATCATATGAATGAAGTCTGATCATGATACTGTGTTTACTACCTTGTTTTCCTAACAAATGTGTTTCTTTGATTTCACTGTTTTGCACGATAACTTGTACATGGTCCTGTATTATCCTGATAGCAGTTTCTTTGCACTGTTCTTGGGTTATGTCACTAGGAATGTGTGGACGATGTGAAGCTAATGAGGAGAATTCAATCGAATGAGTATCATGCAGGACTACAAAGGGATCTGGACAGGCTGCAATCCTTGTCCAACAACTGGCTCCTGGAGTTTAATCCCACCAAGCGCAAAGCATAAAGATTGGGGAAGGGCAAAGAAGACCACAGACAGGGTACAGGCTAGGGGACCAAAGACTGCAAACCTCACACAAGGAAAAGGACGATGGGGCGAGTATAATACCAAGCACATCTCCTAAGGTACACATCCACCGAATAACTGCTATTCAAATCATCCTGGAGTGCTCTAATGTCCTCGTTAGAATGAACTGGACGGCCTATTTTGGCATCATCAGCAAATTTGATTATGTCGCTATTTATTCCCTCATCTATGTCGTTTATGTAAACTGTGAACAACAACTGGCCCTAGGACTGACACCTTACAAACTTAAGAAAAGTGTTCCAACACCTCAGTAAGGAATCGTTCAAGACTCTGTACACCACGTACATCAGACCCATATTGGAGTATTCAGCACCAGTTTAGAGCCCACCTGGTCAAGAACGTCAAGAAATTAGATTATTATTATTACAATCAAGGGGGAAGCGCTAAACCCGGAGGATTATACAGCGCCTGGGGGGGGGATGTGGAAGGCATTCAGGCTTAATTTGGGGAACTGGAGCACAGATCCAATTCCCTAAATCAAGAGCCCCTCACCAACATCAAGGAACCTTCCTTGAGGGGTCAAGAAATTAGAGAAAGTGCAAAGTTTTCGAACAAGTCTAGTTCCAGAGCTAAGGGGCATGTCTTACAAGGAAAGGGTAAGGGAAACTGACCTAACGACACTGGAGGACAAGAGGGATAAGAGGGATATGCTAACGACATATAAAATACTGATAAGAATTGACAAGGTGGATAGGGACAGGATGTTTCAGAGATGGGACACAGCAACAAGGGGTCACAGTTAGAAGTTGAAGACTCAGATGAGTCACAGGGATATTAAGAAGTATTTCTTCACAGAGTTGTCAGGAAGTGGAATAGTCTGGAGAGTTATGTAGGAGGCAGGATCAATACACAGCTTTAAGAAAAGGTATGATAAAGCACACGGAGTAGGGAGTGAGCCTAATAGCGACCAGTGAAGAGGCAGGGCCAGGAGCTATAAATCGACCCCTGCAACCACAATTAGGTGAGTACATACACTCACTCTGCTCGTCTTAGCTTCTCTGTATTACGACTGAAGAAGCTCATGACCGAAAGTTTTGTTTTCATCAGCACAAAAAGTGTCATTTACCTGCAACTTATCGCTATCACCATACCATTTCCACCATACTTGGTAGGTCTTTCTCACCTCAAGACGCCTATAACAATCGGTGCCATATACCGGATACCCCACACAAACATCCCAAACTTCAGTGAGAATCTAAAGTCACTAATAACAAACAGACAAATGAACAAGCACCACCTTCTCTTAGCTGGAGACTTCAGTATCAACCTTGGCCTGCCAGATGATCAGACTAACTGATTTCATCAACAATATGAACAATGCACTTCTCATACCAACAATAACTAAACCAACCAGGCTCACTGAGACAAGTGCAACCATAATAGACCACATATGGACCAATATACTAGCCCCCCTTAAATCAGGGATAATCACAGACAGCACTACAGACCACTACCCTACCTTCCTCCTGACAAACATTAGTAAGCCACCACTCGAATACAACAAAGTTTCATTTAGACTCCATGACGAGGCCCCAATAAGGAATTTCACAGCAGACCTAGAGACTGTTGACTGGCCTACTGAATTCTCCAATGCCAGTGGTATTGACGATTGGACAGACATTTTTCTTAACAAAATACTTAGACTATACAACAAGCATTGTCCTATAAAAACGAAACAGATCACGAATAAACGGCTTGGTTGCCCATGGCTAACCAGCAGCATTCTGAAATCCATTGATAAGAAACACCAATATGAAAAGCAATATAGACAGGGCTTAATACACAAAGATATTCTTAAACAATATTCAACAGTTCTCACCAAATTAATAAAGAAAGCCAAACAACTGTACTACTCCAGCAGATTCGCTGACACAAGAGGAGATATAAAAAAGACCTGGAAAACACTTTCCCAGATTCTGGGGACCCACAAACTGAAAAAAACCAAGAATATTGTTCTAACTAAACCTCATGAAACACTGCATCCCACTGATACAGCTAACAAGATAAACGACTTCTTCTCAAACATAGGATCTAATCTTGCCAGTAAAATCCCATGTACCAATGCCCGTGCCGGGGACTTCCTAGATGGGAATTTCCCAAATTCCTTCTATCTTGTACCAACTGAGCCCACGGAAGTCACCGCGATCATAAAGTCACTTAAAAATAACTCGGGGAATCTGTCTTATGTCCCACCATTATAAGTAAGTAAATTTATTCAGGTATACACAATACAGTTACATAGAATTATCATACATAGCAGCATATGTGTAGAGAACCTAGGATAACCCAAAAAAGTCAGACAGAGTGACTTATTTCCATTGGGGTCCTTTTACCTTATTATTATAATATAAAGGTTATAATATTTTCTTATTATTCTATAATGAAGATAACATCTTATTATCATACTAAAAAGACTATCTACTACACGAGGGTCATTAAGACTATCTACAATACGAGGGTCATTAAGACTATCTACTACCCGAGGGTCATTACGACTATCTACAATACGAGGGTCATTACTAGGGATAAGGTAAAATTTACACGTATTTTAGCTAAAAAATAGAAAATCATTCCCCTCCCTTTCTGTTGCTTCATTCATCAGACACTTTTTGGCAGTCTTCTTGAACTGGTTCAAGCTATGACTGGCCTTGACATTTGTGGGTAGTCTGTTCCATTCCTTTATTGCTGTACAATAAAAGGTGTTTGAAGCCTGGCCACTGACTGTGGGTACTACAAAGTTGTGCTCTCTCCCCCTAGTACTATGATTGCTTTGGTTCCCAACCTTGACAAAATTGACAGCAAGATATTCTGGACACTGTTCGTGAGCAATTTTATAAACATGATTTAGCTTCAGTTGTTTTACTCTGTCTTCAACATTCAGCATATCCAACTGCTGTAATTCATCCTGGCCTACATGTTCTCTTGGTCCCAGCCCCAGGATGAATCTTACGATTTTGTTCTGGGTGATTTGCAGTCTATCTTTCAGTTTTTTTGTCAAGGCAGAGTACCAAGAAGAGCAAGCGTAATCCATATGGCATTGTATAAGGGCTAGACATAGGGTCCTGCGAGCCTCAGTAGGTAGACACTGTGCTTGTCTATACAGGAACTTCAGTCTGGCATTCGCTTTCTTTACTACACTGTTCCCTATCAATTCTCCTGACATGCATGGGTCAAAGGGGATTCCCAGATATTTAACTGATGAAACCAAAGTGATGGACTCCCCATTACACTGAACATTAAAATTATTTACCCTTCTCAGTTTGTTTCGTTCCAAAGAGAATGGCTTCAGCTTTCCCTAGGTGTAATGATAGTTTGTTGTCTACTAACCATTTGCTGCAGGACTCCAGTTCCAGTGTTAAAACATTAGCAATATCTTGTGGGTCTTTACCTGTCACTAACAGAGCACTGTCATCTGCATACAGTAGGAGTTTGCACTTGACACTGATAGGCATATCATTGACATAACATAAGAATAGTAAGGGACCCAGAATACTACCTTGGGGAACTCCACATGTTATCGGCAGGGGTTCTGATTCCGTTTTGTTGATTTTGACTATTTGTCTCCTGTTGCTAAGGTAGGACTTAAACCAGTCTACAGAACCTATACCGATAGCTTGAAGTTTCTTACATAATATATTGTGGTTGACAGTATCGAAGGCCTTTTGCAGGTCTAAGGTTACCATGCCTATGAGGTTCCCCTTTGACATTTCAGTTCTCAGGTAATCCATCAGATTAATAAGGGAGGTATCGGTTGAGTAGGATCTTCTAAAGCCCGATTGATAGCTATGGAGAATGCTGTTGTCATTAAGGTACTTAACTACTTGAGAATACACCGCCCTCTCCAGAATTTTAGATATTATACTGAGTATACTAACAGGTCTATAGTTGCTTACATCAGACCTATTATTTTTCTTGAAGATAGGAGTAACTCTGGCCTCCTTGAACCCCTCCGGTACGGTATTAGTGGTGATTGATAGATTTATTATGTGAGCAATAGGGATTGACAGTTCAAAAGCACCATCTTTTAGGAACTTAGATGGGATGTTATCAGGGCCTGTGCTCTTAGTTGGATTTAACCTGCTTAGTTCTTTTTGAATGAAGTCATGAGATACACTTACTAGTTGACAACTGTTTGGGGTTACCCCTTTATTGGTATAGTATGTTTGAAACTTATCAGAGTCTGTGTTAAAGGTATTTGATACAGCTGGTAGTTTACTTACTAGTGTTGATGCAACAGATGTGTAGTAGGAATTAAAGCAATTTGCCACCTTAGATGTTTCGTGGCATACCTCATTATCGATAGTGAGTACTATGTTAGACCTATCTACTGGCTTATGGCTATACCCCAACTGTTTTAGTTGTTGCCAGAGCTTTCTGGGGTTATGCTTATATTCTTCAATTTTTGAGCAATAGTGCTTTGCCTTTGCTCCTTTTATAAGCCTCTGTACTCTGTTCCTCACCCTTTGGAATTCATTTAGTGCTGCAATATCCTGTCTGTTTGCTTTAAATCTTTTTAGCAGCTGGTCTCTGAATTTCATATTATCTAATATCTCAGTAGTCATCCAGAGTTCAGTTCTTCGTTTAATCCTAACCTCTTTAACTGGTGCAATATTATTAAGAATGGTAGTGAACATTGTTTTGAATTTTTCCCAGGCATCGTTTACGTCCGTGCAACTTGTTATCTCTGTCCAGTCACAATTGTGTAGCCTATTTACCAGTGTTTCTTTACTGTAGTTTCTAGTTGACCTCATTTTTATTGTCCTGTGTAGGCCTATCCTATCCCTAGTGATTTTCCTGGTGCAGTAAATGATGAAATGATCACTAAGACCTGTGGTAATGACGCCTGACTGACTAATGTTCTCAGCGCGGTTGCAAAGTATGTGGTCAATTAGGGTGGCTGAGAACTGTGTGATCCGGGTTGGTTTATTAATTAGTTGGGTGTAGCTATTTAATCCTAGAATTTGCTTATACCTTTTGCATAGCCCGTTATTTTGTTGCTGAAAACAGATATTGAAGTCGCCCAGTATTATTGTTTCGCAATTGCTTTCAACTCCGGACAAGACTCTGGAAAAGTCTTCTATTGTGCAAGTGAGCGGCCCATGTCCTTTCACATGCTATTACATTACTTTTTAATAAGTCACTAGAAATTAGTACTTTCCCGACACCACTCAAGACAGCAAGGGTTACACCAATACATAAAGGTGGTGATCCTACAGACGTAAACAACTATAGGCCAATATCAAACTTACCATTGCTATCCAAAATCTTCGAGAAACTCGTGCACAGGAGACTATATTCATTTATAACATCACAAAATATATTCAACCCCTGCCAATTTGGATTCAGGAAAAATAAAAGCACTAATGATGCAATTATAAAAATGCTAGACCTGCTTTACACAGCATTGGAAAATAAGGAATATCCGCTAGGAATTTTTATTGACCTAAGAAAAGCGTTTGACACGGTAGACCACGGCATCCTACTCCACAAACTTGACCACTATGGTATAAGAGGCCATGCGCTTGCATATTTTAAATCCTACCTTTCTAATAGGTATCAGTATGTCATCATTAAAGACACAGCCTCATCAATACGGCCACTTGATACTGGAGTTCCGCAGGGAAGTGTCCTTGGACCCCTGCTCTTCCTCATTTACATCAATGATCTTCCAAACATATCCCAACACCTGAAACCCATTCTCTTTGCTGACGACACGACTTATGTCATCTCCCACTCTAATCTTGCCTCCCTCAACACCATTGTTAACGAGGAGCTGCTCAAAATATCGACTTGGATGACAGCCAATAAACTTACACTTAACACTGGCAAAACCTACTATATTATGTTTGGTAGCAGAGCAGGTATTGCTCAACTTAACATTAAGATCGACAACACTCTAATTACCAGACATAATGAGGGCAAATTCCTTGGCCTACACCTCAACAACAACCTAAATTTCAGCACCCATATCCAACACATAACAAAAAAAGTATCCAAAGCGGTGGGGATCCTCTCCAAGATACGATACTACGTGCCGCAAACTGCCCTTCTCACACTATACCATTCACTTATATATCCATACCTCACCTATGCTGTCTGTGCTTGGGGTTCAACTGCAGCAACACACCGAAAGCCAATAATAACCCAACAAAAAGCCGCAGTAAGAATAATCACTAAATCCCATCCCTGGCAACACCCCCCCCCCCCACTCTTCATAGATCTAAACTTACTCCCTGTTCAGAACATCCACACTTACTACTGTGCAATCTATATCTACAGGACCTTAAATTCCAATATTAACCTTGACCTAAAACGCTTTCTTGATAGTTGTGACAGGATCCATAGGCATAACACCAAACACAAACATCTCTATGACATTCCCCGTGTTCGACTAAACCTTTACAAAAATTCAATGTATTTCAAAGGACCTAAAATCTGGAACACCCTACCTGAAAACTCTAGAACTGCAGACAATTCATCACTTTCAAAACTACAGTTAAAAAACATCTTATCTCCCTGATACACCCCGACAACTAACTACATGATAACCACCTGGTGGTTCAAAATTACACTCACCCACTGACTATAAACCCAGAAATACTAATCTTAATCTTAAAATAATAAATCCTAACTAGTCATAAGTTTGCCTATGATACTCAAATATAGACACCTTGTATTGTGCCAAAACAAAAGCATTCACATTGCTAAACTCACAAATTATGATGTAGTCACTTAGCCTTAATACCATAATCTGTAAGGATTTAATGTTAAGAATTAATCTAAGTCTGCTCGAAATGCCTAGCCATGCTAGGTGTCCTAGTGGCCCCCCTCTGTAATTAGTATTTTATAACATGTATACCACACAATACCCAAAACCTGTAAACCCCACATTGTAACCATTATAGAGAATAAACTTGAGAATAGGTCACTAGTTAATTAAGATATCCAACCCCTTAAGTAGTCTAAGGCTGACTTGTATGCAACTGGTCCAAACTCAGTTGCATCCTTCAAGATGCCCTCTGCCCAGATTAGTATTTTATTTGCGAGGGACTTGAATTAAGGCTATAAAGCAATCTGGGATTCCTCACATGGATAATTTCACAACATTAACTTAACTGAAAAGACAAAAAAAAGTAAAATTAAAGGAAATAGCTTGACTGACACATTAAATGAAATAATCATGATACACGTTCAGCAACATAGCACATGAATATGTAATTCATTAATCATGAAAATTCTGTAATAAACCTACGCAAGAAGGAATACTATATCTAAAGAATAATCAGAAATTCCTCAGATCAGCCAGTAACTATTATGAATACACAAACTTATTATAAGTCTCACCTCTGGTATGGCGGTGTTCTAATAAAACTACTTATCCGAGATGTCAGACACAGGTTAAAGGTTAAAATAATAATGCTCATCCAGGTTTTCTGTCTCTGACTTGAAAAAATCCACTGCATGGATGAAACATTGTCAATTAAGGATTGCATTATATTGCATTTGTCTTTTTCCTTAAAACGTCTCCTATATAAATAGCCAGAGCACAAAAAAAAACAGAAAAACTAAGACTAATTACATGTGTAATCGGTCGATGGATCTATAATTTCCTCACTAACAGAACACAGAGAGTAGTCGTCAACAGAGTAAAGTCCGAGGCAGGCACGGTGAAAAGCTCTGTTCCACAAGGCACAGTACTCGCTCCCATCTTGTTCCTCATCCTCATATCCGACATAGACAAGGATGTAAGCCACAGCACAGTGTCTTCCTTTGCAGATGACACCCGAATCTGCATGACAGTGTCTTCCATTGCAGACACTGCAAGGCTCCAGGCGGACATCAACCAAATCTTTCAGTGGGCTGCAGAAAACAATATGAAGTTCAACGATGAGAAATTTCAATTACTCAAGATATGATAAACACGAGGAAATTAAATCTTCATCAGAGTACAAAACAAATTCTGGCCACAAAATAGAGCGAAACACCAACGTCAAAGACCTGGGAGTGATCATGTCGGAGGATCTCACCTTCAAGGACCATAACATTGTATCAATCGCATCTGCTAGAAAAATGACAGGATGGATAATGAGAACCTTCAAAACTAGGGAGGCCAAGCCCATGATGACACTCTTCAGGTCACTTGTTCTATCTAGACTGGAATATTGCTGCACACTAACAGCACCTTTCAAGGCAGGTGAAATTGCTGACCTAGAAAATGTACAGAGAACCTTCACGGCGCGCATAACGGAGATAAAACACCTCAATTACTGGGAGCGCTTGAGGTTCCTGAACCTGTATTCCCTGGAACGCAGGCGGGAGAGATACATGATTATATACACCTGGAAAATCCTAGAGGGACTAGTACCGAACTTGCACACGAAAATCACTCACTACGAAAGCAAAAGACTTGGCAGACGATGCAGCATCCCCCCAATGAAAAGCAGGGGTGTCACTAGCACGTTAAGAGACCATACAATAAGTGTCAGGGGCCCGAGACTGTTCAACTGCCTCCCAGCATACATAAGGGGGATTACCAACAGACCCCTGGCAGTCTTCCAGCTGGCACTGGACAAGCACCTAAAGTCGGTTCCTGACCAGCCGGGCTGTGGCTCGTACGTTGGTTTGCGTGCAGCCAGCAGTAACAGCCTGGTTGATCAGGCTCTGATCCACCAGGAGCCCTGGTCACAGACCGGGCCGCGGGGGCGTTGACCCCCGGAACTCTCTCCAGGTAAACTCCAGGTAAGAAACATGTCATGGCAACAACGGAGACCTGGTTCAGAGACACGCTGAATACCACAAACAGGGATATAAATTATTCCACTGTTATCAGGTGACAAGAATAGAAGAGCACCACAATAGGCATAAGGTTATGTCTTTTCCTATTTCATTAACATTCCAACACCTGTCACTAAAACCTTGAAACAAAACAAACCTGACAACTACTAGGTTATCAAAATTAATACTTGAGGAGCCCCTGGAATGGAATGTTTTAAAAACGTGCAAAACTCCACAGACAAACCTAGTCTCGTCTGATTATAATTCCACGTTTGACCGGATTGAATTCCAATTCCTGGATCTTGCGAGGATGTTAAGCTACAGGTGCTAGGGTTCTTAAGAGTCAAATTCAAATTCAATTCAAATTCAAAGTTTATTCTCTATAAGGATTACAATGCTGAGTTTACAGAAATTTGGTTATTGTGTGGTTTACATGTAGTAAAATTGTGATTACAGAGTGTACCACTAGAACGCTTAGCATGGCTAGGCATTTCGGGCATACTTAGTTTTATTCTTAATTGTAAAATATTACAAATTATGAGGTAAGTTGGTATTATGGCTAAGTGACTAAATACTAGTTTGTGAGTTTAGCAATGTGAATGCTTTTGTTTTGGCACAGTATATAGTTTCAGTATTGGAGTATCACAGGATTCATTATTTTAAGACTGAGATTAATATTTCTGTTTATGGTCAAATGAGTGAGCGAGTGTAAGTGTGAACCACCAGGTGGTATTCGTGTAGTTAGTTGACGGGGTGTATCAGGGAGATAAGATGTTTTCTAATGGTAGTTTTGAAGGTGATGAATGTGTCTGCAGTTCTAGAGTTCTCAGGTAGGGTATTCCAGATTTTAGGGCCTTTGACATACATTGAATTTTTGTAAAGGTTTAGTCGGACACGGGGAATGTCGTAGAGATGTTTGTTTCTGGTGTTATGCCTGTGGGTTCTGTCACAACTATCAAGAAAGCGTTTTAGGTCAAGGTTGATATTAGAGTTTAAGGCCCTGTAGATATAGATTGCACAGTAGTAAGTGTGGATGTACTGAACTGGGAGTAAGTTTAGATCTTTGAAGAGTGGGGGGGTGTGCTGCCAGGGATGGGATTTAGTGATTATTCTTACTTCAGCTTTTTGTTGG
The DNA here is from genome assembly GCF_038502225.1 of Cherax quadricarinatus. Lineage (NCBI taxonomy): Eukaryota > Metazoa > Arthropoda > Malacostraca > Decapoda > Parastacidae > Cherax > Cherax quadricarinatus. Next base: position 20,302,500 of record NC_091317.1, read on the forward strand.
GTTATTATTGGCTTTAGGTGTGTTGCTGCAGTTGATCCCCAAGCACAAATAGCATAGGTGAGGTATGGATAAATAAGTGAGTGGTATAGTGTGAGAAGGGCATTTTGCGGCACGTAGTATCGTATCTTGGAGAGCTCTAAAGCTCTTGGGTCTCTTAGGGAGGGGTTGAGTTATAGTACAAAAGAGTTGGGAGTGTTGATCTGTAGTTTCTAGACTTCTTTTGAATGCTGAGCTAAAGGTCCTGGGCCACTTAAGGGGTTGATCTCCAGCTCTAGAACCTGTTGGAGAAATCTGATTTAGAGCACCAAAATATCTCAAGGAAGCAGAGCTGCAGCTCTTCTGCCTCTTGAGCGTTCTGAGGTACGTACATCTAGTTATCATAGAAGGGCGTTAATTACGCTTGTAGTGGTTATACATCACCTGGGCAATGGAAAGTAATCAGGTTAGATTCAAGGAAGAAGCTAACTGTAAAATTTTCTTAATTATTTCCCTGTGATTTGTGTGTAATAAGTGATGGGGGATAATAGTGTTTATAAAATCTCATGTAGGTGTTTATTTTTAATGTCTTAAAAAGTGTTGTGCCACATGAGAACTAATATTCTCTACAGTTTCCTTATATACTGTAAGGAGTTGATTAAGTGAAGGAAAAATTATTGTAATTTAGAGGAAATTAATATTCCAATAATGAATATGTATTACAAACCTGAAAGTATTACTGAATTAATTGAACAGATCTATTGGTACACAAAAACGTTTTGTAATAATGTTGGTAGAATTACCAACAATATCAACCTTGACCTAAAACGCTTTCTTGATAGTTGTGACAGAACCCACAGGCATAACACCAGACACAAACATCTCTACGACATTCCCCGTGTCCGACTAAACCTTTACAGAGGTACGTAATGGGTCCAGGGACTGGGCCCCCAAAGTTTTGATAGCTGAACTAGGTACAAAGGTAATGAGCTCACAAGTTACAAAGGTAATGAATTCTGTAAGAATGGTTACTTACGTTTATACATGCTACAATCATGAACAAATTATAGAGTAATGAGCAATTCACACTTCCACACTTCCACTGTAAATACCTTTGTAACTTGTCATGATTGTGACCAGACCTACCTGGAGTTCATTACCTTTGTAAATTGTGAGTTCATTACCTTTGTAAATTGTGAGTTCATTACCTTTGTAAATTGTGAGTTCATTACCTCTGTAAATTGCTCAGCTATCAAAACTTTGGAGTCCAGTTCCTGGACCAATTATGTACCTCTGTAATCTTTTGACTACCGCCCACAGGATGGGTATGGGGTGCATAATAAACATATTAAACTAACTAACGACTAAACTTTTACAAAAATTCAATGTATGTCAAAGGCCCTAAAATCTGGAACACCCTACCTGAGAACTCTAGAACTGCAGACACATTCATCACCTTCAAAACTACCATCAGAAAACATCTTATCTCCCTGATACACCCTGTCAACTAATTACACGAATACCACCTGGTGGTTCACACTTACACTCACTCACCCATTTGACCATAAACAGAAATATCAATCTCAATCTCAAAATAATGAATCTTAACTAGTCATAAGTTGGCCTGTGATACTCCAATACTGAAACTATGTATAGTGCCAAAACAAAAGCATTCACATTGCTAAACTCACAAACTAGTATTTATCACTTAGCCATAATACCAACTTACCTCAATTTTGTAATATTTTAAACTTAAGATTTAAGTCTGCCAGGTTTTTTTTTTTACAAACCCCCCTATTCTCCGAAAATTTTCCAGCTGGGTCATGTCGTCTTCTCCTATTGCTTTCATGATGCTTTCAATTGTTTTTTTCCCTTGTTTTCTTGCTTCATATGTTTCCCCTTCAACTCCCTGGAGCCCATACACAAAGACTGACCTCACCCTTTCATTCTCCCACTGCATATCCCTGTGTATCCCCTCATTCAATTTGATTTCCTCCATTTCAGCTTTCCTTTCTTCAGTTTCACTAGCTAATGTACTTGGGCTCAGTGGCCTGTCATTTTCCCTTCTCGGCTTTCCCTGGGCTCTGCGGTGGTCTGTTAGGGCCTCCACATATAGCTTAGCTCTTTCATTTACTACAGTCTCCACTGATTGAGCTTCTACATGCAGTTTTGCTCCTCCTTTCCCTACAGTCCCCTTATTTGTGACTGAGGTAGCAGTCTCTACTGTCAATCCCAAAATGTTCTTTAGTTCTTTAGGCTGTTTCAGATTTTTCAGTTCCTCTTCTAAACTCTGTATCCTGGCCTCTGCTGCTTTGACTTGCACCTCCCACTTCATGCTTTCCATGTCTATCCTCTCTTCCATTCTCATGCTAAGTTCTTCTAGTTTCTTTTCCCATTCATGTTCCCTTTTTGTGAGCTCTGCTGCCCAATCTTCCTTTGCAGTTTCCTCCTGTCCCTTGGTTTTTTTCTTGTTGCTCTCTGGCAACCCATTTTTGTTTTATCTTGATTGCCTCAGAGTGGGAAACCTAAGTAATTCTGTATTTAGGTTAGTATTGTGTATGTCAGAGTGTGGGGGGGGGAGGTAGAGGAGGAACTGTGGCTATGTGGGAGAGGTGGGGAGGGGGGTGGGAAGGAGGGAGAAGCAAGTGGGTGAGTGGGAGAGGGAGAGGGGGAAGGAGGGAGGGGGAGGGTGAAAGAGGGAGGGGAGGGATCAGGTGAAGGAGTGAGATGTCAGTGGGGGAGGGGGGGAGTGTATGTGTGAGTCTGGCAATGTGTGTGTGTGTGTGTTATGTGTGTGTTGTGTGTGTTGTGTGTGTGTTATGTGTGTGTTGTGTGTGTGTTTTGTGTGTGTGTGTGTGTGTGTGTGTAAGAGTATGTGCATGTATGTGCGTGTGTGTGTGTGTGTCTTGTGCAGTGTAATGACTGGCTGCAACTTCTTGTGACCTGACCACAACCCTCCTGGGACTTGACCCTCGCACCGTCTTACAATGTTGCCCTTAAAAGTTTGTCCCGCCACCTACCTTATAGTAATACTCGCCTTGTGTGTGTGTGTGTCTGGATTTAAGTATCAATTATTGCTGTTTATTATCCTGTTCCATGTTCACATTGGGAGAGGACTTCCTAGCGTGTGTGCGTGTGTGTGTGTATGAGTGTGTGTGTGTGAGTATGAGTGTGTGTGCATGTGTACTCACCTATTTTTACTCACCTATTTGTGGTTGCAGGGGTCGAGTCACAGCTCCTGGCCCTGCCTCTTTGCTGATTGCTACTAGGTCCTCTCTCTCCCTGCCCCATGAGCTCTATCATACCTCGCCTTAAAACCTGGAAAACACTCTCTCAGATTCTAGGGACCCACAAACTGAGAAAAACCAAGAATATTGTCCTAACTAAACCTAATGAAACACCACTACATCCCACTGACACAGCTAACAAGATAAACGACTTCTTCTCAACCATAGGATCTAATCTCGCCAGTAAAATCCCACATACCAATGCCCATGCCGGGGACTACCTAGATGGGAATTTCCCTAATTCCTTCTATCTTGCACCAACTGAGCCCATGGAAGTCACCGAGATTATAAAGTCACTTAAAAATAACTTGGGGAATCTGTCTCATGTCCCACCATGACTGTACAAGCGAGCGGCCCATGTCCTTTCGCATGCTATTTCATTACTTTTTAACAAGTCACTAGAGACTAGCACCTTCCCGAAACTACTCAAGATGGCAAGGGTTACACCAATACATAAAGGTGGTGACCCTACAAACTTAAACAACTATAGGCCAATATCTAACTTACCATTGCTATCCAAAATCTTTGAGAAACTCATGCACAGGAAACTGTATTCATTTATAACGGCTCAAAACATACTCAACCCCTGCCAATTTGGATTCAGGAAAAATAAAAGCACTAATGATGCAATCATAAAAATGCTAGATCTGCTGTACACAGCATTGGAAAATAAGGAATATCCACTAGGAATTTTTATTGACCTAAGAAAAGCTTTTGACACAGTAGACCACGACATCCTACTCCACAAACTTGATCATTACGGTATAAGAGGCCATGCACTTGCTTATTTCAAATCTTACATTACTAATAGGTATCAGTATGTCACTATTAAAGACACAGCATCAGCAACACGGCCAATTGATACTGGAGTTCCGCAGGGAAGTGTCCTTGGTCCCCTGCTCTTCCTCATGTTCCTCAGTGTTCAGTGGTCAGTCGTCACGTGAGGTCACAGACCCTGAGCTGCTTTGGGGATTAGCGTGGACGGTTACAAAGCATGGCTTGCTTCTGCAGTGTTTTAAAAACTGAGGTTGGAGAGTTGAAGGAGGAGGTCTTGCTTCTCCAGGAGGAGATTAGGAGGCTGAAGGTCCACCTCAATGGGCCTGGGAGAGAGTGTGAGGTGGTTGGAGATGTGGGGAATGAGGCTTCTAGCAGTGAGGTGCAGTCTGTCTCTCACTGTGAGGAGGCTGCAGGTGGGGAGGTAGCAACGGCTACCAGCAGTGAGGTGCAGCCCAGCACCTGCTACAAGTGGCGAGTTGTTCACAGTAATGGGAGGCGCATCAGAGTAAGGAAAGTTAAGAGTGAAGATCTGAAGGTAGGAAATCGCTTCTCTGTTCTCCAGGATGAATGTACTTCAGTGGCCAGTGAAGGTAAGGGTACTACTGCCCCTGCTAATGAAGGTAAGCGCATTCTTGTGGTTGGTGACTCTCAGGTAAGATATGTTGACCGTGCTTTTTGTAATAGGAATAAGAAGATGAGAGATAGAGTGTGCTTCCCTGGAGCTGGTGTTGGGGACATTGTCAACAGGCTGGATAATATCATGTCAGGTAATGGAAACAAGCCCATTATCTGTCTCAGTGCTGGTGGAAATGATATTGGGAAGGGTAGGAGAGAAGAGCTGCTAGATAAGTACAGGTCAGCTATAGATTTCATTAAGTCTAAGGGAGGGATCCCAATCATATGTAGCATCTTGCCTAGAAGGGGAGTAGGAAATGAATGGTTGTCTAGGGCAATTGGTGTAAATTGCTGGCTAGACAGATACTGCAAGGAACTTGCAATCCCATTCATTGACAACTGGAACAACTTTTATGGCAAACATGATATGTATGCAAGGGATGGGGTACATCTCTCTGGGGCAGGGGTGGTAGCACTTGCAGACTCGATTGAGAAGGCCATTGGTGAAATGCCTATGATTTTAAACTGATGGAAGATAGAGGTATGGGTGTGTGTGGGAAACAAGCAGGTTGCAACACTAGGGTTGGAAACAGTAAATGTATAAAAGGCATTCAGCATGAAGTTATAAATAAAGACAATAGAACAGGTCAGCAAACAAAGGGGGACAGCAGAGGGCAGCAAGAGACTAGCTCCCTTAAGGTTTACTATACTAATAGCAGGAGTGTTAGAAATAAGATAGATGAGCTAAGATTAATTGCAAGTGCAGGAAACATAGATATTATTGCTATAACAGAGACCTGGCTCAATCTGAAAGATAGAGAGATGCCCTCTGAATGTCACATACAAGGCTATAAATTATTCCACACTGACAGGGTCAACAGGAAAGGTGGTGGAGTAGCGATGTATGTCAGAGACAATTTAAATTGTTGTGTTAGACAAGATATTAAATTAGAAGCGTCAGCCACTGAATCTGTTTGGTTACAGCTTCTCGAGGGCCGAGAAAAACTAATTTTGGGTGTGATTTACAGGGCCCCAAATCTTGATAGGGAGTGCAGTAAACTTCTATGGGACGAAATTCGTAAGGCATCTACATACGAAAATGTTGTGCTAATGGGAGATTTCAACTATAGACAGATTGACTGGAGCAATTTGACAGGAAATTTAGAGTCGGGTGACTTTCTTGATACGATCCAGGATTGTTTTTTAAAACAGTTTGTGACAGAGCCAACTAGGGGAAATAACCTCCTTGACTTGGTTCTTGCCAGTAGGGAAACACTAATTAATAATCTTGAGGTTAATGATGAGCTTGGGGAGAGTGATCACAAATCACTCAGTTTTAACATATCATGGAATTCCCCTAATAATGGCAATCAAGTCTCCGTCCCTGACTTTCGCTTGGCTGATTTCATAGGACTGAAAAATTACTTAGGTGGGCTGAACTGGAATGACCTGACTAGGGGTCAGGTAGGTGGTGATGGTTGCCGATATGATGCTTTCCAGGGCATAGTTCTAGCTGCTCAGTCAAATTATGTTCCAAATAGGGAAATCAGATCAAACAAAAATGATCCTAAATGGATGAACAATAGATTAAAATATCTGATTGGTCAAAAGAGAGGCATATATAGGCAAATCAAAAGAGGAGAGGGGCAATTAAGAAATCGATATATTCAGTTAAAGAGAGAAATAAAAAAGGGAATTAGAAAAGCAAATAGAGATTATGAGGTTAAAGTTGCAAGAGAATCGAAGACTAACCCAAAAGGATTCTTTCAGGTATACAGAAGTAAGATCAGGGACAAGATAGGCCCACTCAAAAGTTCCTCGGGTCAGCTCACTGACAGTGATAAGGAAATGTGTAGAATTTTTAACACATACTTCCTCTCAGTTTTTACACAGGAGGATACCAGCGATATTCCAGTAATGATAAATTATGTAGAACAGGACGATAATAAACTGTGCACTATTAGGGTCACAAGTGACATGGTCCTTAGGCAAATAGATAAATTAAAACCTAACAAATCCCCAGGCCCTGATGAACTGTATGCAAGGGTTCTAAAGGAATGTAAAGAGGAGCTTAGCACACCTTTGGCTAATCTTTTCAACATATCACTACAAACTGGCATGGTGCCAGATAAGTGGAAAATGGCAAATGTGATACCTATTTTCAAAACAGGTGACAGGTCCTTAGCTTCGAACTATAGACCAATAAGCCTAACCTCCATAGTGGGAAAATTTATGGAATCAATAATTGCCGAGGCAGTTCGTAGCCACCTTGAAAAGCATAAATTAATCAACGAATCTCAGCATGGTTTTACAAAGGGGCGTTCCTGCCTTACGAATTTATTAACTTTTTTCACTAAGGTATTTGAGGAGGTAGATCATGGTAATGAATATGATATTGTGTATATGGACTTCAGTAAGGCTTTTGACAGGGTCCCACATCAGAGACTATTGAGGAAAATTAAAGCACATGGAATAGGAGGAGAAATTTTTTCCTGGATAGAGGCATGGTTGACAAATAGGCAGCAGAGAGTTTGCATAAATGGGGAGAAATCAGAGTGGGGAAGCGTCACGAGCGGTGTTCCACAGGGGTCAGTGTTGGGCCCCCTGCTGTTCACAATCTACATAAACGACATAGATGAGGGCATAAAGAGCGACATCGGCAAGTTTGCCGATGACACCAAAATAGGCCGTCGAATTCATTCTGACGAGGACATTCGAGCACTCCAGGAAGATTTGAATAGACTGATGCAGTGGTCGGAGAAGTGGCAGATGCAGTTTAATATAGACAAATGCAAAGTTCTAAATGTTGGACAGGACAATAACCATGCCACATATAAACTAAATAATGTAGATCTTAATATTACGGATTGCGAAAAAGATTTAGGAGTTCTGGTTAGCAGTAATCTGAAACCAAGACAACAGTGCATAAGTGTTCGCAATAAAGCTAATAGAATCCTTGGCTTCATATCAAGAAGCATAAATAATAGGAGTCCTCAGGTTGTTCTTCAACTCTATACATCCTTGGTTAGGCCTCATTTAGATTATGCTGCACAGTTTTGGTCACCGTATTACAGAATGGATATAAATTCTCTGGAAAATGTACAAAGGAGGATGACAAAGATGATCCCATGTATCAGAAACCTTCCCTATGAGGATAGACTAAGGGTCCTGAAACTGCACTCTCTAGAAAGACGTAGAATTAGGGGGGATATGATTGAGGTGTATAAATGGAAGACAGGAATAAATAAAGGGGATGTAAATAGTGTGCTGAAAATATCTAGCCTAGACAGGACTCGCAGCAATGGTTTTAAGTTGGAAAAATTCAGATTCAGGAGGGATATAGGAAAGTACTGGTTTGGTAATAGAGTTGTGGATGAGTGGAACAAACTCCCAAGTACCGTTATAGAGGCCAGAACGTTGTGTAGCTTTAAAAATAGGTTGGATAAATACATGAGTAGATGTGGGTGGGTGTGAGTTAGACCTGATAGCTTGTGCTACCAGGTCGGTTGCCGTGTTCCTCCCTTAAGTCAATGTGACCTGACCTGACTAGGTTGGGTGCATTGGCTTAAGCCGGTAGGAGACTTGGACCTGCCTCGCATGGGCCAGTAGGCCTTCTGCAGTGTTCCTTCGTTCTTATGTTCTTATATATATCAATGACCTTCCAAACGTATCCCAACACCTGAAACCCATTCTCTTTGCTGACGACACGACTTATGTCATCTCTCACCCTAATCTTGCCACCCTCAACACCATTGTGAATGAGGAGCTGAACAAAATATCGACTTGGATGACAGCCAATAAACTTACGCTTAACACTGACAAAACCTACTATATTATGTTTGGTAGCAGAGCAGGAGATGCACAAATTAACATTAAGATTGACAACACGCTAATTACCAGAAATAATGGGGGCAAATTCCTAGGCTTATACCTTGACAACAACCTGAATTTCAGCACCCATATCCAGCATATAACCAAAAAAGTATCCAAAACGGTTGGGATCCTCTCCAAGATACGATACTACGTGCCGCAAAATGCCCTTCTCACACTATACCACTCACTTATTTATCCATACCTCACCTATGCTATTTGTGCTTGGGGATCAACTGCAGCAACACACCTAAAGCCAATAATAACCCAACAAAAAGCTGCAGTAAGAATAATCATTAAATCCCATCCCTGGCAACACCCCCCCCCCACTCTTCATAGACCTAAACTTACTCCCTGTTCAGTACATCCACACTTACTACTGTGCAATCTACATCTACAGGGTCTTAAACTCTAATATCAACCTTGACCTAAAACGCTTTCTTGATGGTTGTGACAGAACCCACAGGCATAACACCAGACACAAACATCTCTACGACATTCCCCGTGTCCGACTAAACCTTTACAAAAATTCAATGTATGTCAAAGGCCCTAAAATCTGGAATACCCTACCTGAGAACTCTAGAACTGCAGACACATTCATCACCTTCAAAACTACCATTAGAAAACATCTTATCTCCCTGATACACCCCATCAACTAACTACACGAATACCACCTGGTGGTTCACACTTACACTCACTGACTCATTTGACCATAAACAGAAATATTAATCTCAATCTTAAAATAATGAATCCTGTGATACTCCAATACTGAAACTATGTACTGTGCCAAAACAAAAGCATTCACATTGCTAAACTCACAAACTAGTATTTAGTCACTTAGCCATAATACCAACTTACCTGGTGGCCCGGTGGCCTGGTGGCTAAAGCTCCCGCTTCACACACGGAGGGCCCGGGTTCGATTCCCGGCGGGTGGAAACATTTCGACACGTTTCCTTACACCTGTTGTCCTGTTCACCTAGCAGCAAATAGGTACCTGGGTGTTAGTCGACTGGTGTGGGTCGCATCCTGGGGGACAGAGGACCCCAATGGAAATAAGTTAGACAGTCCTCGATGACGCACTGACTTTCTTGGGTTATCCTGGGTGGCTAACCCTCCGGGGTTAAAAATCCGAACGAAATCTTATCTTATCTTATCTTACCTCATAATTTGTAATATTTTACAATTAAGAATAAAACTAAGTCTGCCCGAAATGCCTAGCCATGCTAAGCGTTCTAGTGGTACACTATGTAATCACTATTTTACAACATGTAAACCACACAATAACCAAATTTCTGTAAAATCAAAATTGTAATCCTTATAGAGAATAAACTTTGAATTTGAATTTGAACTATGTATGGTTCTGGCCTCCACTACGTCACTTTCTAGGCTATTCCACGGCCTGACTACTCTATGACTGAAGAAATACTTCCTAACATCCCTTTGATTCATCTGAGTCTTCAACTTCCAATTGTGACCTCTTGTGTCTGTGTCCCTTCTCTGGAACATCCCGTCTTTGTCCACCTTGTCTATTCTGCGCAGTATTTTATATGTCGTTATCATGTCTCCCCTGACCCTCCTGTCCTCCAGTGTCGTAAGGCCGATTTCCCTCAACCTTTCTTCGTAGGACAATCCCCGTAGCTCTGGGACTAGTCTTGTTGCAAACCTTTGCACTTTCTCTAATTTCTTGACGTGCTTGACTAGGTGTGGATTCCAAACTGGTGCTGCATACTCCAGTATGGGCCTGACGTAAATGGTATACAGTCTTAAACGAATCCTTACTGAGGTATCGGAACGCTATCCGTAGGTTTGCCAGGCGCCCGTATGCTGCAGCAGTTATCTGACTGATGTGCGTATGATGTGTGTATGAGTGTGTGTGCCTGTGTGTGTGTATGAGTGTACTCGCCTATTTGTGGTTGCGGGGGTCGAGTCTTAGCTCCTGGCCCCGCCTCTTCACCGGTTGCTACTGGGCCCTCTCTCTCCCCGCTCCATGAGCTTTATCAAACCTCGTCTTAAAACTGTGTATGGTTCCTGCCTCCACTACGTCATTTTCTAGGCTATTCCACTGCCTTACAAATCTATGACTGAAGAAATACTTCCTAATATCTCTGACTCATTTGTGCCTTCAACTTCCAATTGTGGCCTCTTGTTTCTGTGTCCCCTCCCTGGAACATCCTGTCTTTGTCCACCTTGTCTATTCCACGCAGTATTTTATATGTCGTTATCATGTCTCCCCTGACTCTCCTGTCCTCCAGTGTCGTCAGGCCGATTTCCCTTAATCTTTCTTCATAGGACATTCCCCTTAGCTCTGGAACTAACCTTGTCGCAAACCTTTGTACTTTCTCTAGTCTCTTGACGTGCTTTATCAAGTGCGGGTTCCAAACAGGTGCTGCATACTCCAGTATGGGCCTGACATACACGGTGTACTGTGTCTTGAACGATTCCTTACTAAGGTATCGGAATGCTGTTCTCAGGTTTGCCAGGCGCCCATATGCTGCAGCAGTTATCTGATTGATGTGTGCTTCCAGAGACATGCTCGGTGTTATACTCACCCCAAGATCTTTCTCCTTGAGTGAGGTTTGCAGTCTTTGGCCACCTAGCCTATACTCTGTCTGTGGTCTTTTGTGCCCTTCCCCTATCTTCATGACTTTGCATTTGGCAGGATTAAATTCGAGAAGCCATTTGCTGGACCAGTTGTCCAGTCTGTCCAGGTCTCTTTGAAGTCCTGCCTGGTCCTCATCAGATTTAATTCTCCTCATTAACTTCACATCGTCTGCAAACAGGGACACTTCTGAGTCTAACCCTTCCATCATGTCGTCCACATATACCAAAAATAGCACTGGCCCTAGGACCAACCCCTGTGGGACCCCGCTCGTCACAGGTGCCCACTGTGATACATCATTACGTACCATGACTCGTTGTTGCCTCCCTGTCAGGTATTCTCTGATCCATTGCAGTGCCCTTCCTGTTATATGCGCCTAATGCTCTAGCTTCTGCACTAATCTCTTGTGAGGAACTGTGTCAAAGGCCTTCTTGCAGTCCAAGAAGATGCAATCAACCCACCCCTCTCTCTCGTGTCTTACTTCTGTTATTTTATCATAAAACTCCAGAAGGTTTGTGACACAGGATTTGCCTTCCATGAATCCGTGCTGGTTGGCATTTACACTCTTGTTCCGTTCCAGGTGCTCCACCACTCTCCTCCTGATAATCTTCTCCATAACTTTGCATACTATACACGTCAATGACACAGGTCTATAGTTTAGTGCCTCTTTTCTGTCTCCTTTTTTAAAAAGCGTGCGTGTGTGTGTGTGTGTGTGTGTGTGTGTGTGTGTGTGTGTGTGTGTGTGTGTGTGTGTGTGTGTGTACAATCAATATTTGCACCAATAACTCATTACAGTTGTGACCGGGTGTGGAAGTATGAATTGCTCATTACTCTATAATTTGTTCATGACTGTACCCATGTATAAACGTAAGTAACCATTCTTACAGGATTCATTACCTTTGTACCTAGTTCAGCTATCAAAACTTTGGGGGCCCAGTCCCGGGGCCCAGTCCCTGGACCCATTACGTACCTCTGTAATCTGTAAATACCTTTGTAACTTGTCATGATTGTGACTAGACCTACCTGGAGTTCATTACCTTTGTAAATTGTGAGTTCATTACCTCTAACTTGCTCAGCTATCAAAACTTTGGAGTCCAGTCCCTGGACCAATTATGTACCTCTGTAATTTTTTGGCTACCGCCCACAGGATGGGTATGGGGTACATAATAAACATATTAAACTAACTTTTGTATACGTTTTATAACTTTCCAGCAGATGTGATTGATACAATGTTATGGTCCTTGAAGGTGAGATCCTCCGACATAATCACTCCCAGGTCTTTGACGTTGGTGTTTCGCTCTATTTTGTGGCCAGAATTTGTTTTGTACTCTGATGAAGATTTAATTTCCTCATGTTTACCATATCTGAGTAATTGAAATTTCTCATCGTTGAACTTCATATTGTTTTCAGTGGGCTGCAGAAAACAATATGAAGTTCAACGATGAGAAATTTCAATTACTCAGATATGGTAAACATGAGGAAATTAAATCTTCATCAGAGTACAAAACAAATTCTGGCCACAAAATAGAGCGAAACACCAACGTCAAAGACCTGGGAGTGATTATGTCGGAGGATCTCACCTTCAAGGACCATAACATTGTATCAATCACATCTGCTAGAAAAATGACAGGATGGATAATGAGAACCTTCAAAACTAGGGAGGCCAAGCCCATGATGACACTCTTCAGGTCACTTGTTCTATCTAGGCTGGAATATTGCTGCACTCTAACAGCACCTTTCAAGGCAGGTAAAATTGCCGACCTAGAAAATGTACAGAGAACTTTCACGGCGCGCATAACGGAGATAAAACACCTCAATTACTGGGAGCGCTTGAGGTTCCTAAACCTGTATTCCCTGGAACGCAGGAGGGAGAGATACATGATTATATACACCTGGAAAATCCTAGAGGGACTAGTACCGAACTTGCACACGAAAATCACTCACTACGAAAGCAAAAGACTTGGCAGACGATGCACCATCCCCCCAATGAAAAGCAGGGGTGTCACTAGCACGTTAAGAGACCATACAATAAGTGTCAGGGGCCCGAGACTGTTCAACTGCCTCCCAGCACACATAAGGGGGATTACCAACAGACCCCTGGCAGTCTTCAAGCTGGCACTGGACAAGCACCTAAAGTCAGTTCCTGATCAGCCGGGCTGTGGCTCGTACGTTGGTTTGCGTGCAGCCAGCAGCAACAGCCTGGTTGATCAGGCGCTGATCCACCAGGAGGCCTGGTCACAGACCGGGCCGCGGGGGCGTTGACCCCCGAAACTCTCTCCAGGTAAACTCCAGGTACCCACATGACATCTAAATTTAAAGCTGGCCCGTTAATGTAGAATTTACAGAGGTGGACAAGAATATATGACCCCGCGTAAGTGTATAAAAGACGTGCCAAGACATTAAATTTTGTCAAGAGTGTTTTCCATAATGGGAATTTTTGTACTATAAATCCGATACACCACACTGTATAGTTACATTCGTCTATAAGACAATTTAAAGGTTAGAGAGAGAACTATTTATCAAATGCATCTCCCAGTGTGATTGTTATCACATTCCCTTACAAAGAATGAGCTTTCAGGTTAGGTAATGAACTAGAAAATTTTAATAGAGCAATGAAAGTACCGTGATGCATGCCACAGTGTTTAGGAGCAATAAAAATGTTAAAAATTTCCCTCCAGCAGAGTCTGAAGTTATCTTACACTAAGACTACTGTTTTAGATGGCATATCGCACACAGATTTATCAGAAAGGACTAGTATAGCGGTAAAGTTGGAAAAGACAGCAGACATAGAAGCAACTATTATTATGTAGAAACAGGTTATGTACAGGAGTAGCAGATGGTAGTTGTGGATGAAGAGAGGGTAAAGCCTGGTCAGAAACTCGATAGGTGACCTCGTGGACATGCACACCCTTGGTTAGGGGAACATTAAGAAACCTGCCCAAATACGGATATGTCATACCATGTAAGTAAAGTTGTTTGAAACCAGGAACTCTTAAGCTAGCCAGTGGAGAAACTTGCCCAGTTCAAGGTCAATCTTTTGTCACAAGTTTGCTGGGGAGGTACTAAAAATAGGCACCTCCTTGAATCATGCTTTCTCCACACTAACATAGTCGTTAGAGCTCACATTTGGTTCAGTAATAATTCATACATAGATTTGCACATGCAAGACAATATAGAAAAAAAAAAACTTTTGTCCGCGATTACGTAACTATAGTGACTAATGTGTGACAATTTTTAATTCATTTTAATAGCTTGGCATGCAGGGGAGGATGCATGGAGTTATGGAGACGTGAGAGGAACTGAAAGTGATCATTTTATTTATTTATTTATTTTTTTGCAGTTACAGAGCTCAGGGTTTCATTTTTTAATTTCTTATAATTGTCCCGTCATTCCCACTTTGACCAAGACTTTGAAAAGGGATGACCATCTCAAAACTACTTCAAGGATTACGGACTGATCGTGTTATATTTACCTATCCGCTGCTTCTCCTGTCTACATTTGTCTCTTCAGTCGAATTGTGATACCTCTGTAGTCTTCCAGTTTGTGTCCCTAACTTTCTTTAACCGTTCTTTAGAGTCTGTGTGAAAGTTAATCGTAACACCTATTCTAGTTTCTTATTTTTCAATTTGACAGAAATATCTAATACCTCGTCTATAGAGGAACTGGAAGCAGGATGAACAAGATATATCGTATACAAAGTTTCTGCTTTTTTATTTATTTAATTATCTGCTCTAGGAGCTTTGTGTACTCGAAGATATACATACACTCGCTGATTTTGTTTGTGGGAGAAAGGAACAGAGACCCAGCTCCTGAACCTACCTCCTACCTAGACTATTTCGATCTGCATCACTAATTTCTGGCTTCTTGTACCTTGCGGTGACTTCTATACTCAGTTTGCGATCTTTTACTTCCCTCAGATTTCATAACCTTGCAGTCGTTGAGGCTGAATTCCAGAAGCCATTTGTTTGACCAATTCTGCAATTTGTTAACGTCCAGTTTTAGCCTTTAACTTTACATCTGCAAATTGAGATACATCTGACCGTTCTGGTGTGTCATATACTAGAAACCGTATTGATTCTAATACTGATCCTTGCAAAACCCCACTTGTTGCACGTTCTTGGTCGGACATTTCTTCTCAGACAAATCACTGTCTCCTTCCCATAATTTATCTTTAATCTACTATGGCACATTCCCTTTTATTCCTGCCTGCTCTCAATTTTTGTTCCCAGTCTCTTGTGATGTACGGTATCAAATGCCTTCTTGTAGTCCAAGAATATGCACTCCACCCATCTTTCTCTTCTGCGTCACTTGTCACTGTCACAGAACTCCAGCGGGTTTGCGAGACAAGATCACTAAACTTGTGCCGATATAAAACCCCTGATCACCAGGTGCTCCACCACTCTCCTGATTATCCTCTTAATTACCTTACACGTGCCCCTTCTTCAACACTGCGACTACATTCACTATCTTCCAGATCTCTAGCAACTGTCCTGTATTCCTTATTGTGTATATGGTGTCCCGTACCGTTTGTGTATTGTTTCTATTAACTCTGGTACTGTGCCCCCCCCTCCCCCAGAACACCTCTTTAAATCATTTGTTCAACTCCTCAGATTTCTTTGTTTCTCGTCAGCCTTCCTTCTTCAGTTTTACTACTCGGTCTTGTACTATCGCCTTTCTCACGTGACTATAAAGTAGCTTCCTTGCAGACTCAGCTTTTGTTAATGTATCATTTCACATCATCGCTCAGCTTCTTTTCTTATCCTTGCATATCCGTTTCTGGCTCTTTTGCCCCTCTGTTTTCTTCTGTCCACCACCTTTCATAGTTTTCCATGCTCATGTGCTTTTTCCCCCTCTATCTTTGGATGAACTATTTCCTGTTTTGGGTTAGACAGTGCCTGGGGAATGGGATGTAATCAGCTTCGATTAATGGAAGGGCAGAACAAGTCCATTTCCTTGGATTAAGAGCCCCTCAACAACATCAGAAAACCCTGAGGGGACATGAGAGATCTTCTACCGTCACGTTTCAGGCGCCGTTATGGGTTCCAATTCTTCCAGTCTATTTCAGTGTAGTTGAAATCTTCCCAGGGTGTACAAAGAACATTCACGGCACACGTAAGTACGATAAAGCACCTAAATTACTGGGAACGGTTGAAGTTCCTTGATTTGTATTCCCTGGAATGCAGGCGAGAGAGATGATAATATATACCTGGAAAATACTAGAGGGATTAGTACCAAACTTGCACACGAAAATCACTCCCAATGAAAGCAAAACACGGCAGGAGATGAAACATTTCCCAGATGAAAAGCAGGGGCGCCACGAGTACACTGAGAGACAACACAGTAAGTGTCAGGGGCCCAAGACTGTTCAACTGCCTCCCAGCATACAGTTTACCTGGAGTTTACCTGAAGAGAGTTCCGGGGGTCAACGCCCCCGCGGCCCGGTCTGTGACCAGGCCTCCTGGTGGATCAGAGCCTGATCAACCAGGCTGTTGCTGCTGGCTGCACGCAAACCAACGTACGAGCCACAGCCCGGCTGATCAGGAACTGACTTTAGGTGCTTGTCCAGTGCCAGCTTGAAGACTGCCAGGGGTCTGTTGGTAATCCCCCTTATGTGTGCTGGGAGGCAGTTGAACAGTCTCGGGCCCCTGACACTTATTGTATGGTCTCTTAACGTGCTAGTGACACCCCTGCTTTTCATTGGGGGGATGGTGCATCGTCTGCCAAGTCTTTTGCTTTCGTAGTGAGTGATTTTCGTGTGCAAGTTCGGTACTAGTCCCTCTAGGATTTTCCAGGTGTATATAATCATGTATCTCTCCCTCCTGCGTTCCAGGGAATACAGGTTTAGGAACCTCAAGCGCTCCCAGTAATTGAGGTGTTTTATCTCCGTTATGCGCGCCATGAAAGTTCTCTGTACATTTTCTAGGTCGGCAATTTCACCTGCCTTGAAAGGTGCTGTTAGTGTGCAGCAATATTCCAGCCTAGATAGAACAAGTGACCTGAAGAGTGTCATCATGGGCTTGGCCTCCCTAGTTTTGAAGGTTCTCATTATCCATCCTGTCATTTTTCTAGCAGATGCGATTGATACAATGTTATGGTCCTTGAAGGTGAGATCCTCCGACATGATCACTACCAGGTCTTTGACGTTGGTGTTTCGCTCTATTTTGTGGCCAGAATTTGTTTTGTACTCTGATGAAGATTTAATTTCCTTGTGTTTACCATATCTGAGTAATTGAAATTTCTCATCGTTGAACTTCATATTGTTTTCTGCAGCCCACTGAAAGATTTGGTTGATGTCCGCCTGGAGCCTTGCAGTGTCTGCAATGGAAGACACTGTCATGCAGACTCGGGTGTCATCTGCAAAGGAAGACAGGTGCTGTGGCTGACATCCTTGTCTATGTCAGATATGAGGATGAGGAACAAGATGGGAGCGAGTACTGTGCCTTGTGGAACAGAGCTTTTTACCGTAGCTGCCTCAGACTTTACTCTGTTGACTACTACTACTCTGTGTTCTGTTAGTGAGGAAATTATAGATCCATCGACCGACTTTTCCTGTTATTCCTTTAGCAGGCATTTTGTGCGCTATTACGCCATGGTCACACTTGTCGAAGGCTTTTGCAAAGTCTGTATATATTACATCTGCATTCTTTTTGTCTTCTAGTGCATCTAGGACCTTGTCGTAGTGATCCAATAGTTGAGACAGACAGGAGCGACCTGTTTTAAGCCCATGTTGCCCTGGGTTGTGTAATTTATGGGTTTCTAGATGGGTGGTGATCTTGCTTCTTAGGACCCTTTCAAAGATTTTTATGATATGGGATGTTAGTGCTATCGGTCTGTAGTTCTTTGCTATTGCTTTACTGCCCCCTTTGTGGAGTGGGGCTATGTCTGTTGTTTTTAGTAACTGTGGGACGACCCCCGTGTCCATGCTCCCTCTCGTAGGATGGTAAAAGCTCATGATAGGGGCTTCTTGCAGTTCTTGATGAACACGGAGTTCCACGAGTCTGACCCTGGGGCAGAGTGCATGGGCATGTCATTTATCGCCTGTTCGAAGTCATTTGGCGTCAGGATAACATTAGATAGGCTTGTGTTAACCAAATTCTGTGGCTCTCTCATAAAAAATTCATTTTGATCTTCGACTTTCAGTCTGGTTAGCGGCTTGCTAAAAACTGAGTCATACTGGGACTTGAGTAGCTCACTCATTTCCTTGCTGTCATCTGTGTAGGACCCATCTTGTTTAAGTAGGGGACCAATACTGGACGTTGTTCTCGACTTTGATTTGGCATAGGAGAAGAAATACTTTGGGTTTCTTTCGATTTCATTTATGGCTTTTAGTTCTTCCTGCGATTCCTGACTCCTATAAGATTCCTTTAGCTTATTTTCGATGCTTGCTATTTCTCTGACCAGTGTCTCCCTACACATTTCAGATATATTGACCTCTTTTAGCCGCTCTGTTATTCTTTTCCATCGACTGTAAAGGGAGCGCCTGTCTCTTTCTATTTTACATCTACTCCTCCTGCATACATCGAGTGCCACCGAGTTAATCTGTTCTAGGCATAAGTTGGGGTCTGTGTTGCTTAGTATATCTTCCCAGCTTATATCGGTTAGGACTTGGTTTTCTTGGTCCCACTTTATGTTTTTGTTATTGAAGTTGAATTTGGTGAATGCTCCCTCGTGACTAATCTCATTACGTCGGTCTGGGGCTCCATGCATACATGTCTGAACCTCAATTATGTTGTGATCTGAGTATATTGTTTTTGATATGGTGACATTTCTTATCAGATCATCATTGTTAGTGAAGATGAGGTCTAGTGTATTTTCCAGTCTAGTAGGCTCTATTATTTGCTGGTTTCAATTGAATTTTGTGCAGAGATTTAAAAGCTCGTGTGAATTTGAGTTTTCATCAGAGCTGCCTCCTGGTGTTATTTCTGCAACAATATTATTTGCTATATTCCTCCATTTTAGGTGCCTTAAGTTGAAATCCCCCAGGAGCAAGATGTTGGGTGCAGGAGCTGGCAGATTTTTCCAGACAGTGGTCAATTTTTAACAGCTGTTCCTGGAATTGCTGGGATGTTGCATCCGGAGGCTTGTAGACTACCACAATGACTAGGTTTTGGTTCTCGATCTTTACTGCTAAAACTTCCACTACATCATTTGAGGCATTAAGCAGTTCTGTGCAAACAAGTGACTCTGCAATGTACAGGCCAACCCCCCCCCCCTTTTGCCTGTTCACTCTGTCGCATCTGTATAGGTCACTGCTAGTAATCCCTTCCTTAAATCTCTTGTTAGAGCAACTGCTCAAGAAGAAATTTCTCACCTAGCTGGTAGTAATAAGTTATCACAAGTTATATACACTGATGGATCTAAACAGGAGTCTTCTGGCAGGGCTGCATCTGCTCTTGTTGCCACCTCCCTAGTTAAGAATGATAATAAATTTGTTGAGTTAGGATATAAGAATTAACAACTGGGCGTCTACACTGCAAACTGAATTGTTTGCAATCCTAATGGCGCTGAAGCTAACCTATGACACTGAGCTTGACTCTATCATCATTACTGATTCTATGTCATCACTGAAGGCTCTTGACTCATATAATGACTCCAACAACATGCTCATTGGAGAAGCCAAGTATAGATACTCAAAAATTAGGGACAAAGGAATTAATGTACAATTGCTATGGATCCCATCACATTGGATTACTCCTTCATGATAAAGTTGATATGTTAGCCAAGAAGAGTACCCAGAAGGAGAATGTAGAATATAACTTTGGTATAACTGTGTCTAGCATTAGGAATAATATTAGGAGAGAAGTAAATAATGAAAATGATTGTTATAGGAATGCAGTTAGAAGCCTGAGTAGATCTATAACCCACTATAACATGAACGTAGATAAGTATGTTTATGGAGCAACTTGCAATGTGAACAGACTGACTGATGTTGTAGTGGCCAGGCTTAGGCTTGGTTACAAGTACTTCTGGCAGTTTGGGAGACACACAGATGATGATCAAACTAAATGTAAATTATGTGATCAGGTATATGGTCACTCTCTTGAACACTATGTGCTTAATTGTCAAGATATCTTATTAATGAAAATAAGATACCAGATATACTAAGCAAATTTCTTAAATTTGCTTGTAACAGATAAGTGAACTATAGATATGTAGATATAAATCCATATGTATTCCTGTTAACCCTTTGGGGCCTAGTTCCTAGGCCTTTTGTGTATCCATATGCTCTCGCGCTACCATCCACAGGATGGATATGGGGTGCACAATAAACTAGCCACTTCGGTGGCAAAATCTAAAATCTAAATCTTTATAGGTTGTAACCTGGGATCCATATTTCGTTGTCCAAATGATCCTTTATGTGGGTCTCAGTGAAAGCCGCGAACATTGCCTTTGCCTCTGCAAGCAGTCCACGGATGAAAGGTATTTTGTTGTTTGTTGCTGGCTTTAGACCCTGTATATTTGCAAAGAAGAATGTCATCGGACTGGTGGTATTGTTGGTACTGGGGAGGGATTTTTTTCCGGCATTAGTATCTGTATCTGTTGGTTTGGAGTAGAGGCCATCGACTGTGGTTCCAATCCAGGAATGACTGGATTTGGTGTACGATTTCTGCCATTTCCTGCCAGTTTTTTTTCCTTCCTGGCACTAAAAAACCTCTCCCTCTTGAGTGGCTGTGACTACCCAGGTTTTCCCATGGCCTGGATGTTTTGTATCTTTTTGTCCCCTTTAGATGGTGTGCCTGGCAATTTAAGTTAAAGCACAGTCTTTCCTGTACTGAAGAGGTACACATTTCAGGGTGAAAAAGCTTACAGGAAGGGAGTTTGCATTTTCCTGTTGTCATACGGGCACGGCATTTTCTAGGGTGGTCATAGTTGCACGTCCCATCTGTTTTTCCAGATTTCCCATGCCTGCAAATACCAAGTGCACAGGCTTGGTTTCCGTTTTCCTTGGGTTTCTTTGACTGTATTCCCTGTTGGTGCATGTTTACCTGTCTTATTCCTATCCTCCCTAGCACCAACAATGGAGCTCCCACAAGTTGTTTTTGGTAATATATCCTCACTATTGCTAGTGGAGTCCTCTTGTTTGCTATTTCCTGTGGTATTTCTAGCTTGCAATATTGGTTTTATCTTGTCTTTGACTACACTTGTTTCCCCACTACGGCTCCTGTCTCCCATGAGGTCATTTATATGCATTCCTTCCTGCGTATAATTCCCGACTACCTGAACAAAATCTCCAGCTTCACCATTACTGTCTACCAGGACAGCACTATCAGCCCCACATTTACTGACTACCAGGACATCACCTCCAGCCTTACAGTTTGTGACTACATGGCCAGTATCAAGGGCAGTACCATTCAGCCCAGACTTTTTATGTTCCCATCTGTTGTAGAAAGCTTCCAGGTTGCTATGAAAGCAGCTTTGATGTTATCCTCTTTTAATACCAATGTGATTTTAGTCCACAGATTTATCTCATTTGGGGATACCCAAAAACACTTCCCTGTTTTAATACTGCTTGTAGCTAGTTCTTGGATATCTGCACAAGGGGCGTGACACCAATTTCCACAAAAATGACAATTTATCCATGTGGAAGCCCGTTTGTTTGATTGCAGACTACACAGGGCTTCATAATGATTTGAATGGTTGATTTACTGTAATTCTTCTAGCAACCTCTTGAATACTCTATTAATAACCTCCTTAAAGTGAAGCTCTAGCTATTTGTATTTCTATTTCTAACTGTACTTGTATATTAGGACAGCTTACTGGTGTGCGTTCCTGATTTATATTTATTGTTTGTGCTTGATAAGGGCGCCTACAACTCCATCCGTTTACAGTCTGCTTTATTGTCCAACGAATCCGTTTGAAACCGGTCGAGGGTTCGGACAAGTCGAGGGTTCGACCAGTCAAGGGTTCGGAACTAGTCTGATCTAATCAGTGGGTCACTTATTTAAAACATACTGGGCTAACACATGAAGGATCTACTGGAAATTATCTACCTGAGTAATATGTGATTTGATTGATACGAAAGTATAACTTGTGTGTTGAAGAACCGGTGATTGCTGGCAGCTCCTACAATGACGAATGGTCGAGCCTCAACCCTTATCGATCACTGTATCTAGCTTTTCTAGTTTTTTTCCGTCTCCACCACAATAAATGCTATATTATCACTATAGTTGACTGGTGGAAATTTTGGAGGAAAGACGCTTTTTCTGTAGTAATATTTGCTTCTCGTTGTGTATATTGCGACCGCTGGTAACTACAGGTTATATGAAATTCCCAGTATACGTCTGGTATTTCAAGAAAAAAGAAACTAATGAAAGTCACTCCACTCCACTAAGCACCATTATAATACTGGTTAGTTGCTACTACAACACTGTATTCTGCTATTCACTGGTATCACTAGATTATATGCGAGTACACTAGCAGGCCAGGAAGATTATTAAAACAGCTGACCACTGTGGTAAGTTTCTGGCGACTTCTGGCACCTGCCTCTATAGGCTTATCACTTCATATACAAATTCACCTATTTTCAAATGACACTTTAGCATTTCTTATCTATATACTAAGGAGCCACTGTAGTATACACTATACACTATGTATACACAATATTAATCAGGGAGACTTTCTTTCCTCTGACAAAGAAAAGTTCTATTATCATTTTGCACACGGAACACTAGGCCTATGATTCCCCTCTGGCAGTAAACTCTGCTAGGTAGTGCACACTAATTCTCCTTTTTTGACTCGGTATATAATGTTTTCCGCCCAAGATTGGTTCCAGGTGGGATTACCAATAAACTCCTGGCTGTCTTCAAGAAGGCACTGGACAGGCACCTAAATTCAATACCTGACAGCCGGGCTGTGGTTCGTATGTCAGCTTGTGTGCGGCCAGCAGTAACAACCTGGTTGATCAGACCCTGATGCACCACGAGGCCTGGTCTCAGACCGGGCCGCGGGGACGTTGACCCTTGAAACTCTCTCCAGGTATACTCCAGGGCCTTAAGTTAGGTGTTCTGAGAGATGGGAATGTGGGGGCGACCTTTTAGAGAATTTCTGAAGAAAAAGTTCACTGGTATGTACATAAATTTTGTGCGCAAGTGTGACTGTGATGCTTGCATGTTAAAGTGCTTGTTTCAGAATAATGCAGACGTTAGCGCCGCCTACCAACTTCCCTCCACACTACACTCTGAGGTAGTAATTTGACCTTTCTTGCAGCTGTTACCTGTCTTGATTTTGTGGTACCTTAGTTTTTTAATGTAGAGTTACTTTATTCTTCCTCTCACCAGTCTTTAAAACCTTCAGCTTACTGAGTGAATGAATCACCTGTCATGATGGTAACAGTTTTGTATGCTTCTCTGCCTCACCCTGAGTGTTATGCTTCTCTGCCTCACCCTGAGTGTTATGCTTCTCTGCCTCACCCTGAGTGTTATGCTTCTCTGCCTCACCCTGAGTGTTATGCTTCTCTGCCTCACCCTGAGTGTTATGCTTCTCTGCCTCACCCTGAGTGTTATGCTTCTCTGCCTCACCCTGAGTGTTATGCTTCTCTGCCTCACCCTGAGTGTTATGCTTCTCTGCCTCACCCTGAGTGTTATGCTTCTCTGCCTCACCCTGAGTGTTTTGACCCGGCCAGCAAAACACCAAGGGCTTAAAAAAGCAGCTCGACTTTGGCAGTCTTGTTAAGTTACTTATCAATTGCATAACCTGTGTTTGGGAAGTCAGGTAATATGTTTACCTGCCATCCTGGGAGCGGTGTTTCTCTGTCTACTTATCTCCTTGTTTCTTATACCTCAGTAAACTGGTTCACATACGTCTGTGTTCTACTAGACGACACAGTTATGACGTGCGCCCCTCATTAGGGCTCAAGCCCATTTTACCACAAGAGTATGCCTGTCTTTAACTCTGAGGTGACTGAATCTTCTGCTTCTTTCTTCAATGGCGCTTCTAGTTACGTTACATTGGATCAAAATCAGACTATAGAATCCTCTCTACATATATGCTGCTATGTATGATAATCTATATTTATTATTATAATCAAAAAGAAGCGCTAAGCCACAAGGGCTATACAGCACTGCAGGGCAGGAAGGAAGTGAGGGTATCAGGTGGCAAAAGGGAGATGGATGAGTAATAGGTTACAGAGAACAGCGGGGCAGTGGATGGTGAAAGGGTAAAGGGCAGCAAGAGATTGAGCTAGAAAGGGCTGAGGGGAGTGCAAAAGGTATCATCATCAGAGTTTGTGGAGTAAATCAGTCGTTGTCAAGAAATCAATGAGAGAGTCAGGATTAAAGGAGGGTCCATCAGCAAGAAGGGAAGGTAGAGAGACAGTAGTACAGCGGAGACGACGGCGGAGGTAAATTCTGCATGCTCGTTGATGGAGAGGGCAGTCTAACAGAATGTGGCTAATCGATACTGGAACTTGACACTGCTCACAGAAAGGAACAGGGTGCCTCTCCATGAGATACCCATGAGTAAGACGAGTGTGGCCAATGCGAAGGCGGGAGAGAGTGGTCTCCCAACCTCGGCACTGATGACAAGAAGACGGCCAGTAACCTATGCTCGGTTTAATAGAATGAAGTTTGTTACCGAGCAGAGTTGACCAACGTTGTTGCCAACGGGTGTGAAGGTGGGTAGTAAAAATGCTAGCCGAAGATGGTAAATGCCCTCGTACGACGCTCTCTGGAAACACTGCTGCGAATCCGACGCCGTCTGAAGACTTAGAGCCATCTGTGTACACAGCGATGGCATGAGAACGAGAGTGGAAGTGATCAAGAAAAAGAGAGCGGGAAGCCACCGTAGGCAGTTGGGCTTTCGAGCAAGGGAGTGAGAAAGAACATACCCGAACAGCTGGAACTTCCCAGGGGGGTAGGGAAAAGTGAGATGCTACATAAACATATAAAGGTGGTAACTGAAGGGAAGACGAGAGCGAATGTAGGTGAAGAGAAAAGGGACAGAGCAAACAGGGGTGGCGAACAAATAAAGAATGTCTACTAATATTGGTGACCATTCTATAAATGGAAGGATTGCAGAGATCGTGAGAGCATACATAGTAGCGAAGGCAATGGGCATCACGGCGATCAGACAAGGATGGAACATTCGCTTCTGCATAGAGGCTCTCAACAGGGGAAGAGCGAAAAGCACCAAGGCATAAACGTAATCCTTGGTGATGGATGGGGTTAAGGCTAGAGAGAGTAGCAGGAGAGGCAGCTGAATAAATCTGGTCACCATAATAGAATTTCGATAAAATGAGGGCTGAATGTAGGCGAAGCAGAGTTCGACGATCAGCTCCCCAGGAAAGATGAGCAAGGGTTTTAAGAAGGTTCAGCCGGCTGTGACAAGTTGCCTTCAGAGAGGTAATGTGAGGTTTCCAGGATAACCTACGGTCAAAGAGAAGGCCTAGAAACCTGACTATCACGTTTGGGGATACGGGAGCCATAGAGGTACAAAGGATGATCGGAGATGGCAGAGCGTCTAGTGAAAGTAATTTGGCGAGTTTTGGTACTGGAAAATTTAAACCCATGTGTGGTGGCCCAATTGGAAATACGGTCGACCGCATGCTGGAGAGAAACTGTAATGAGATGACAGTCAGCGCCTGCACAAGCAATAGCGAAGTCATCAACATAGAGTGATGACCAAATATTGGGTGGAAGAACAGAGGCCAAATCATTTATAGCAAGGAGAAAAAGTGTTGTGCTCAAAACACATCCCTGAGGGACACCTTCAGCTTGGACGAAGTCCGGGGAAAGCACATTATTGACTCGAACACAGAAATGTCTGTCAGTTAAAAAGTTCTTAAGAAAGGATGGTAGATTGCCTTGGAGGCCTAAAGAGTGGGCTTGGGCCAAAATATTATACCTCCAAGGTCAAAAAATATGGCAATAACTGAGTGATTATTCGCATAGGCATTATGAACATGCGTATCCAAGTGTAGTAAGGGGTCTATGGTAGAACGGCCCTTACGAAAGCCATATTGACTAGTGGAGAGACTGTTGTATGTCTCTAAATACCACATTAAACGTCGATTTACCAGACGTTCCATCACTTTGCAAACTGCACTAGTAAGAGCAATGGGACGATAGTGGGAGGCATCATGTCCCGTAGTACCTGGCTTGCGGAAAGGGAGAGCAATGGCAGATTTCCACAGCTGGGGAAGAACTCCTTGTGCCCAAATAAGATTGAAGAGGTAAGAGGACTACAAGGGCTGACTGATGTAAATGTTGTAACATACGAATATAAATGTCGTCAGGCCCAGCTGCCGATGATCGGCAAGCTGAGTGTTGCCTCCAGTTCCTGAAGTGTAAAAGGCACATTATACTGTTCTTCTCTGAGAGAAGAAAAGTCCAGGGGTACTAACTCTCTGGCAGACTTTGAGGAAAGAAACGAGGGGCATAGATGGAGCCCCCGGGAAATACAGACTAGATGAGTGCCAATTTCAATGGCAACGTCAAGAGGGTTTGCTACATCAATACCGGCGACCCGTAGAACAAGAGCCGGGTCAGGAGAGTATTTACCACTCAATGTCCTCACTTTTTTCCAGACTGCACTCAGAGGAAGCAGAGGTGATGGTGGAAACAGTCTCGCCAGCAAGTGCGTTTAGCATCACGGATGACACGGTGAGCGATCACACGCTTCTGCTTAAAATCAAGAAGTCTCTCATCAGTTCTATTGTACTGGTACCTGCCCCATGCAGCACGTTTCAAACGCACTGCACGAGCACAAGCAGGAGACCACCAAGGCACGCACTTCTGAGAATGCCTGCCTGAGGTTTGGGGTATAGAATGAGAAGCTGCGGTATAAACTGACGTCGAGAAGAGGTGTAGGAGCTCATCAATGGAGAAGAAGGAACCTCACTAAAAGCAGTGAGTTGCGAGTAAAGGTCCCAATTTGCACGATCAAATTGCCAGTGAGGGCTATGGAAAGGTGGTGAATATGAAGAAGTAAGAATGATTGGAAAAATATCGCTGTCATGTAAGTCCGGTAGAACAGACCAGGTGAAGTCTAGTGCAGTGGAGGAAGAGCAGACTGATAGATCGATGCAAGAGAGAGTATGAGTACGAGGATCAAAATGGGTGGGAGTACCCGTATTTAAAACATGGAGGGGGTGAGGCGAGAAAAGCCTCCAACTGGATGCCACGTGAGTCACAATGAGACCCCCCTCCCAGAGGAAATGGTGGGTGTTAAAATCACCAAGTAACAGAAGTGGTGGTGGTAAGAATGAAACGAGAAAGGCAAAATCTGGGATAGAAAATGCTCGAGAAGAGAGATATAAAGAACATATTGTATACCATTTATTCAAGTGGATACGGGCTGCAGTGTAATGCAGCGAAGTATGGACAAATAGTTGACAGTACGAAATATCATTGCGTAGAAGAAGGGCACTTTCATTAAAGGTCCCATCTGAAAAAGGATCCGAAGAATACAATAAATTATAGCCTGAGATAGGTTGGAAAACAGCCGAGTGTAATTTTGGTTCTTGTAAGCAAGCACCAACAGGGGAAAACCTGGAA
Source organism: Cherax quadricarinatus (assembly GCF_038502225.1). Lineage (NCBI taxonomy): Eukaryota > Metazoa > Arthropoda > Malacostraca > Decapoda > Parastacidae > Cherax > Cherax quadricarinatus. The sequence continues at coordinate 20,330,117 of NC_091317.1, forward strand.
AGCAACATCTGAAGCTCACCCCGATTACCCCTGAGGCCGCGGATATTCCACTGTAAATAGGCCATGATTGGCAATGAAGAAAATACCAGGAATCCGTAGGGAAGGGCACCTATGGACTAGAGGGGTTAGAAAAGTCAACGTGTGGTGGCATTAGAAGACGTTCAAGCAGCGAAGGAACAGAGTGTTGCGAAGAATGGAGTTGTGGAGATGGAGGAGAGGGAAGAGAAGGAACAGGAGGTGGATCAGTGTCTATTGAAGGTTTAGTCTCTGCAATATATTCTGAAATGGCTTCAAGTGTTTCTGAATTCAAAGATGTATGGGAGACAATATTGGAGGTAGAAGGAGGAGGGTGAGTAAAGACTGGGACAGTAAAACCATACCACGGACGGGATTGAACCTGCGGTCAGAGTGTCTCAAAACTCCAGACCGACTGGGATTGACCGCGGGTTCAATCCCACCCGTGGTATGGTTTGTTTGCAATCATGTCATTACGATTTCGCGTGTCATTGGGACAGTAATGGACTGTACCAAAGTAGAGGGGGACGAAAGAATGTAGGGGACTGGAGAAGAAGTGTGGGAGGGGACAGAAGAGGCAGAAACCTGGGAGGTGGCAGAAGAGGGAGAAACTTGGGAGGGGATGGGGGTGGAAGGCATAGTACGAGGAGGAGGGTGAACCTTCACACTTGTAATAGAGCCAGAGAGAGGGGAAGAACTAGGCACAGAGACTGGAAAGGTAAAATGCGGAGGTGGAAGAAGGGAAGGAAGGGGCAAAGATGATTTGAGCAATGGGGATTTTTTGGACTTCTGAGAAGTAGAGGGGCGATTGGTATAAGATAGTACGAGGTCTTGTCGATACCGGGGCTTGTGAGGAATTCAAATTCAAAGTTTATTCTCTATAAGGATTACAATGCTGAGTTTACAGAATTTGGTTATTGTGTGGTTTACATGTAGTAAAATAATGATTACAGTGTACCACTAGAACACCTAGCATGGCTAGGCATTTCGGGCAGACTTAGTTTAATTCTTAATTTTAAAATATTACAAATTATGAGGTAAGTTGGTATTATGGCTAAGTGACTAAATACTAGTTTGTGAGTTTAGCAATGTGAATGCTTTTGTTTTGGCACAGTACATAGTTTCAGGAAGGACGTGAAGATGTGAGAACAGACCGAGCTGTAGTCGGGACGTCAGAGCCAAGGACAGCAAAAGGATTAGATGCTGGAGTGGCTATGGGAGTGTAACAACAGAGGCTGCAGAAGATGGGACCCCAGAAGTGGGGGGACGTTTTGAAACACGAGAATAAGAAACACGGGGTAGTCTCCCTTAGAGACAGAGATGAGTAACTGCCATAGCATAAGGGAGACCTTCTGCCTCTTTTGAGGCAACGGATCTCACGCTCATTTAAGTAGACCTAGCAACGGCAAGAGTATGAAGAGCGAGCCTCATTACAATTAAGGCAAGATGGAGGTTGACTGCAAGATGTATTAGAATGGTTGTCAGCACCACAGACTGGGCATTCGGCTATAGATCTGCAATATTTCGCTGGGTGACCAAAACGCCAGCAATTTCTACACTGTTGCGGTGTAGGGATCACCTTTCGAACTTGTAACCGATGTCCAGTGACATAAACAGAGGACGGGAGTCCACGGATGTTGAAAGTTAATCGAGCCACATTGCAAGGGTAATGTCTCCGCCCACGGGAAGGAAGGACATAAGTGTCTACTTTGAGGATTGGGAGATCCTGGAGTTCCAGCTGTTCAAGAATGTCATTGCCACATGACTGGAAATTCTGTTGGACTATGGTATGGGGCAGAATGACAGTACCACTACAAGAATTGAGAGAAAGATGTTTTTCAAACGTGATAGTAGTAGTATCGATATGCGAAAGGAGAGAAAGATCATGAGCTTGGGTAGCATTCTGGACAGTGACGATGCATGTACCGCTCTTGAGAGCATGAAATGAAATATCTCTACCAACATGGCACAGGAGCACTTTGCCAATACTATGGTCAGAAAGATAGGCAGAAGAAGAAGTCGGTCTTAAAGTAAAGAATTTAGTCCAGTGTGTGGTCCAAAACTGAGCGGGGAGAGGGAGTGCATGACGTGTCGGTCTTTTCCGAGTAGAATGGGAAGGTAACGAAGGAACATCATCAGGAGGTTGTCATTGACGTTTAGGAGTAGGACCGGAGTTGGTCTGTCGTGAAATGGGCTGGCAATTCGAAAATTGCCATACCGTAGAGGGAGAGGCCGGAAGCATAGTCAAAGGAGAGCGGAGGTCAGACAAATCGAAGGAGTCAGTCGAAGCCCCGGTACCTGAAGTGGGTGAGGAAACAGCACCAGCAAGAGGTACAGGGGCATCAAGAGTGTCCGAAGTGGTCAAAAAACAAGGCAGGGTCAGAATGGGGTGCGGTATCAAGAAGGGGCCCAGAGGTAGTGGGTTCATGGACTGGGTTCTCCATGGTTAGGTTACTCCTTTGCTTTGTTTTTAAGAAAAAAAAAGAAAAGAAAAATAAAAAAAAATAAAAAAAGGGGGAGCAGGGAGGAATAGTTCCCAGGAGGAATGAAAGGGCTGGAAATCTCCCTCCGTGCCCAAGAGGACCTCAGCACCGCTAGTAGCAGTAGTGCAGATGCATAATGGAACCCGTGCCATACCCTACCCTTCATACCAGTAAACCAGCAATCCGGGATAGCAACCTCACATCTGCCGAGCTACGTCGGTGGACAAAAGAGAGGGCGGCCGGATATCCACCACAAAGCATACCTCCTTCGGCCACCACCCCTCCGAAAGGTGGCTTCCAGAGATACACCCATTGCCCGAAAGACACCCAAAGCCACCCTCTGGGATACCAGAGAGGGATCGGGACATCCCCAGGCGATCCAGACTCCACGGCAAACTACGCCACCGCCAAGAACCTCAACGGAATGGGATGGACCCCAGTACCCTTTCCCCTACCTAGGAACTAGCGCGCCTGTGGGAAAAATCCCAAAGGCCAAAAAGAGGAAGAGCAAAAGGGAGGGGTGGGGAGGAGGAGGAAAGGGAAAAGGGGAGGATGGGATAGGGAAGGGGGGAAATTAGGTTAGGTCTGAGGAAGGAGACCGACAGGTCTAATTCCTCAGACCAAGAGCCTCTTCACCATGCCAAGGAGCCCCCCTTGAAGAGGATAATCTATGTAAATGTATGCTGCTATGTATGATAATTATGTAAATGTATGCTCCTATGTATGATAATCTATGCAAATGTATTTGTGTATACCTGAATAAACTTACTCTTGCTGGAGGAACCTATACTATATATTGGTTTGTATCTTTAAATGTATCAGACGAGTCAAAGCTGTCTTACTTTTTTTCATTGTTCGATTCAGTTAATTATTATTTTATGTTTGTGTATTTTACGTTTAAGTAAACTATTAAATTTTTGTGTCAACTTTAATTTCGCATTTTCCATTTTTTTTTTCCTAAGAACGAATAAATAGTCTCCGAAATACTGAGGCCGCCTCAGTCCATACACTTACCACCCCTCTGCTTCTCTTCTTTGTAAGTTAGTTAGTTTAATATGTTTATTATGCACCCCATACCCATCCTGTGGGCGGTAGTCAAAAAAATTACAGAGGTACATAATGGGTCCAGGGACTGGGCCTCAAAGTTTTGATAGCTGAGCAAGTTACAAAGGTAATGAACTCACAATTTACAAAGATAATGAAATCACAATTTACAAAGGTAATGAACTCCAGGTAGGTCTGGTCACAATCATGTCAAGTTACAAAGGTATTTACAGATTACAGAGGTACGTAATGGGTCCAGGGACTGGGCCCCCAAAGTTTTGATAGCTGAACTAGGTATAAAGGTAATGAACTCACAAGTTACAAAAGTAATGAATCCTGTAAGTATCGTTACTTACGTTTATACATGGCTACGATCATGAGCAAATTATAGAGTAACTGACGCTAATTTATATGATTCCTCACTGTCCCCTCTCCGTTATCGTTTTCTCGATCCAAGTATTATAATGGCGTTAGTTTGTGCTCCTCAGGAACATTTTCATCCTCCTGTCTCTGTCCACCTTGTCTATTCCATGCAGTATTTTATATGTCGTTATCATGTCTCCCCTGACCCTCCTGTCCTCCAGTGTCGTCAGTCCGATTTCCCTCAACCTTTCTTCGTAGGACATTCCCCTGAGCTCCGGAACTAGCCTTGTTGAAAACCTTTGTACTTTCTCTAATTTCTTGACGTGCTTGACTAGGTGTGGGTTCCTAACAGGTGCTGCATACTCCAGTATGGGTCTGACGTACAGTGTACAGTGTCTTGAACGATTCCTTACTAAGGTATCGGAACGCTATTCTCAGGTTTGCCAGGCGCCCATATGCTGCAGCAGTTAAGTGTGTATGTACTCACCTAGTTGTGGATGAAGGGGTCGATTCATAGCTCCTGGCCCCGCCTCTTCACTGGTCGCTACTGGGGCACTCTCCCAGAACCATGAGCTTTATCATACCTCTGCTTAAAGCTATGTATGGATCCTGACTCCATTACATTGCTTCCCAAACTGTTCCACTTCCCGACTACTCTGTGACTGAAGAAATGCTTCCTAACATCCCTGTGATTCATCTGTGTCTTCAATTTCCAACTGTGTCCCCTTGTTGCCGTGTCACATCTTTGGAACATCCTGTTTTTGTTTTGTGTGTGTGTGTGTGTGTGTGTGTGTGTGTGTGTGTGTGTGTGTGTGTGTGTGTGTGTGTGTGTGTGTGTGTGTGTGTGTGTGTGAGAGAGAGAGAGAGAGAGAGAGAGAGAGAGAGAGAGAGAGAGAGAGAGAGAGAGAGAGAGAGAGAGAGAGAGAGAGAGAGAGAGAGAGAGAGAGAGAGAGAGAGAGAGAGAGAGAGAGAGAGAGAGAGAGGTGTTAAGATATTCTGCAGCAACAATACGTGTCGAGCATACAGCTGAGAGTTTAGGAAGGTTCCGTGGGCTGCGACCACTCACCAGCCTCACAACTTGTGTTGACTCTGCTGGTGAAGGAGCTCAGTGCTAATCTTGAGGATACATAATACATGCATTACTTTACTAACAATTCAGTGTCAGCAAACATGTCGAGTGCAGCAAGAACAGAAGAGACTCAGCGGCTGTCGTACATGTCAAGAACGGAAGTAGTGCGCCTGATAGTGGGCGGACTGGGTATAGCAGTGTGTGTGGTGCTGGTAATAGGTGCGGTCATTGCAGTGGGCCTCTACACTACCCAAGCCAACCGTATCCTCATCCTCACCGTGGTAGCTGTGTCAGCCGCAGCCATCTTACTCCTGTGTTACATCAAGCCATCATGTTTAAAACAGGTATAACAATTTGTTTAGCCAATGTCTATTGTTCGGGTATCTCAGTGTTTAGGAGTGCTTGAAAGCAACCCTCATTACTTGACTTGAAAAGAAGGAACAATATCGTGACTGGAATACACAAATAACCCGCATAAAGGAGAATATCTTTATTTTTACAAGTACATGTACAAGGTATACAGTCCTAGCTGACATTAATGACATACTACTGTATAGAAAGCCCTTTGTTATGCTGAGTATTTCCCGCAAATTAGGTCAGTTTTGTCCCAGGATGCGACCCACACCAGTCGACTGACACTCCGGTACCCATTTTACTGATGGGGAACAGACAACCGGTGTAAAGAAACACGCCCAATGTTTCTACCCTCGCCGGGAATCGAACCCGGACATTCGCCATTTATTCATGTAGGTTCGCCGGTACTTCCGGCCCTGGTAGACGAGCCTCGCCGTGTGAAGCGAGAGTTTTAGCCAGCAGGCCACGGGACACCCTGATACTTATGATGAAGTTTCGGTCCTACCTGCACCATTAACTAGTACTGTGTGACAAGTTTCGGTGCTGGTCCTACCTGCACTATTAACTAGTACTGTGTGACAAGTTAATGGTCCAAGACGGACGGAACCGTCGTCTTAAGCTTCATTCTCGTCTATGCGGGTTATTTGTGAATTATTTGACTTGGGGTATGTAAACAGCACTCACAACACTTTCCCTCAACCTTGAGCGAAATTTAGTTCTAATGAAAGCTTATTCGTCATCATTAGATTAAAGATTTAATACCTACAAGTTAAATGATTAAAACACCGGCAACACCTGGGTACCTTTATGACCCATAAAGATACCAGGGTGCTGCACAGGTGTCTTAGTCATCAACTTGTTTCGTCATACCCACACCTGTCGACCTTACATCTCTGCATCTTGTTTGACTTGACTGGGTCAAGTCAAACACAATATGTGTGCCAATAACATCTGTGTGCCCTTAAGTCCATTGTAAAACAAAAATATGTATGAAATAGTTAAAAACTTACATGTAGGCTTTACGATATTCATGTATGTGAATAAACTCAGCGACAGATCATGGTGGTAGGAACTATTAAGTATAAGGTGTCAGATATATTCATGCACAGGAGCTAAACCCATAAGTGATACACCGCCTGGGAAATGGGAGGCGAGGTAATCAGGTTTGAGCCAAGGAATGGGAGGGTAACTTCAATCCCTTCAAGGAAAATATCACAAAATATATTCACTCAGCAACGGTATGTTAAACATTAAACTCTGTTAACTTAGTGAAGTATTTATTACTATCCTTTCTAATTATCACTAGAATTAGATTGCGAAAAGTTAAAAAAAAATGACTACCAGGAAAGATTTGTAGAGTGACGCACAATGTGCTCGCCCAGCGAGGCGCTTAACACCTAAATCGTTTATACAAGGTCTTGAAGACACTTAACTAGTACTGTGGTGGCCCGGTGGCTAAAGCTCCCGCTTCACACACGGAGGGCCCGGGTTCGATTCCCGGCGGGTGGATACATTCGACATGTTTCCTTACACCTGTTGTCCTGTTCACCTAGCAGCAAATAGGTACCTGGGTGTTAGTCGACTGGTGTGGGTCGCATCCTGGGGGACAAGATTAAGGACCCCAATGGAAATAAGTTAGACAGTCCTCGATGACGCACTGACTTTCTTGGGTTATCCTGGGTGGCTAACCCTCCGGGGTTAAAAATCCGAACGAAATCTTATCTTATCTTATTAATATGTGCCAAAGTAGTTAAACCACTTACCTTTAGTACCCCCTCCCCCTCTCTCCACACCCACCCACCCTTTTCCACATTCCATCCTTACCTGTCCTTATTCCTTCCCCAATTTATCAAACCTCTGGTTAAAGAACCTCGACCTTGTTGACAACTAGTCTTCACCAGGGTTCTAACATTATCTCAATAACACAGCAAATTATTAAAAACAAAATGGCGAGGTTTATCATTGATACTAGCGCTGACCACACGTGGTCACAATGTTTTCTCCAAATTTGTGGTTTTAAAAGTGGCATTTTTTTTTAAAGTGTTGAATTCACAGGTGAGAGCTGCCATTCTACCTGGGATGCTACCCACAACAAGTACCTACTTACCGCTAAGCGAATAGGGACAAAAGGTGTAAGGAAACATGACCAACGTTTCCACTAGAGCCAAAATGGAACCTCAGCCACAAATCAGCTACGGGTCTAAATTGTCAGCTCTGAAATTATTATGTGTCCCTGTCCAGTCAGTTTCAAATTTTCAACGCTAGTATGCAGTAACTAGGGCAAGGTAGGTAGGTAGTAGATTCGCCGGTATAATAGCCTGGCCCGGGCCTTTTCCAAGAGGTGGCCCGGCCTTGGCTCTGTCGTGGGAGTGTCTCAGACCAATGTCTGCCATGGAAAGAGGTACAAATACCTCCTCGTCTTCTGGGACTAGTTGTCCCCAAGCCAAGCCCCATTCCCTGCCCCCCACGGGGCTAGGAGAAGCTAGGCACCTTGGGCTGCCCCCAAACCCTGCCCACACTGGGCTCGAAGAGTGTGGCAGCTGCATAGCAGCAGACGATATCAGGAGGTGCAAAGGCAGCAAACACTACAGGATCCTTTTGGAGCCACACCCCAGCTTTGGGCATTAAACCCGAGTGCTGGGGAAACTCAAGAATGTCTCTTGTTGTGTGTGTTGCTGTTGCTACTACTACACTTGTCCGATGCACTCCTCTCCGTGAACTATGGCAAGATTCTTGAAACAAACGACATGTTCAGGTGCCTTATGACCTGAAACTTTTCCTGATAGCTGCAACAGAATACACAGGCATAACACGAGACAAAAACATCTGGCATCCCCTACGTCCGACTCAAGCCTGTGCAAAACCTCAATGCGCATAGAAGGTCCTAAGTCTGGAACTTCCTGCCTGAAGCATGAAAGGTCCCCAGGCTTGAAGCCTGTCCAATTAGCAAGCCTGGTCAATTAGCAAGAACTCATTTAAAATTAAGTCCTTTCTAAAAAAAATTCTTTTACCTTTAAAGATATTTTTTCATTTATGTTAATGTAAAAAATAATAATTTTGTACCAAAACAACCTTATAAAACTTACTTAACCTTATTATAACAAGAACAATTTAATTTAGCCAAATCCGACTAAATATATTTTAGACAAGTTTACAATAATTTAATAATAAACAAACACAACGAAATTATTTTTTTTCGTTAGGTTCAGAATGATTTTTGCTAAATTACTACATGCACAAATTTTCGCTTGACATATTCGGCAAGAAGAGAGTTGCTATTTAAGCCAAAAATCACAGGTTTTACCTATTCGGCACGACATATTCAGACTATGCAACGTTAAATGTCGCAAATTACAATAGAGTGAGAGAACGCTGTTATTTACGTGTTGAATAATAGTATAAAAAGTATCTATAACATAGTATATTTAACAGCACTTTGGTTAAAGGAATATCATTTTAAAATATATTATACACATTACCAACATTATGCAAGTCATGTAGATGGAGCCTCATACATCAACCCAACTTGTCTGTCAACATTATGCTTGACGTCAGTAGATTATATTGCTCAGCTATCAAAACTTTGGAGTCCAGTCCCTGGACCAATTATGTACCTCTGTAATCTTTTGACTACCGCCCACAGGATGGGTATGGGGTGCATAATAAACATATTAAACTAACTAACGTCAGTAGATATAACTGATGTATTTATGAACCTGTCGTCATAACTCTTCCCTTTCAATATATTCAGCACCTTTTCAAATAATTTTTATGGTTTTATATTGGATATAATAACCGAACGGTAATTCATATCTACAGTCATAAATCTATTTTTTATAGATACACAGAAAGTACCGGTAATTAATTTTGTCAGTCAGTTACCATCATCGTCACAAGCTGCGTTAATTCAGTCATGAAAAAAAAGTCTTCACTCCTCCAATTAATAAATTTAAAGACAACTCAATCAGAAATGTTCAAGAAATGGCAAAGTATTTTATCAATAGTGGTATATTACAGACCATTGTGGAGAAATACCCTGACTTTGCTAGCTGTAAATAGTGTGTGTGTGTGTGTGTGTGTGTGTGTGTGTGTGTGTTAGTTACCATTTTGTCCTAGGCACATGTCGATTAGACACTAGGCCTGTTGTGTGTGTGTGTGTGTGTGTGTGTGTGTGTGTGTGTGTGTGTGTGTGTGTGTGTGTGTGCACGCTCGTGTGTGCGCGCACGCTCGTGTGTGTGTGTGTGCACGCTCGTGTGTATGTGCGCGCACGCTCGTGTGTGTGTGCACGCTCGTGTGTATGTGCGCGCACGCTCGTGTGGGTGTATGACCCACTTAATATTTGTATTTATAACTCATTCAGTTGTGAGTGAGTGTGGACGTGTCACTGGCTCATTACTTCGTAATTTGTTCACGATTGTAACCATGTATAGACGTGTAAATGATTCCATGACCTTTGTAACTTGTTCATGATTGTGACCAGATCTACCTTAGTTCATGACCTTTGTAACTTGCTCAGCTATCATAACTTTGGGGTCCAGTCCCTGGACCCATTATGTACCTCTGTAATATTTTGACTACCACCCACATGATGGGTATGGGGTACATCATAAATATATTAAACTAAATTAACTCCTCCGTTTAATATATCTGAGTTGCCAGATGTCACTTTTCCAAGCTGCGGTAAGATAAGAATTCGTTCGAATTTTTAACCCCGGAGGGTTAGCCACCCAGGATAACCCAAGAAAGTCAGTGCGTCATCGAAGACTAACTTATTTCCATTATGGTCCTCAATCTTGTCCCCCAGGATGCGACCCACACCAGTCGACTAACACCCAGGTACCTATTTGCTGCTAAGTGAACAGGACAACAGGTGTAAGGAAACGTGTCGGAATGTTTCCACTCGCCGGGAATCGAACCCGGGCCCTCCGTGTGTACAGGAACATTTTTCCACAACTGTACCATCAGTCCATGATCGCATTTGTGAAATGACTCACGATATCCATGTAGTCTACACTTGCATTTTGATTTTTTTCCAAAGCTTCCATAATCCTCTAATGGTTCAGCAGTCATGACAAACACGATCTTCCCGCTCTGTATCCATCTTGGTTTAAGTTATGTAGGTTATGCTTTTCCATTAAGTTGGTAATTTGGAGTCTCACCCTTCCAAATACTTTGATATGTGAAACTAGTGCTTCTAGTCTTTTTTTTTTTTTGCCAGCACTTTAATGCCTCCTTGTTCAAGGGAGTTATGACTGCACTCCTAAAGTCCTCTCGTATTTCACCGACATCTAAGCTCTTCAAATAATACAGAGTGCTCGCCCTAGTGGTATTTTACCATTTATATAAATAAATGACTCCAGGAGTTAGATCCAGGTGCAGCATGTGTGGGAATATTTTCTATTTCTTTTTCGAATTTTATGGGATTAATGCTTATGTCAGATATATAGTTCGTAGGGCAGATAGGAGTAATTAGAATACTGTATCCACCACGCCAGTTCCGTTTAGTAGATTGCTGAACATTGAGTCGTTCTGGTCTTTAAATATTTCACTAATTTATTTTTCGTAGACACTGTATGTGCTTCCTGTAAGTAATCGGCCAATACTACAGGCAGTTCTTAACTTTGATTTTGTTAAGGGTAGGAATATTTAAGATTTTTTAAAATTTCAAGGACGGCTTTTGGTTCCATTAGTGTTTCTTCCATGTAGTAAAAATATTTAAGTTTCTTATCCTTATCAGTAATATCACTGTTTACAGTTTCTTTCCTTCATTACTGCTTTCTGGTTGGTAAGCAGCTCAGTAACCTTCAATACATTTGAATCACCCTTTTACCCCCTCTCCTACAAACACACTTGACACCCCTCCAAACACACCTGATTACCTCCCACACAATCTTTTTTTTTTTTTTTTAAGATATTGTTCGGTGCTGACGGTTCCGTTCAAGGCAGGAGATATATCACAGCTGGAAAGGATGAATGTTTTACTGTCCACATCGAGCCAATAAAACTTATAAACTACTAGAAACACCTCAAGCTGTAGGCATATACTCTTGGGCGAAGAAGGGAGCCTGGATATATACACTGAAAATACTCAGGGGACCTAGTCCCAAACCTACTACACTACCACAGTGTAATAGCAAGAAAGATGGGAGAAGTGTAAAATAGACCCAACTAAAAGCAAGGGTACCACAGGCACAATAAGATACTGTGCCAACATCCGTGGTGCAAGCTTATTTAACCTGCTACCAACAGATATCAGATGTATTACGAGAATAAAATGTAACTGGACCACTGTCGACTGCCAGGCTTTGATAAAGGCCAGGGGGCTGCCAACAACAGCTTGGTTGAACAAGCAATCAGTAGAAAAGCCTAACCCCAGGCTGGGCTTCTAGGACAGAAAAGCTCTTGAAATCGGTCACTGGTACATCACATATTTAAGTGGCCCGTGGTCTGGTGGCTAAAGCTCCCGCTTCACACACGGAGGGCCCGGGTTCGATTCCCGGCGGGTGGAAATTCCGACACGTTTCCTTACACCTATTGTCCTGTTCACCTAGCAGCAAATAGGTACCTGGGTGTTAGTCGACTGGTGTGGGTTGCATCCTGGGGGACAAGATTAAGGACCCCAATGGAAATAAGTTAGACAGTCCTCGATGACGCACTGACTTTCTTGGGTTATCCTGGGTGGCTAACCCTCCGGGGTTAAAAATCCGAACGAAATCTTATCTCTTATCTTAATGCAGAATGGACCTGATGTTACATTGTAAACAAACGAAAGGTAGACAATATATTATTAATAATGAGACGGAATATCTACCCAAGATGGAATTACAAGCAATTAAATGAAGTTGGATAAATTTATTAAGGATGTAGGAAAGTCCTGATAGCAAGATAATTGTTAGGTAAGACACATATGCAACAGTTAGACAACTTTATTCCGAAACGTTTCGCCTACACAGTAGGCTTCTTCAGTCGAATACAGAAAGTAGGCAGGAACAGTAGAGATGTGAAGACGATGTAATCAGTCCATCACCCTTAAAGTCGTAGAATTTGAGGTTGTCAGTCCCTCGGCCTGGAGAAGTTCAGTTCCATAGTCAGGAACTGAACTTCTCCAGGCCGAGGGACTGACAACCTCAAATTCTACGACTTTAAGGGTGATGGACTGATTACATCGTCTTCACATCTCTACTGTTCCTGCCTACTTTCTGTATTCGACTGAAGAAGCCTACTGTGTAGGCGAAACGTTTCGGAATAAAGTTGTCTAACTGTTGCATATGTGTCTTACCTAACAACCTGTCGGTATTGTATACCATTTTGATGTTCAGCAAGATAATTGCTGATGAGTAAGACACTGCCAAGGAATGTCTCTTATGTACTGTGCATATCTTAGTTGTAAAACAGTTTATCCGGATACAGGAGTGGGAAAGGATGGACGAAAGTAGGAACTGCTTAGCATGCTATGTTCAGATAATCTATGCACAGTCCTTCAGCATTTCTGGGAAGACGCATGCATTTAATACACGACCATCGTAAACTAGATGTGAGCATGCATTAATACACGACCACCGATTACCATATGTGAAAATATAAAATCGTGGGCAAATCACGAGAAACTATCCCAATGGTACGTCCGTTTACCTGAAGAGGGTTTCAGGGGTCAGTGCCCCCGGGGCCAGGTCTGTGACCAGGCCTCATGGTGCATCAGGGCCTGATCAACCAGGCTGTAATTGCTGGCTGCACGTAAACCGACGTACGAACCAAAGCCCGACTGGTCAGGTACTGACTTTAGGTGCCTGTCCAGCGCCTTCTTGAAGACAGCCAGGAGTCTATTGGTAGTCCCCCCTTATGTATGCTGGGAGGCAGTTGAACAGTCTTGGGCCACCGACACTTATTCTGTTGTATCTTATCGTGCTAGTGGCGCCCCTGCTTTTCATTGGGGGGATGTTGCATCGTCTGCCGAGTCTTTTGCTTTCATAGGGAGTGATTTTCGTGTGTAAATCTGGTACTAATCCCTCTAGGATTTTCCAAGTGTATATAATCATGCATCTCTCCCGCCTGCGTTCCAGGGAATACAGGTCGAGGAACTTCAAACGTTCCCAGTAATTTAGGTGTTTTATCGCAGTTATACGTGTCATGAAGGTTCTCTATTCATTTTCTAGCTCAGTAATTTCACCTGCTCTGAAAGGTGCTGTTAGTGTGCAGCAATATTCCAGCCTAGATAGAACAAGCGACCTGAAGAGTGTCATGGGCTTGGCATCCCTAGTTTTGAAGGTTCTCATTATCTATCCTGTCATTTTTCTAGCAGATGCGATTCATACAGTGTTGTGGTCTTTGAAAATGAGATCCTCTGACATTATCACTCCCAGGTCTTTTATATTAGTTTTTCGCTCTAATGTGTTTGGAATTTGTTCTATATTCTGATATAGTTTTAATTTCAAATTTTCCATATCGGAGTAATTAAAATTTCTCATCACTAAACTTCATATTGATTTCTGTTGCTCATTTAAAGATTTGGTTGATGCCCGCTTGCAGTGTCTCCAATGGAGGATATTGTCATGCAAATTCGGGTGTCATCTGCAAATGAAGACACGGTACTGTCGCTTACATCCCTGTCTATGTCAGATATGAGGATGAGGAACAGGATGGAAGAGAGTACTGTGCCTTGTGGAACAGATCTTTTCACCGTAGCCGCCTCAGACTTTACTCTTTGTGCCCTATTTGTTAGGAAATTATAGATCCCTCTACCAACTTTTCCTGTTATTCCTTTATCTCGCATTTTGTGCACTATTACACTATGATCACACTTGTCAAAGACTTTTACAAAGTCTGTGTATGCTACATTTGCGTACTGTTTGTCTTCTAGAGCATCCAGGACCTTGTCATAGTGATCCAGTAGTTGGGATAGGCAGGAGCGACCTGCTCTAAACCCATGTTGCCCTGGGTTGTGTAACTGATGGGTATCTAGACGAGTGGCGATCTTGCTTTTTAGAACCCTTTCAAAGATTTTTATGATATGGGATGTTAGTTCTTTGTTATTGCTTTACTGCCCCCTTTGTGGAGTGGGGTTACGTCTGTTGTTTTTAGCAGCTGTGGATGACCCCCGTGTCCACGCTTCTTCTCCACAGTGTTAAAAGCACATGATAGGGGTTTCTTGATGAACACGGCGTTCCACGAGTCTAGGCCAGGGGCAGAGTGCATGGGTATGTCATTTATCCCCTTTTCGAGGTCATTTGGTGTTACGATAATGTCAAATAGTAATGAATCTACTAAATTTTGAGTCTCGCTCATAAAAAATTAATTTAGATCTTCGACTCAGTCTGGTTGGCGGCTCCCTAAAAACCGAGTCATATTGGGACTTGAGTAGCTCACTCACTTCCTTGCTGTCATCTGTATAGGACCCATCTCGTCTAAGTAGGGGCTCGTCTAAGTAGGGGCCCAATACTGGATATTGTTCTCGACTTAGATTTGGCATAAGAAAAGAAATATTTTGGGTTTCTTTCAATTTCAATTATGGCTTTCAGTTCTTCCCGCGTTTCTTGATTCATGTAAGATTCCTTTGGCTTAAGTTCGATGTTTGTTATTTCTCTGACCAGCGCCTCTCTTCGTATTACAGATATATTGGCCTCATTTAGCCGCTCTGTTATTCTTCGCCTTCGCTTGTAAAGGGAGCGCCTCTCAATTTCTAGTTTACATCTTCTCTTCCTTTTCCTTAAAGGAATATGCCTTGAGCATACCTCGAGTGCCACAGTTAATTTTTTTTCTAGACGTAGGTTTGGATCCGTGTTGCTTAGGATATCTTCCCAGTTTATACCATTTAGGACTTGGTTGACTTGGTCCCACCTTATGGTTTTGTTATTGAAGCTGAATTTGATGAAGGCTCCCTCGTGACTTACAACATTTTGTTGGTCTGGGGCCCCGAGCATACATGTCTGAACCTCTATAAATGTTGTGATCTGAGTATATTTTTTTTGGTATGGTAATATTTCGTATCAGATCATCATTGTTAGTGAAGATGAGGTCCAGTGTATTCTCCAATCTTGTTGGCTCTGTTATTTGCTGGTTTAAGTGAATTTGGTGTGGACATTTATAAGCTGCGAGTTTTCGTCTGAGCTGCCTCCTGGGGTAATTTCTGCTACAGCATTATTTGCTACATTCCTTTATGAGCTATATTATTTACATTTGGCCTTTCTGGCATCAAAATACACTTTCTCTTCGTTCAAAATACACTTTCTCTTCTGGGGTGCCTTTCAAACAGGTGACGACTACAGGCCGCTGGTATGTGCTCGGTCTCTCAGTATCACTGCCGCTCCATGACAAGTCGGGTTGGGCGCTCAAAATTACATTGTTATTCTATCACTGCTATTTGCACGTGCATAATATGGATGAATCATGTATACTATGGATGAACCATGTATATTATAAATGAACCATGTATATTTTGGCGAACCACATATAACAGTATATCATGATTGAGCCATGAATATTACAATGTCACCTTCCCAAGCCACACGCGCCCTCACCTTCCCAAGCCACACACGCTCTCACCTTCCCAAGCCACACGCGCCCTCACCTTCCCAAACCACACGCGCCCTCACCTTCCCAAGCCACATACGCTCTCACCTTCCCAAGTTAGTTAGTTAGTTAGTTTAATATGTTTATTATGCACCCCATACCCATCCTGTGGGCGGTAGTCAAAAGATTACAGAGGTACATAATTGGTCCAGGGACTGGACTCCAAAGTTTTGATAGCTGAGCAAGTTACAAAGGTAATGAACTAGATCTGGTCATAATCATGACCAAGTTACAAAGGTAATGAGCTCCAGGTTGAGCTGGTCACACTCATGAATAATTGCAAAGGTAATGAATCATAAACACATTAATCATGAGAATTTACAAAGGTAATGAGCTCCAGGCAGAGCTGGTCAAAATCATGACAAGTTTCAAAGGTAATGAATGATAAACACGTTATGACATGATTACAATCATAGACAAATTACAGAGTAATGAGCAGTTAACAAACATAGTAGGGAATTCATCCATTGCCCTCACCTTCCCAAGCCACACACGCCCTCACCTTCCCAAGTCTACACTCAATAACTAAGTCTAGTCCTTGGCTCCTGCAATTTCTGACGACATGCTCGTCGCCCTACTGGAGGCTTCTAGCTCAGGATGACACACCATTACTTCCTGGATGCAGCCCATCCTGCGTAATGGAACAGGACTGGGAAAGAGTTAGCTTTTGTTCTCACCAATCACTGTATATAATAGGGTAGCCGAACATTTTTTTTTTTTTTTTTTTTTTTTTTTTTTTTACTTTTTCCACCTAAATTGTTCTAAATTTTATAATTCGATTAAACCCAGATACCATGAGGGAAGTGCCGCGCGTTTAAGACCATATGGAGCAGTTTTACTTTTCGGCCATTGCTGCCTGCCCAGACCAAGTCATGACATGTACAAAGGAATTCAGCCACAAACCCCATAACACCCAGCAGTAGTTAAGCCCTGACTTTCTTCTTCCACAAGCGTCACTCCTCTCACTATACTTATCCTTATACCATCTTTTATGCTCAATTCCTAAAAGGGTCTTTTTTTTTTACATAATGTTAAGCTAAGCGGGTAAACCCAAATTAGTTTAATAAAAATGTCTCTAGTTTGTCAAGTTTGTCAGTCAGTCAACTTCTGAGCAAGTGCGTATAACATTAAAATCATTCCCATTTTATCATAATTGTTGGTGTCTACTCTTAGAAGTCAAAAAAATAGCAAATATATAACCAGCAAAGAAATAATTACAATGTTAAACCAGTTTAATATGCATTCTTCAAGGAAGTTGGTCGTGTCTAGGGTCGGCTCTAGGAGTTTTATACGAGAGGGGCTAACGGATGACAATCTGGTTGAGAGGAAGGGGACTCTTGGCATGAATCAGAACTATTAATATTTTGATTTGGGGCTTTGGGGAAGGCTGATAGAATTTTTGGAAGGCGCCCTGTTATATGTGGCATTTTGCCAAGAAGAGGTGTTGGTAATGAATGGTTGTCCAGAGCAATTGGTATTAATTGTTGGCTGGATAAACACTGTAAGGATAATGCAGTACCATTCATTGACAACTGGGACAACTTCTATGGCCGAAATGACATGTATGCCAGGGATGGGGTTCACTTATCCAGGGCAGGTGTGGGTTTTCTTGCTAACTCAGTTGAGGGGGTTGTTAGGACTTTAAACTAGGATTAGTTAGAGGTATGGGTTTAGAAATGATTAATAATGAGTATGGATATATTGACTTATGCTCTGATATTAAGAATCTTAATAGTAACTGTCATGGAGTAACTCTGGGTAATGATAATTTCAGAAATTGTGTAAAAACAAAGATGAATAGGAAAAATGTGCAGAAGAAAAAACATATGATGGTATTTTATGCTAACAGTCGAAGTGCAAGAAATAAAATTAATGAACTACGTTTGGTAGCATGTGCTGGGAACTTTGATATCATTGCATTAACTGAAACGTGGTATGATTTAAAGAGTCGGGATATGACTGCTGAGTGTAATATTCAGGGATTTAAGTTATTCAATGTGGATAGATGTAATGGGAAGGGGGGAGGAGTTGCATTGTATGTTCGAGAAAATATTAATTGTTGCATAAAAAAAGGTATAAAAATAGATGGAGCAGTAACAGAGTCTGTTTGGGTAGAGTTCGTGGAGGGTCAAGAAAAACTAATTCTAGGTGTAATATACCGACCTCCAGGCTTGGATCACGATAGAGGGAGACTTCTTTGGGACGAAATTGTTAGGGCTTCTGGACACAGTAACGTAGTCATAGTAGGGGACTTTAACTTTAGCCAAATTGACTGGAATTCTTTGACAGGTAATCTAGAGTCCAGTGACTTCATGGAAACAGTTCAGGACTGTTTTCTGAAACAGAGTGTAACTGAACCTACCAGGGGTAATAATTTGCTAGACCTAGTCTTGTCAAATAAGGAAACACTCGTGAATAATCTGGAGATCACTGAAGAGCTTGGCGCAAGTGATCACAAATCCATCACCTTTAGCATTAATTGGGAATGCAAGAATAATGATAATACAGTAAAAATCCCCGATTTTCGTTCTGCCGATTATAATGGACTTAGGGAACATCTGTCTAATCTTGATTGGGGTTATCTAGCTAATGATTTTATTGACGATAATCATACTTATGAATATGAAGGGATCTGCTTTTATGATTGTTTTCTTAATAATGTACACAGTGCCCAGAGTATATACATTCCCCAGAGAGAAATTAGGTCTAATAATAACGATCCCAAATGGGTTAACAGGAGGCTAAAGCATCTATTAGGGGAGAAAAGGGGAATTTATAGGCGCATCAGAAGAGGAGAGGTTAACCTTACTGACCAATATGTTCAGCTTAAAAGAGAAGTAAAAAAGGCGATTAGAAAGGCTAAACGTGACTATGAAATTAGAGTTGCTAATGAATCAAAGACTAATCCAAAGGGGTTCTTTCAAGTGTATAGGACGAAGGTGAAGGAAAAAGTAGGACCTCTGAAATCTGGGAATGGACAGCTGACGGATAATGAACTGGAAATGTGTTCCTTATTTAATGACTATTTTTTGTCAGTTTTTACACAGGAAGATGTAAATGAGATTCCAGTAATTAACAATTATTTAGTTCCTGATGAATTTAAGTTAACTAATATTACTGTCACGAGGGACATGGTTATTAAACAGATAGACAAACTGAAACAAAATAAGTCCCCGGGACCCGATGAGTTGTTTTCAAGGGTACTTAAGGAATGCAAGATGGAGCTTAGTCAGCCATTAACGAGTGTATTCAATGCGTCCATCCTTACCAGTGTTGTGCCAGAGATGTGGAAGATGGCTAATGTGGTTCCTATATTCAAATCAGGGGATAAGTCCACTCCTTCAAATTACCGTCCAATAAGCCTGACATCTATAGTGGGCAAGTTATTAGAATCAATTATAGCTGACATTATCAGAAGTCACCTTGAAGAGCATAACTTGATAAATGAATCTCAGCATGGATTCACGAGAGGTCGTTCCTGCCTGACAAACTTACTGACGTTCTTCAATAGAACATTTGAGGCAGTTGACAGTGATAAGGAATATGATATTGTTTATTTGGATTTTAGTAAAGCCTTCGACAGAGTACCTCACAAGAGACTCTTAAGAAAAGTGGCAGCTCATGGTATAGGAGGTAAAGTTCTAGCATGGATTGAGGCATGGCTTACCAATAGAAAGCAGAGAGTTACCATTAATGGAGTGAAATCTGAATGGGGATTAGTCACTAGTGGCGTTCCACAAGGATCAGTTTTAGGCCCTCTCTTGTTCATAATTTACATTAATGACCTTGATGAAGGGATTACTAGTGACATGAGTAAGTTTGCTGATGATACAAAGATAGGCCGTATAATTCACTCTGAGGAGGATATCAATGAACTCCAGGACGATTTGAACAAATTAATGTCTTGGTCTGAGAAATGGCAGATGAAGTTTAATGTGGATAAGTGTAAGGTACTTGCCCTTGGTAATGAAAATAACCCTCGAAGCTATAATCTAGGTGAAGTAGAGCTTGGTCATACAGAATGTGAAAAAGACTTGGGAGTCATGGTAAGCAGAAATCTAAAGCCAAGACAGCAGTGCCTCAGTGTGCGCAACAAGGCCAACAGATTACTTGGATTTATCTCAAGAAGTATAAGTAACAGAAGTCCAAAAGTTATTTACATAAGAACATAAGAATGTAGGAACACTGCAGAAGGCCTGTTGGCCCATACTAGGCAGGTCCTTTACAATTCATCCCACTAACAAAACATTTGCCCAACCCAATTTTCAATGCCACCCAAGAAACAAACTCCGATGTGCAAGTCCCACTCAAATCCAACCCCTCCCACTCATGTACTTATCCAACCTAAATTTGAAACTACCCAAAGTCCTAGCCTCAATAACCCAACTAGGTAGACTGTTCCACTCATCAACTACCCTATTTCCAAACCAATACTTTCCTATGTCCTTTCTAAATCTAAACTTATCTAATTTAAATCCATTACTGCGGGTTCTCTCTTGGAGAGATATCCTCAAGACCTTGTTAATATCCCCTTTATTAATACCTATCTTCCACTTATACACTTCGATCAGGTCTCCCCTCATTCTTCGTCTAACAAGTGAATGTAACTTAAGAGTCTTCAATCTTTCTTCATAAGGAAGATTTCTAATGCTATGTATTAATTTAGTCATCCTACGCTGAATGTTTTCTAACGAATTTATGTCCATTCTGTAATATGGAGACCAGAATTGAGCTGCATAATCTAGGTGAGGCCTTACTAATGATGTATAAAGCTGCAGTATGACCTCTGGACTTCTGTTGCTTACACTTCTTGATATAAATCCCAGTAATCTATTTGCCTTATTACGTACGCTTAGGCATTGCTGTCTTGGTTTAAGGTTGCTGCTTACCATAACCCCCAAGTCCTTTTCGCAATCTGTATGGCTAAGTTCTACATTATTTAACTTATAAGTGCTAGGGTTATAGACACTCCCGAGCTTCAGAACCTTGCATTTATCCACATTGAACTGCATCTGCCACTTTTCTGACCAAGAGTAGAGTTTGTCTAAATCCTCCTGAAGTTCCCTAACATCTACGTTTGAATCAATTATCCTACCTATCTTCGTGTCATCGGCGAATTTGCTCATATCACTAGCAATTCCTTCATCAAGATCATTGATATATATTATAAACAACAACGGGCCCAAGACTGATCCCTGTGGAACGCCACTTGTTACTGATCCCCACTCGGATTTAACCCCATTTATGGACACTCTCTGCTTCCTGTCTGTGAGCCATGACTCGATCCACGAGAGCACCCTCCCCCCAATGCCATGAGCTGCTACTTTCTTCAACAGTCTTTGGTGCGGAACTCTATCAAATGCCTTACTAAAATCTAAGTAAACAATATCAAATTCTTTATCGTGGTCAACAGCCTCAAAAGCTTTACTGAAGAAAGTTAATAAATTAGTTAGACAAGACCGGCCTCTTGTGAATCCATGCTGAGTATCATTAATCAAGCTATGCTTATCGAGATGGCTTCTTATAATCTCAGCTATAATTGACTCTAGCAACTTGCCTACAATTGAGGTCAGGCTTATTGGGCGGTAATTTGACGGTAACGACTTGTCCCCTGTTTTAAAAATAGGAATTACATTAGCCATCTTCCACATATCAGACACTACACCTGTTTGAAGAGATAAATTAAAAATATTAGTTAATGGTTCACAGACTTCCATTTTGCATTCCTTAAGAACCCTTGAAAAAACCTCATCAGGACCCGGTGACTTATTTTGCTTCAGTCGGTCTATCTGCTTCACAACCATTTCACTAGTGACTGTGATGTTACATAATTTATCTTCTTCTGATCCACTATAAAAATTAATTACCGGAATATTATTAGTGTCTTCCTGTGTAAAAACCGAGAGAAAATAATTATTTAAAATCGAGCACATTTCATTCTCTTTGTCAGTAAGATGCCCATAGTTATTTTTAAGGGGACCTATCTTATCTCTGACTTTTGTTCTATATACCTGGAAAAAACTTTTTGGATTAGTTTTAGAATCCCTAGCAACTTTAATTTCATAGTCCCTTTTAGCTTTTCTTATCCCCTTTTTAATGTCCCTCTTAATGTCAATATACTGATTCATAAGATGACCCTCGCCTCTTTTGATACGCCTATAAATTCCTTTCTTATGCCCTAGTAGATATTTCAGCCTATTATTCATCCATTTAGGGTCATTTCTATTTGATCTAATTTCCTTATAAGGGATAAACGTTCTTTGAGCAGCATGTATTGTGTTCAGAAAACTGTCATATTGATAGCTCTCTTCGTTACCCCAGTCAACAGATGATAAGTGTTCTCTAAGCCCATCGTAATCTGCTAAGCGAAAATCTGGGACTGTTACTGAGTTATCCCTACTATCATACTTCCATTCAATTCTAAATGTAATTGATTTGTGGTCGCTAGCACCCAGTTCCTCTGAAACTTCTAAATTATTAACAAGGGATTCATTGTTTGCCAGAACTAAGTCAAGCAGGTTATTTCCCCTTGTAGGTTCTGTCACAAACTGCTTCAAAAAACAATCCTGAACTACTTCTAAGAAATCGTATGATTCTAAATTCCCAGTCAAGAAATTCCAATCAATATGACTAAAGTTAAAGTCTCCTAGAATTACTACATTATCGTGCCTTGTGGCCCTAACAATTTCCTCCCATAGTAGTCTCCCTTGGTCCCTATCTAAATTAGGGGGACGGTATATCACACCTAAAATTAATTTTTTATGCCCCTCTGAAAATTCTATCCAAACAGACTCTGTATGTGTTACTTCAGACTTAATACCCGTTTTTATGCAACAGTTCAAGCGATCTCGGACATACAATGCCACCCCACCCCCCTTCCCGTTACTTCTATCTACTTGGAACAATTTAAAACCCTGAATGTGACATTCTGCAGGCATGTCCCGACTTTTTGAATTAAACCACGTCTCAGTAATGGCAAATACATCTATGTTACCTGCACTAGCAACTAGTCTCAACTCGCCCATCTTATTCCTAGCACTGCGACTATTTGTGTAATAAACTTTTAATGACCCTCCTCTCTCTTTACCCTTCCTGCTTTTTTCTATTATTCCACTAAACCTATTACTGTCCTTGTCAATTAGTGCCACTGGCTTTCCAATATCCACCTCATTTTGCCTATTACTAGTTTTCCTGGTACTCATATTACTACCCTGCGACTTCACAGTTTTCCTGCAAAAACCCATACCTCTAACTAATCCTAGTTTAAAGTCCTAACAACCCCCTCAACTGAGTTAGCAAGAAAACCCACACCTGCCCTGGATAAGTGAACCCCATCCCTGGCATACATGTCATTTCGGCCATAGAAGTTGTCCCAGTTGTCAATGAATGGTACTGCATTATCCTTACAGTGTTTATCCAGCCAACAATTAATACCAATTGCTCTGGACAACCATTCATTACCAACACCTCTTCTTGGCAAAATGCCACATATAACAGGGCGCCCCCCCTTCTTCCTAATCATGTCTATAGCTGTCCTGAACTTTCTAACTAAATCCTCACTTCTACGCTTGCCAACATCATTGCCTCCAGCACTGAGGCAAATAATAGGATTGATCCCATTACCGTTCATGATGTTGTCAAGCCGGCTAACAATGTCCTCCATCCCAGCCCCAGGAAAGCATACCCTTTGTCTCCTACTCCTGTCCTTCAAGCAGAATGCCCTATCCATGTATCTAACCTGGCTATCCCCAACAACAACAATATTCTTACCTTCCTTGTTGTCGTTCGTCGTGACGATCCCAGTAGTAGACTCACATTCGTCGGGTAGCACCGAGAATGCGTTGGAGGTTTCCACGGGAGTTTCCACAGCAGTCTCTTTCTTCTTCATCGTTTCTGGCTTTCCATTCGTCTTCTTGATCGTCAACTTCGTCGTCCCCTGCTGTCCAGCCACTGACCACGATCCCTTCTTGACCTGAGGACTCGAAACAGGAGGACTACTACGAATCCTCTTGTTTTCCTCGGTCAATCGCCGTATCTCCATCTTCGCTGCCTTCAATTCTTCCTTAAGTTGCTGGTAAAGTTGCTCGATGGAGGGCATCTTGGTTCAGTCCACGGGAGCAAACAAGACACTTCTTCACAGAGTTAAGTACAGGTCAGCACTCAAAGTACAGGTCACCACTCAAGAGCGGATGACGGGCATAAACAAGGGAGACATTAATAAAGTACTGAGGGTGTCGAACCAGGTAAGAACCAGGAATAATGGATTTAAGTTGGATAAATTTAGATTTAGAAAGGACATAGGTAAGTACTGGTTTTCTAACAGAGTTGTAGATGCGTGGAACAGTCTTCCCAGTGGGGTGATAGAGGCTAGGACCTTGGGTAGCTTTAAGAAGAGACTAGACAAATATATGAGTGGGAGGGGCTGGGTTTGATTGGTGTTGGGGGGGTGCGGGAGTTGTTTCTTGAGTAGCTTTAGGTAGATGTCGTTTTGATAAGGACCTGCCTCGTATGGGCCAGTAGGCCTTCTGCAGTGTTCCTACATTCTTATGTTCTTATGTTCTTCAGCCCCTCTTTGCTTCCACCTCCAAATCACCTTCCTTGGTGCCGCCGCTGCACCTATTCAGGCGACTTAAGGACATTACAAAGACCTTTACTGATCTGTTGTTTGTAACTCGTAAGTTCAGATCAGTATAGTATAATGTATATAAAGGCTATCGGCATCGCGAGGGTGTCACCTGTATATCAATTCTAGGTCTCCTCTTGCTATGAGGTGTAAGTTGAAGCAAGATTTAGACAAGTTGTAGTTAGGATTAGTTTGGTTCAGAGGAAACGTTAGCTGAACTGTGGATGTACATGTTGTTCTGTCGAATTAATGCTTTAATAGAGTCTAGTTAGTAAATGACAAAACAATTAATGGTTTCCTGACTTAGCGTGGACAATGTAGAACAAAAATGAGGCTTTTATCTGTAGGAAGAGATTAAAATAACCACTAACCATTTTAAAGGTTCTATATCTGTGTAAGGTTGGCTGCTTATAACTACCTTGTCAGTGAGATCGCTACATTGCACAGAAAACTGCGACATGCAACCAAATGTCGCAACAATACACTAGGAAAAAACAGCCACGAACATTAACATGCTCCAAACATTATATAAAATAACTCTGACAAGGATTATATATCAGTGGTACACAAAACCGACAAATAGACGAGTGAAACACGTGCAACATTTGGGTGTCTATTGTGGAGACTTTTCTCCCAGAATTGGCTTTATCAATTCAATATAAATTATATTCATAAAGTGCGCTTAACCCATATGGGTCGCAAAGCGTCATTATCCAATCGGAAGAATAATACTGAAGACGAAAGACGAGGTAGTTTGAGGTGATCAGTCCTTTAGGTTGTGTTCAGTCTATCAGTCTTTATGAACCCAAGTCAATAAGACTGAAGGATCGAAAACCACCTTTCGAGGCTGAGGGACTGAACCTCTACTACTACTCTTACATGCTTTCCACCGTTTCTAATATTATTCTCTGTATTGGACTGATAATGTCAGTGTTGGTGAAGCGTCTCCACAATAAAGATACCCAAGTGTTGCAGATTTTTATTAACCCGTGGCCTGGCTGGCAAAGCTCTCGCTTCACACACGGAGGGCCCGGGTTCGATTCCCGCCGGGATAGAAACATTTCGACGCGTTTCCTTACACCTGTTGTCCTGTTCACCTAGCAGAAAGTAGGTACCTGGGTGTTAGTCCACTGGTGTGGGTTGCATCCTGGGGGACAAGATTGAGGACCCCAATGGAAATAAGATAGTCGTCGATGACGCACTGCCTGTCTTGGGTTATCCTGGGCGGCTAACCCTCCAGGATTAAAATTCTGAACGAAATCTTTTCTTATTTATGATTGAAATCATGGGATTCAAAGTAGCACCAACTCTACTCCCACCATAAACAGTACACACCCAACACTGCACTCCCACCATACGCCTCAGTACACATCCAACATAGTACTCCCACCATATACATCAGTACAACCAACATAGTACTCCCACCATATACATCAGTACAACCAACATAGTACTCCCACCATATACATCAGTACAACCAACATAGTACTCCCACCATATACATCAGTACAACCAACATAGTACTCCCACCATATACATCAGTACAACCAACATAGTACTCCCACCATATACATCAGTACAACCAACATAGTACTCCCACCATATACATCAGTACAACCAACATAGTACTCCCACCATATACATCAGTACAACCAACATAGTACTCCCACCATATACATCAGTACAACCAACATAGTACTCCCACCATATACATCAGTACAACCAACATAGTACTCCCACCATATACATCAGTACAACCAACATAGTACTCCCACCATATACATCAGTACAACCAACATAGTACTCCCACCATATACATCAGTACAACCAACATAGTACTCCCACCATATACATCAGTACAACCAACATAGTACTCCCACCATATACATCAGTACAACCAACATAGTACTCCCACCATATACATCAGTACAACCAACATAGTACTCCCACCATACACCTCAGTACACCCAACATAGTACTCCCACCATACACCTCAGTACACCCAACACAGTACTCCCACCATACGCCTCAGTACACCCAACACAGTACTCCCACCATATACATCAGTACACCCAACACAGTACTCCCACCATACACAGTCGATGTGTCAGTCTGTCACCCAGAATGCATGTAGACGTGCTTATATAATGTGGTGAAAGATGCGAAGCATGGAAAGGTGGCGTCACCGAGTAGTCTTCAACCAAAGTGCTGAACAGTGCTGAAGAAGCCCTGTACATGATGCCGCGCCGTGTTCGACAGCCGATGAATGGGTTGGAAACCGAGCTGCCAAAGACCGGGAGACACTTCATGCATATGGCTCCACAGAAATGTTTGCCACACAGTGGCTTTCATCAGTCCAATACAAGAGAAGGGCAGAGAACGAGAAACAGTCCTCACCTGAGTCGATGTACTCAGTTCATCAATCTTGTAGAATGCCGTTATTAGGCCGTGACGTGTTTATATACTGTAGTGAGGTGACGTGAGTGCGTGTCATGGCAGCCGATCACTCAGCCGCAGCGGAATGCCGCCCGTTGAATAGTGTTGAAGAATTTAAAAACAAGACCTTCATGCCGCCGTGTTCGACAGTTGTGATGAATGGTTGAAAACTTCACGTTGAAGATTGGAGATCAATTTATGCAGCATAAGGGAATTTTTTATTTCAGAAATAAAGCGCCACACAGCCATCAGTTCAATAATGTTAGTATGAGAGAGAGAATGAGGAACAGTCTCAATCTGAAAGTCGATGTACCAGTTCATCGTTCGTAGAATGCAGCACAGTTTGTAGATCGTGGCTATATAATAAGAGTGAGCAGATGGAGGCGGGGTCATAGTGGCAATCACCACTGTCAAAGTAGTTCAAACGCGTTAAACAAGCGCGAAGAATTCTTTTTGTAATAGCATTCATGAGCGCTGCAGCTCGACAGTTGCGATGAATGTTGAAAATCGACAGTTGAGATTGAGACACTTTTGGCGCAGCATATGGGTTCAGCTTGCCACAATAGCAGCCATCAGTCCATCATAGTAAGGCGTGATGTTCAGCTCCATCAATCTGTAACGTGCCATAGCTGTAGACGTGCCATATAGCCGTAAGAGGCGACGCAGCGCATGCAGGTGTCAGGCAATTATTCCACCAGTCGAAGTAGAAGAATCATTCATGAGCAGCTGACAGTGCTGCGATGAATGTTGAGGTCGACAAGTTGAAGATTGAGACACGCGCAGCATGCAGGGAATCTTTGTTCAGAATGTTTTGCCACACAGCGTTTCATCAGCACCGAGACAAGGGTGAAGAGAAACAGTCTTCAACCTGGAGTCGATGTGTTCAGTCTATCAATCTTGTAGAATGCGTATTAGCATAGGTTGTAGACAAGTACGTGACAGATGGTGGTAAATAAAATTCACTAGTCGAGCTGTCCAAAGGTTGAACAATACAGCTTTCAAATCAGTTGTGATGAATGGGTTGTGACAGGTTGAGCTGAGACACTTGGCGCAGCATAGCGGGAATTCAGCTGCCATTTGAGTAGTCATCAGCCCGTCGAGAGAAGAACGCCCTTTCAATCCGTCGATACCAGTTTGACACCTGTGGAATGCAGCAGCATAGCTGTAGACGGCTTATATACGAGCTAAGGCGGGTCAGCGGCATCATTCACTTGAGCAGTCTTCGTTCGTGAACAGTTGAAGAATTGTAACAAAGATTCACGAGCGTTGCCGTGTTCGAGTGATGAATGGGTTGAAACCCATCGTTGTTGACGAGCACACTTCATGTTAGCGCGGTCTTGTTCAGGCGCCACAGCTGATCGTCCGTCACAAAAGAGAAGGCGCAGAGAGGAGAGTCTCCTTCAACTCGGAAGTCGATGCGTTGCTCCAGCATAGTCGTAGACGGCTTTATAGTCAGGCGAGGCATTTAGCAGATGGAGGCGGAACACAGGTACATTCACCAGTCGAGCTTAGTCTTCGTCCGCAATAATCCAGCGTTGAGCACCTTGTACAAAGATTCGCCGTGCCGTGTTCGATTGCCAGGACGTGTTGAAAATGCATCAGTTGAAGATCGACACTTCGGCGCAGCATGCGTAGTTCATATCAGAGTCGTCATCACAGCAGGCTTCTCGACGTCCATGCGAGAAAGAGAATGAACAGTCTCTTCAACTCAAAATAGTCTGTCATCTTAGGTGTTAGCATGAAGCCGTAGACGTGGCTTATGTTGTAGTGGGTGACGTGCGGTGTTTATTCACTCAGTCGAAAGTAGTTCGTCCAAAGGTTGAACAAGTGTTGAAGAATTTGTAACAGTTATCTCACAGCCGTACCCGAAAGCTGTGATGAATGGGTTGAAAATCGAGCCAAGTCGAGACACTATGCAGCATATGGGAATATAGAAATATACACAGTGAGCCACGTCCGTCAGCAAGAGAAGTAGTAGAGAGAATGAACATCCGTCCTGAGTCGATGTAAACAGTCTTTCCGTCTACAAATAAGAGGTGATGAAAGATGGGAGGCAATGAGGCCATTCACCAGTCGAGGTGAGTTCGTTCAGCAGAACAAAGCTGCCGAATATCTGTAACAAGACACCCACATGAGCTGGGTGTTCGACAGTTGCTGAAAATCCACAAACACATATGTAGCACATGGGAATTTGTTTGCAAATGCTGCTACAACAGCAAGCCATCGTCCGTCAGGCAAGAGAGGCGGTGAGAGGAGAATGAATAAGTCCTTCACCCGGTCGATGTTCAGCTGTCAATCTTCGTAACGGCATAAGCCAGACGCGTTTCATAGCATTGCAGTGAAAGATGAAGCAGATGAGGCAAGTCAGTGGCAATATCCACTGTCGAGTTTATTCAAAGGCCAGCGTTGAATAGCCCTCTGTAATAACTGCTTGACAGCCGCCGAAGCCAGATGAATGCCGAAAACCGACACCGGAGCATTTTATAGCATATGAAATCTATTCAGAAATGCTTGTCAATATTTAGCGGTTTCATCGTCCAACACAAGAGAAAGGCGGCGAGAGAGGAAGAATGAGAAATCGTCCAACTCCGGAGATGTTCAGTCTATCAATCTGTAGAACAGCATAGCTGCAGACGTGTTTGCACAGGCAGGTGACGTGAAGCAGATGTAGGCGGGGTTACAGGTGCCGGTTCACAGTTCGCCCAGCTGAACAAGCGCGCAAATTGTAATACACTTCACGACGCCGCCGCGTTCGACAGTTGTATGAATGGGTTGAAAACCGACAAGTTGAAGACAGCATATGGAATCTTATTCACCACACAGCGTAAGCCATCAGGCCCAATATTAAAGAGAGTTGCGTGGGAGAGGAGAATGAGAACAACCGGGTTCCGGAGTCGATGCACCAGCCCATCACCCAGAATGCATAGTTGTAGCTTAAGCCATACGTAGTGAGACGTGAAGAACACCACCAGTCGAGCAGTTCGTCCAGCCGAACAGTGCTGAAATAGTTCTTTTGCAATAAGACCATGACGCCGCGACAAAGCCACGAATGGTTGAAAATCGACAAGTTGAAAGATTTGAGCACATTTACGCAGATATGGGAATCTATTCAGTGAAATGTTTTGCCACAGTGAGCCATCAGTCCAGAGAGAGAATGAGTAGAACAGTCCCTCCGGAGTCGATGCTCACAGCCACCAGAATGCACAGTATGCTGGGTGACGTGCCATATACAGGTAAGAGGTGTCATAGGTCATCCACTCAAATGAGCAGCTGTCCAGCAGCTGAACAGTGCCGAAGAATTTCAGATGCCGTTGTGTCTCGAGACAGTTGCATTTAATGTTAGTGCCTATTATCGAGACACCATGCAGCATATGGGATCTTTTTATTCAGAAATAGCCTGTCATTGCAGCTATCAGTTCAATACAGCAGGCGTAAGAGAGAGAATGAGGAACAGTCTTCAACTGAGCTTGTTACAAAGAATTCTTCAACACTTGTTCAACCTTTGGACGAAGACCTACTTCGACTAGTGGATGGTACCACTATGACCCCGCCTCCATCTGCTTCACGTCACCTCACTACAGTATATAAGCCACGTCTACGGCCCTATGCTGTACATTCTACAAGATTGATGGACTGAACACATCGACTCCAGGTTGAGGGACTGATTACCTCATTCTCCTCCTCTCCTTACGCCTTCCTCTTTGTATTGGACTGATGAAGCCACTGTGTGGCGAAACGTTTCCTGAATAAAGATTCCCATATGCTGCATAAGTGTCTCAATCTTCAACTTGTCGGTTTTTCAAACCATTCATCACAACTGTCAGACACGGCAGCATCATGGGGTCTTGTTACAAAGAATTCTTCAACACTTGTTCAACCTTTGGACGAAGACCTACTTCGACTAGTGGATGGTACCACTATGACCCCGCCTCCATCTGCTTCACGTCACCTCACTACAGTATATAAGCCACGTCTACGGCCCTATGCTGTACATTCTACAAGATTGATGGACTGAACACATCGACTCCAGGTTGAGGGACTGATTACCTCATTCTCCTCCTCTCCTTACGCCTTCCTCTTTGTATTGGACTGATGAAGCCACTGTGTGGCGAAACGTTTCCTGAATAAAGATTCCCATATGCTGCATAAGTGTCTCAATCTTCAACTTGTCGGTTTTTCAAACCATTCATCACAACTGTCAGACACGGCAGCATCATGGGGTCTTGTTACAAAGAATTCTTCAACACTTGTTCAACCTTTGGACGAAGACCTACTTCGACTAGTGGATGGTACCACTATGACCCCGCCTCCATCTGCTTCACGTCACCTCACTACAGTATATAAGCCACGTCTACGGCCCTATGCTGTACATTCTACAAGATTGATGGACTGAACACATCGACTCCAGGTTGAGGGACTGATTACCTCATTCTCCTCCTCTCCTTACGCCTTCCTCTTTGTATTGGACTGATGAAGCCACTGTGTGGCGAAACGTTTCCTGAATAAAGATTCCCATATGCTGCATAAGTGTCTCAATCTTCAACTTGTCGGTTTTTCAAACCATTCATCACAACTGTCAGACACGGCAGCATCATGGGGTCTTGTTACAAAGAATTCTTCAACACTTGTTCAACCTTTGGACGAAGACCTACTTCGACTAGTGGATGGTACCACTATGACCCCGCCTCCATCTGCTTCACGTCACCTCACTACAGTATATAAGCCACGTCTACGGCCCTATGCTGTACATTCTACAAGATTGATGGACTGAACACATCGACTCCAGGTTGAGGGACTGATTACCTCATTCTCCTCCTCTCCTTACGCCTTCCTCTTTGTATTGGACTGATGAAGCCACTGTGTGGCGAAACGTTTCCTGAATAAAGATTCCCATATGCTGCATAAGTGTCTCAATCTTCAACTTGTCGGTTTTTCAAACCATTCATCACAACTGTCAGACACGGCAGCATCATGGGGTCTTGTTACAAAGAATTCTTCAACACTTGTTCAACCTTTGGACGAAGACCTACTTCGACTAGTGGATGGTACCACTATGACCCCGCCTCCATCTGCTTCACGTCACCTCACTACAGTATATAAGCCACGTCTACGGCCCTATGCTGTACATTCTACAAGATTGATGGACTGAACACATCGACTCCAGGTTGAGGGACTGATTACCTCATTCTCCTCCTCTCCTTACGCCTTCCTCTTTGTATTGGACTGATGAAGCCACTGTGTGGCGAAACGTTTCCTGAATAAAGATTCCCATATGCTGCATAAGTGTCTCAATCTTCAACTTGTCGGTTTTTCAAACCATTCATCACAACTGTCAGACACGGCAGCATCATGGGGTCTTGTTACAAAGAATTCTTCAACACTTGTTCAACCTTTGGACGAAGACCTACTTCGACTAGTGGATGGTACCACTATGACCCCGCCTCCATCTGCTTCACGTCACCTCACTACAGTATATAAGCCACGTCTACGGCCCTATGCTGTACATTCTACAAGATTGATGGACTGAACACATCGACTCCAGGTTGAGGGACTGATTACCTCATTCTCCTCCTCTCCTTACGCCTTCCTCTTTGTATTGGACTGATGAAGCCACTGTGTGGCGAAACGTTTCCTGAATAAAGATTCCCATATGCTGCATAAGTGTCTCAATCTTCAACTTGTCGGTTTTTCAAACCATTCATCACAACTGTCAGACACGGCAGCATCATGGGGTCTTGTTACAAAGAATTCTTCAACACTTGTTCAACCTTTGGACGAAGACCTACTTCGACTAGTGGATGGTACCACTATGACCCCGCCTCCATCTGCTTCACGTCACCTCACTACAGTATATAAGCCACGTCTACGGCCCTATGCTGTACATTCTACAAGATTGATGGACTGAACACATCGACTCCAGGTTGAGGGACTGATTACCTCATTCTCCTCCTCTCCTTACGCCTTCCTCTTTGTATTGGACTGATGAAGCCACTGTGTGGCGAAACGTTTCCTGAATAAAGATTCCCATATGCTGCATAAGTGTCTCAATCTTCAACTTGTCGGTTTTTCAAACCATTCATCACAACTGTCAGACACGGCAGCATCATGGGGTCTTGTTACAAAGAATTCTTCAACACTTGTTCAACCTTTGGACGAAGACCTACTTCGACTAGTGGATGGTACCACTATGACCCCGCCTCCATCTGCTTCACGTCACCTCACTACAGTATATAAGCCACGTCTACGGCCCTATGCTGTACATTCTACAAGATTGATGGACTGAACACATCGACTCCAGGTTGAGGGACTGATTACCTCATTCTCCTCCTCTCCTTACGCCTTCCTCTTTGTATTGGACTGATGAAGCCACTGTGTGGCGAAACGTTTCCTGAATAAAGATTCCCATATGCTGCATAAGTGTCTCAATCTTCAACTTGTCGGTTTTTCAAACCATTCATCACAACTGTCAGACACGGCAGCATCATGGGGTCTTGTTACAAAGAATTCTTCAACACTTGTTCAACCTTTGGACGAAGACCTACTTCGACTAGTGGATGGTACCACTATGACCCCGCCTCCATCTGCTTCACGTCACCTCACTACAGTATATAAGCCACGTCTACGGCCCTATGCTGTACATTCTACAAGATTGATGGACTGAACACATCGACTCCAGGTTGAGGGACTGATTACCTCATTCTCCTCCTCTCCTTACGCCTTCCTCTTTGTATTGGACTGATGAAGCCACTGTGTGGCGAAACGTTTCCTGAATAAAGATTCCCATATGCTGCATAAGTGTCTCAATCTTCAACTTGTCGGTTTTTCAAACCATTCATCACAACTGTCAGACACGGCAGCATCATGGGGTCTTGTTACAAAGAATTCTTCAACACTTGTTCAACCTTTGGACGAAGACCTACTTCGACTAGTGGATGGTACCACTATGACCCCGCCTCCATCTGCTTCACGTCACCTCACTACAGTATATAAGCCACGTCTACGGCCCTATGCTGTACATTCTACAAGATTGATGGACTGAACACATCGACTCCAGGTTGAGGGACTGATTACCTCATTCTCCTCCTCTCCTTACGCCTTCCTCTTTGTATTGGACTGATGAAGCCACTGTGTGGCGAAACGTTTCCTGAATAAAGATTCCCATATGCTGCATAAGTGTCTCAATCTTCAACTTGTCGGTTTTTCAAACCATTCATCACAACTGTCAGACACGGCAGCATCATGGGGTCTTGTTACAAAGAATTCTTCAACACTTGTTCAACCTTTGGACGAAGACCTACTTCGACTAGTGGATGGTACCACTATGACCCCGCCTCCATCTGCTTCACGTCACCTCACTACAGTATATAAGCCACGTCTACGGCCCTATGCTGTACATTCTACAAGATTGATGGACTGAACACATCGACTCCAGGTTGAGGGACTGATTACCTCATTCTCCTCCTCTCCTTACGCCTTCCTCTTTGTATTGGACTGATGAAGCCACTGTGTGGCGAAACGTTTCCTGAATAAAGATTCCCATATGCTGCATAAGTGTCTCAATCTTCAACTTGTCGGTTTTTCAAACCATTCATCACAACTGTCAGACACGGCAGCATCATGGGGTCTTGTTACAAAGAATTCTTCAACACTTGTTCAACCTTTGGACGAAGACCTACTTCGACTAGTGGATGGTACCACTATGACCCCGCCTCCATCTGCTTCACGTCACCTCACTACAGTATATAAGCCACGTCTACGGCCCTATGCTGTACATTCTACAAGATTGATGGACTGAACACATCGACTCCAGGTTGAGGGACTGATTACCTCATTCTCCTCCTCTCCTTACGCCTTCCTCTTTGTATTGGACTGATGAAGCCACTGTGTGGCGAAACGTTTCCTGAATAAAGATTCCCATATGCTGCATAAGTGTCTCAATCTTCAACTTGTCGGTTTTTCAAACCATTCATCACAACTGTCAGACACGGCAGCATCATGGGGTCTTGTTACAAAGAATTCTTCAACACTTGTTCAACCTTTGGACGAAGACCTACTTCGACTAGTGGATGGTACCACTATGACCCCGCCTCCATCTGCTTCACGTCACCTCACTACAGTATATAAGCCACGTCTACGGCCCTATGCTGTACATTCTACAAGATTGATGGACTGAACACATCGACTCCAGGTTGAGGGACTGATTACCTCATTCTCCTCCTCTCCTTACGCCTTCCTCTTTGTATTGGACTGATGAAGCCACTGTGTGGCGAAACGTTTCCTGAATAAAGATTCCCATATGCTGCATAAGTGTCTCAATCTTCAACTTGTCGGTTTTTCAAACCATTCATCACAACTGTCAGACACGGCAGCATCATGGGGTCTTGTTACAAAGAATTCTTCAACACTTGTTCAACCTTTGGACGAAGACCTACTTCGACTAGTGGATGGTACCACTATGACCCCGCCTCCATCTGCTTCACGTCACCTCACTACAGTATATAAGCCACGTCTACGGCCCTATGCTGTACATTCTACAAGATTGATGGACTGAACACATCGACTCCAGGTTGAGGGACTGATTACCTCATTCTCCTCCTCTCCTTACGCCTTCCTCTTTGTATTGGACTGATGAAGCCACTGTGTGGCGAAACGTTTCCTGAATAAAGATTCCCATATGCTGCATAAGTGTCTCAATCTTCAACTTGTCGGTTTTTCAAACCATTCATCACAACTGTCAGACACGGCAGCATCATGGGGTCTTGTTACAAAGAATTCTTCAACACTTGTTCAACCTTTGGACGAAGACCTACTTCGACTAGTGGATGGTACCACTATGACCCCGCCTCCATCTGCTTCACGTCACCTCACTACAGTATATAAGCCACGTCTACGGCCCTATGCTGTACATTCTACAAGATTGATGGACTGAACACATCGACTCCAGGTTGAGGGACTGATTACCTCATTCTCCTCCTCTCCTTACGCCTTCCTCTTTGTATTGGACTGATGAAGCCACTGTGTGGCGAAACGTTTCCTGAATAAAGATTCCCATATGCTGCATAAGTGTCTCAATCTTCAACTTGTCGGTTTTTCAAACCATTCATCACAACTGTCAGACACGGCAGCATCATGGGGTCTTGTTACAAAGAATTCTTCAACACTTGTTCAACCTTTGGACGAAGACCTACTTCGACTAGTGGATGGTA
Source organism: Cherax quadricarinatus (assembly GCF_038502225.1). NCBI lineage: Eukaryota > Metazoa > Arthropoda > Malacostraca > Decapoda > Parastacidae > Cherax > Cherax quadricarinatus. The sequence continues at coordinate 20,366,276 of NC_091317.1, forward strand.
CCACTATGACCCCGCCTCCATCTGCTTCACGTCACCTCACTACAGTATATAAGCCACGTCTACGGCCCTATGCTGTACATTCTACAAGATTGATGGACTGAACACATCGACTCCAGGTTGAGGGACTGATTACCTCATTCTCCTCCTCTCCTTACGCCTTCCTCTTTGTATTGGACTGATGAAGCCACTGTGTGGCGAAACGTTTCCTGAATAAAGATTCCCATATGCTGCATAAGTGTCTCAATCTTCAACTTGTCGGTTTTTCAAACCATTCATCACAACTGTCAGACACGGCAGCATCATGGGGTCTTGTTACAAAGAATTCTTCAACACTTGTTCAACCTTTGGACGAAGACCTACTTCGACTAGTGGATGGTACCACTATGACCCCGCCTCCATCTGCTTCACGTCACCTCACTACAGTATATAAGCCACGTCTACGGCCCTATGCTGTACATTCTACAAGATTGATGGACTGAACACATCGACTCCAGGTTGAGGGACTGATTACCTCATTCTCCTCCTCTCCTTACGCCTTCCTCTTTGTATTGGACTGATGAAGCCACTGTGTGGCGAAACGTTTCCTGAATAAAGATTCCCATATGCTGCATAAGTGTCTCAATCTTCAACTTGTCGGTTTTTCAAACCATTCATCACAACTGTCAGACACGGCAGCATCATGGGGTCTTGTTACAAAGAATTCTTCAACACTTGTTCAACCTTTGGACGAAGACCTACTTCGACTAGTGGATGGTACCACTATGACCCCGCCTCCATCTGCTTCACGTCACCTCACTACAGTATATAAGCCACGTCTACGGCCCTATGCTGTACATTCTACAAGATTGATGGACTGAACACATCGACTCCAGGTTGAGGGACTGATTACCTCATTCTCCTCCTCTCCTTACGCCTTCCTCTTTGTATTGGACTGATGAAGCCACTGTGTGGCGAAAGGCAGTATGACTGGTAATACGCCGATGTGGATTCAATATCTTGAAAGGTCTTAAACATTTGTGAGTTCTCTTTTCATTCGTGAATCACTCACAATTAAGGTGTCAGCTTTAGGAAGGAGTATAGCAAACATTTCAGTCAGAAGAGTGAATTCCAAATGTTTATTCGCCTCCAGTTTATAAAAGCCATCGCTCTGTATGACAAGAGACTACCACCAGCTGCACCAGTGTGTTGGTGAAGAGAGCCATCAATATGAATAATTTGTGGATGAATGTGACTAAGGCATCAATACAACTTAAGACATCATGCTTGGTTACAAGACGAAGTTTTAATTGGGTTAAGAAATAGGCTATGTTGGACTGATGGACTGACCACATCGACTCAAGGCTGAGGGACTGATTACCTCAAACTCTCCTTTGTATGGACTGATGAAGCCACTGTGTGGCGAAACGTTTCCTCAATAAAGATACCCAAGTGTTGCATGTGTCTAATTTATCAACTGGTCTGTTCTCTGAACCGACAAGTTCTACAGGACTGAACTAGTAAAGTTCTTATGGAAAAAGCGAGGGATAGTAATTAGGAGAGGTAACTTCCCAAGGTGCGGGGAGTGTCAATGTTGTCTTATTTGGCATTCTGATTTATTCATGAATCATTTGTAAAGTGTTTAACTGCGATGAATAACGTTTGGAGGCCTTTGTGCACAGGTACGAGCATATTAAGACCAACGAGGGCACTGCTTTAAATGATTCGATCTCTGATGCTTGGAATATCAAGATTTCGATATGTTTAGCATTTTAATAGTACATGAACATAGTTCTGAAAACTGTCCGAGAAGAGCAAGTAAGGGTGTGGCATAATCTATTAGTAATCTGATGCAAGCAAAATACATAATTTTCTCTATTCTCAAAGTACCATATCAGGGGTAAAAATCCCCACATAGACCAAGTTCTTTTAGCCTTTCTTTGGAAATAAATGGTATAAAATACCGACACAATGGCAATATAAACACAAATGCAGTATAATGTGATCCTTTATTTTAATAGTACATGAACATAGTTCTGAAAACTGTCCGAGAAGAGCAAGTAAGGGTGTGGCATAATCTATTAGTAATCTGTTGTTAGGTAAGACACATATGCAACAGTTAGACAACTTTATTCCGAAACGTTTCGCCTACACAGTAGGCTTCTTCAGTCGAATACAGAAAGTAGGCAGGAACAGTAGAGATGTGAAGACGATGTAATCAGTCCATCACCCTTAAAGTCGTAGAATTTGAGGTTGTCAGTCCCTCGGCCTGGAGAAGTTCAGTTCCATAGTCAGGAACTGACTATGGAACTGAACTTCTCCAGGCCGAGGGACTGACAACCTCAAATTCTACGACTTTAAGGGTGATGGACTGATTACATCGTCTTCACATCTCTACTGTTCCTGCCTACTTTCTGTATTCGACTGAAGAAGCCTACTGTGTAGGCGAAACGTTTCGGAATAAAGTTGTCTAACTGTTGCATATGTGTCTTACCTAACAACCTGTCGGTATTGTATACCATTTTGATATTAGTAATCTGATGCAAGCAAAATACATAATTTTCTCTATTCTCAAAGTACCATATCAGGGGTAAAAATCCCCACATAGACCAAGTTTGTTTGTGACTTGAAAAAGCCCACTGTGTGGGCGAAACGTAGTCAATAAAGGATCACATTATACTGCATTTGTGTTTATATAGCCTTTCTTTGCATTAGCGACAAAGTCCGTTTACAGGAAATCAAAATAGAGGGACCTCAAATCCGAGATATCTGTATCTGGTTAAATATTCAAGACAAGACCCACCATGCAAATGGTCCTGCGGACTGCGCCATCCTGCTGGGAAGGACGCCTATTAAATATTTTAGTTTTCTAAGCAGAGATGATCAACCCAGGTCCTGACATGAATCTATAAAATATATAGTTAAGCATGCTTGAGTATTCGAGAATTCGGTGTTGTGAATCATTACATCAGCAAAGCTAATCATATATTTAATGACTGGGATGTCTTAGTATAGAATGTACCTTGTGAGGTTTCTAATTTATGTCTTTGGTTACACTTATGTGACCTTATAACAGCACAGACTTTGTTGGAAAGGTGGCCTTTGATTTAATGGAAAAAACATTTTCTAACAACCATTCTGGCCATTTCACTAATGATTATATATCGGTTAGCCATACCAGTGCCGTTCTGAGGCAAAGTTACTGTGGATGTTGTCAGTGTGCTGGGCGAGATAGATGTTAATGCAGGGAGGCACACTCCTTAAGAACATAAGAACGAAGGAACACTGCAGCAGGCCTACTGGCCCATGCGAGGCAGGTCCAAGTCTCCTACCGGCTTAAGCCAATGCACCCAACCTAGTCAGGTCAGGTCACATTGACTTAAGGGAGGAACACGGCAACTGACCTGGTAGCACAAGCTATCAGGTCCAACTCACACCCACCCACATCCACTTATGCATTTATCCAACCTATTTTAAAAGCTACACAACGTTCTGGCCTCTATCACTGTACTCGGGAGTTTGTTCCACTCATCCACAACTCTATTTCCAAACCAGTACTTTCCTATATCCTTCCTGAATCTGAATTTTTCCAACTTAAAACCATTGCTGCGAGTCCTGTCTAGGCTAGATATTTTCAGCACACTATTTACATCCCCTTTATTTATTCCTGTCTTCCATTTATACACCTCAATCATATCCCCCCTAATTCTACGTCTTTCTAGAGAGTGCAGATTCAGGGCCCTAAGTCTATCCTCATAGGGAAGGTTTCTGATACATGGGATCAACTTTGTCATCTTCCTTTGTACATTTTCCAGAGCATTTATATCCATTCTGTAATACGGTGACCAAAACTGTGCAGCATAATCTAAATGAGGCCTAACCAAGGATGTATAGAGTTGAAGAACAACCTGAGGACTCCTATTATTTTTGCTTCTTGATATGAAGCCAAGGATTCTATTCGCTTTATTGCGAACACTTATGCACTGTTGTCTTGGTTTCAGATTACTGCTAACCAGAACTCCTAAATCTTTTTTGCAATCCGTAATATTAAGATCTACATTATTTAGTTTATATGTGGCATGGTTATTGTCCTGTCCAACATTTAGAACTTTGCATTTGTGTATATTAAACTGCATCTGCCACTTCTCCGACCTACCTGGAGTTTACCTGGAGAGAGTTTCGGGGGTCAACGCCCCCGCGGCCCGGTCTGTGACCAGGCCTCCTGGTGGATCAGCGCCTGATCAACCAGGCTGTTGCTGCTGGCTGCACGCAAACCAACGTACGAGCCACAGCCCGGCTGATCAGGAACTGACTTTAGGTGCTTGTCCAGTGCCAGCTTGAAGACTGCCAGGGGTCTGTTGGTAATCCCCCTTATGTGTGCTGGGAGGCAGTTGAACAGTCTCGGGCCCCTGACACTTATTGTATGGTCTCTTAACGTGCTAGTGACACCCCTGCTTTTCATTGGGGGGATGGTGCATCGTCTGCCAAGTCTTTTGCTTTCGTAGTGAGTGATTTTCGTGTGCAAGTTCGGTACTAGTCCCTCTAGGATTTTCCAGGTGTATATAATCATGTATCTCTCCCTCCTGCGTTCCAGGGAATACAGGTTTAGAAACCTCAAGCGCTCCCAGTAATTGAGGTGTTTTATCTCCGTTATGCGCGCCGTGAAAGTTCTCTGTACATTTTCTAGGTCGGCAATTTCACCTGCCTTGAAAGGTGCTGTTAGAGTGCAGCAATATTCCAGCCTAGATAGAACAAGTGACCTGAAGAGTGTCATCATGGGCTTGGCCTCCCTAGTTTTGAAGGTTCTCATTATCCATCCTGTTATTTTTCTAGCAGATGCGATTGATACAATGTTATGGTCCTTGAAGGTGAGATCCTCCGACATAATCACTCCCAGGTCTTTGACGTTGGTGTTTCGCTCTATTTCGTGGCCAGAATTTGTTTTGTACTCTGATGAAGATTTAATTTCCTCATGTTTACCATATCTGAGTAATTGAAATTTCTCATCGTTGAACTTCATATTGTTTTCTGCAGCCCACTGAAAGATTTGGTTGATGTCCGCCTGGAGCCTTGCAGTGTCTGCAATGGAAGACACTGTCATGCAGATTCGGGTGTCATCTGCAAAGGAAGACACGGTGCTGTGGCTGACATCCTTGTCTATGTCGGATATGAGGATGAGGAACAAGATGGGAGCTAGTACTGTGCCTTGTGGAACAGAGCTTTTCACCGTAGCTGCCTCGGACTTTACTCTGTTGACGACTACTCTCTGTGTTCTGTTAGTGAGGAAATTATAGATCCATCGACCGACTTTTCCTGTTATTCCTTTAGCGCGCATTTTGTGCGCTATTACGCCATGGTCACACTTGTCGAAGGCTTTTGCAAAGTCTGTATATATTACATCTGCATTCTTTTTGTCTTCTAGTGCATTTAGGACCTTGTCGTAGTGATCCAGTAGCTGAGACAGACAGGAGCGACCTGTTCTAAACCCATGTTGCCCTGGGTTGTGTAACTGATGGGTTTCTAGATGGGTGGTGATCTTGCTTCTTAGGACCCTTTCAAAGATTTTTACGATATGGGATGTTAGTGCTATTGGTCTGTAGTTCTTTGCTGTTGCTTTACTGCCCCCTTTGTGGAGTGGGGCTATGTCTGTTGTTTTTAGTAACTGAGGGACGACCCCCGTGTCCATGCTCCCTCTCCATAGGATGGAAAAGGCTCGTGATAGGGGCTTCTTGCAGTTCTTGATGAACACAGAGTTCCATGAGTCTGGCCCTGGGGCAGAGTGCATGGGCATGTCATTTATCGCCTGTTCGAAGTCATTTGGCGTCAGGATAACATCGGATAGGCTTGTGTTAATCAAATTTTGTGGCTCTCTCATAAAAAATTCATTTTGATCTTCGACTCTCAGTCTGGTTAGCGGCTTGCTAAAAACTGAGTCATATTGGGACTTGAGTAGCTCACTCATTTCCTTGCTGTCATCTGTGTAGGACCCATCTTGTTTAAGTAGGGGCCCAATACTGGGCGTTGTTCTCGATTTTGATTTGGCATAGGAGAAGAAATACTTTGGGTTTCTTTCGATTTCATTTATAGCTTTTAGTTCTTCCCGCGATTCCTGACTCCTAAAGGATTCTTTTAGCTTAAGTTCGATGCTTGCTATTTCTCTGACCAGTGTCTCCCTGCGCATTTCAGATATATTGACCTCTTTTAGCCGCTCTGTTATTCTTTTCCGTCGCCTGTAAAGGGAGCGCCTGTCTCTCTCTATTTTACATCTACTCCTCCTTTTTCTTAGAGGAATAAGCCTTGTGCATACATCGAGTGCCACCGAGTTAATCTGTTCTAGGCATAAGTTTGGGTCTGTGTTGCTTAGTATATCTTCCCAGCTTATATCGGTTAGGACTTGGTTTACTTGGTCCCACTTTATGTTTTTGTTATTGAAGTTGAATTTGGTGAATGCTCCCTCGTGACTAGTCTCATTTTGTCGGTCTGGGGCTCCTCGCATACATGTCTGAACCTCAATTATGTTGTGATCTGAGTATATTGTTTTTGATATGGTGACATTTCTTATCAGATCATCATTGTTAGTGAATATGAGGTCTAGTGTATTCTCCAGTCTAGTAGGCTCTATTATTTGCTGGTTTAAATTGAATTTTGTGCAGAGATTTAAAAGCTCGTGTGAGTGTGAGTTTTCATCAGAGCTGCCTCCTGGTGTTATTTCTGCAACAATATTATTTGCTATATTCCTCCATTTTAGGTGCCTTAAGTTGAAATCCCCCAGGAGCAAGATGTTGGGTGCAGGAGCTGGAAGATTTTCCAGACAGTGGTCAATTTTTAACAGCTGTTCCTGGAATTGCTGGGATGTTGCATCCGGAGGCTTGTAGACTACCACAATGACTAGGTTTTGGTTCTCGACCTTTACTGCTAAAACTTCCACTACGTCATTTGAGGCATTAAGCAGTTCTGTGCAAACAAGTGACTCTGCAATGTACAGGCCAACCCCCCCCTTTTGCCTGTTCACTCTGTCACATCTGTATAGGTTGTAACCTGGGATCCATATTTCATTGTCCAAGTGATCCTTTATGTGGGTCTCAGTGAAAGCCGCGAACATTGCCTTTGCCTCTGCAAGCAGTCCACGGATGAAAGGTATTTTGTTGTTTGTTGCTGGCTTTAGACCCTGTATATTTGCAAAGAAGAATGTTATCGGACTGGTGGTATTGTTGGTACTGGGGGGGGATTTTTTTTCCGGCATTAGTATCTGTATCTGTTGGTTTGGAGTGGAGGCCATCGACTGTGGTTCCACTCCAGGAATGACTGGATTTGGTGTACGATTTCTGCCATTTCCTGCCAGTTTTTTTTCCTTCCTGGCACTAAAAAACCTCTCCCTCTTGAGTGGCTGTGGCTACCCAGGTTTTCCCATGGCCTGGATGTTTTGTATCTTTTTGTCCCCTTTAGATGGTATGCCTGGCAATTTAAGTTATAGCACAGTCTTTCCTGTACTGAAGAGGTACACATTTCAGGGTGAAAAAGCTTACAGGAAGGGAGTTTGCATTTTCCTGTTGTCATATGGGCATGGCATTTTCTAGGGTGGTCATAGTTGCACGTCCCATCTGTTTTTCCAGATTTCCCATGCCAGCAGATACCAAGTGCATAGTATGTGCACAGGCTTGGTTTCCGCTTGCCTTGGGTTTCTGTGACTGTATTCCCTGTTGGTGCATGTTTCCCTGTCTTACTTCTATCCTCCCTAGCACCAACAGTGGAGCTCCCACCAGTTGTTTTTGGTAATATATCCTCACTATTGCTATTGGAGTCCTCTTGTTTGCTATTTCCTGCGGTATTTCTAGTTTGCAATATTGGTTTTATCTTATCTTTGACTACACTTGTTTCCCTACTATGGCTCCTATCCCCTATGAGGTCATTTATATGTATTCCTTCCTGCGTATAATTCCCGACTACCTGGACAAAATCTCCAGCTTCACCATTACTGTCTCCCAGGACAGTATCTCCAGCTTCACCATTTCTGTCTCCCAGGACAGCACCTCCAGCTTCATTACTGTCTCCCAGGACAGCACCTCCAGCTTCACCATTACTGTCTCCCAGGACAGCACCTCCAGCTTTACTATTACTGTCTCCCAGGACATCACCTCCAGCCTTACAGTTTGTGACTACATGGCCAGTATCAAGGGCAGTACCATTCAGCCCAGACTTTTTATGTTCCCATCTGTTGTAGAAAGCTTCCAGGTTTTCTATGAAAGCAGCTTTGATGTTGTCCTCTTTTAATACCCTTGTGATTTTAGTCCACAGATTTTCCTCATTTGGGCATACCCAGAAACACTTCTCTGTTTTAATACTGCTTGTAGCTAGTTCTGGGATATCTGCACAAGGGGCGTGACACCAATTTCCACAAAAATGACAATTTATCCATGTGGAGGCCCGTTTGTTTGACTGACCACAGACTACACACAGCTTCATAATGATTTGAATGGTTGATTTACTGCAATTCTACTAGCAACCTCTTGAATATTATATTAATAACCTTAAATGAAGCTCTAGCTATTTGTATTTCTGTTTCTAACTCTTTTTGTATATTGGACAGCTTACCATCACGTTCCTGATTTTTAATGTTTGTGTTTATAAGGGCGCCTACAACCCCATCCGTTTACAGTCTGCTTTATTGTCCAACGAAACTGTTTGAAACCAGTCCCGGGTTCGGACCAGTCCCGGGTTCGGACCAGTCCCGGGTTCGGACCAGTCCCGGGTTCGGACCAGTCCCGGGTTCGGACCAGTCCCGGGTTCGGACCAGTCGATCTGCTCTGATCAGTGGGTCACTTATTTAAAACATACTGGTCGGTGATTTGAGCTAACACATGAAGGATCTACTGGAAATTATCTACCCGAGTAATATGTGATTTGACTGATACAAAAGTATAACTTGCGTGTTGAAGAGCCGGTGATATCTGGCAGCTCCTACAATGACGAACGGTCACCTCCTTGTTTATCAATCGCTGTATCTGGCTTTTCTATTTTTTTTTCTTTTTTTCCGTCTCCACCGCAATAAATGCTATATTATCACTATAGTTGACTGGTGCAAATTTTGGAGGAAGGACGCTTTTTCTGTAGTAATAATTGCTTCTCGTTGTGTATATTGCGACCGCTGGTAACTACAGGTTATATGAAATTCACAGTAACGTCTCGTATTTCAAGAAAAGAAACTAATGAAAGTCACTCCACTCCACTAAGTATCATTATAATACTGGTTAGTTGCTACTACAACACTGTATTCTGCTATTCACTGGTATCACTAGATTATATGCGAGTACACTAGCAGGCCAGGAAGATTATTAAAAACAGCTGACCTGTGGTAAGTTTCTGGCGACTTCTGGCACCTTCCTCTATACGCTTATCCCTTCATTTACAAATTCACCTGTTTTCAAATGACACTTTAGCCTTTATCATCAATATACTAGGGAGCCACTGTAGTATACACTATACACTATGTATACTCAATGATATCAGGGAGACTTTCTTTCCTCTGACATGAAAAGTTCAATTATTATTTTTTTCCACACGGGACATAGGCCTATGATTCCCCTCTGGCAGTAAACTCTGCTACGCATCAGTCTATTCAAATCTTCCTGGAGTGCTCTAATGTCCTCGTCAGAATGAATTCGACGGCCTATTTTGGTGTCATCGGCAAACTTGCTGATGTCGCTCTTTATGCCCTCATCTATGTCGCATTAAACTTTGTAGCCGGGTAGCCCGAAATTTTTTGTTTCTATTTACGAGGCTATTTATGATCTTCCTCAAATGTTTTACACAAGCAGCTAGTAAGAGATATTGTTTGAAATTCACTTTGTTGAGCGAGTTTTAGAATGGGAATAAGATTATTAGTCTAAGATTGAGGGAGCTCATAGTTAATAGCTCAAGTATATTGTAAGTGACACTAATCTGCCTTCGTTCAAATTCAGCGAAAAGAATACACTAAGAGGTGCTAACCAATTATACTAATGGGGACCAATAGTCAACATAAACAGTTGCCCTGGAATGAAAACATGATTGTATGAATGTTCGCAGTTCAAAAGTTTCTATGACCCTCAAGTATTATTGCATTTGTTTAAAATTCGTATGTAAAAAATCGACACTGATATTTGGTGGACGGGTTGCAAAAAAAAAAAAAAGTAGTCATCTTATTCAGAAGCCTATAAAAACAACTTTAATTACCACCTGTACCACCTCTGCTATGCGAGGTATACTCATAAAAGCAACTGCTCTTAACGATCGGTATAAACCACATGATCAATCTAAAATCCAGATATGCAAAAAAGGTATACAAAATGTCTCGCACACATGTAACATGAAAACACCTTGGCTTAACTTCCCTGAGTATATTAATCAAGACTGAGCTGAACGATGGCTTTTTCAATGTAAGGCGCTAAACCTGGAGTGGCCTAGTATGGGCCAACAGGCCTGCTGCAGTGTTCTTCCTTTCTTATGCCCTTATGTTATTCAATGCAAGGCGTGATGGAGGCTCCATAGCTCAACCGATAATCTGGAAACACGCTACTCTTAGCCTAGCTTCTCCCTCTGTGGTATTCATAGTCCACTCCATTATACATCCTACGTACCACTCAGTCTCCAGCTATGAAGAGCTGTGAAGAGTTCTTGATCAGAGGAACTAGCGCGACCCATCCATTCCTTAGATAAAACCTGAAGCCTCCAATTCCCAAGGCGCTGCATGACCCCAAAGGGTTTAGCGCTTAGGACTATGACTGAGCAAATAGTTTTCACCCACACATAACTAGTCAGAACATATAATCAACACCCTGATCCATCACGAGGCCTGGTCTCAGACCGGGCCGCGTGGGCGTTGAACTCCAGGTAAACCAACCCTTGGTGGCCTGGTGGCTAAAGCTCCCGCTTCACACACGGAGGGCCCGGGTTCGATTCCCGGCGGGTGGAAACATTTCGACACGTTTCCTTACACCTGTTGTCCTGTTCACCTAGCAGCAAATAGGTACCTGGGTGTTAGTCGACTGGTGTGGGTCGCATCCTGGGGGACAAGATTAAGGACCCCAATGGAAATAAGTTAGACAGTCCTCGATGACGCACTGACTTTCTTGGGTTATCCTGGGTGGCTAACCCTCCGGGGTTAAAAATCCGAACGAAATCTTATCTTATCTTATCTTATCGACACTTAATATAATCACTGGGAAGCACTAAGCCCGTAGAGATCATACAACGCCTGGAGTATGAAGGTAATTATATTTGATCCAAAGAAGTGGAAGACAGTTCAAATTAATCTGATAAAACACAATACAAGCATCAAGGCCGCATCCCTCCTGCCTCCCACTTCTATGAAGGGGTCCTCTGCACACTCAACAATGAATTATAAGAACATAGGAAGGAACACTGCAAAGGCCTAAATATTCATGCAAGGCACTCAATGTATTCGTTGAATTTATATTTAAAACTACCCAAAGTTCCCTTCTGTAACTCTATTGTCAAACTTTTACTTTCCAACGTCTTTTCTAAATCTAAATTTCTCTAACCTAAACCCATTGCTGAAAGTTCTGCCTTGGTAAGATTTTTCTCAATTGCTATGTATATACTCTATTCCTGCTTGCCATTTGTACATTTCATACCAACCAATATGTCTCAACTCTGTGCTCTCGCAGTCAAAACAAATATATACTTCATCACCTTTAATCATCACACTCCCATTTAGAAGGAATACCATATATAAGCAGAAGACTGAAAGAACACTGCAGTGCTCCTACTGATCAATGCTAGGCAGGTCTAACTCACACAGACTTATTTATATACCTGGCCAACCTATATTTAATTAGAGCAACCCCAAGTTCCCGACTACCACCATATATCAATTCACAACAAATCTCAATCACTCTTAATATGGTGCTCCTGAGCCACTGTGAATATCGACAATCGTGCCTTTTCATTAGTACTTAAACCGTTTTCAATTGAGTAAGAAACATAAAATTTACTTACAGAATACAGAATTTTTCAGCCAGGGGACTGTTACTTCTGACGCTCTGGTCGTTACGAAGTTTCGTTGTATTTTTCGTGCACAACACGAATTGTTTGGTTATTTAGCACTAAACACATTCCGCTTATAACATTTCCACTATCAACTTGCTGCTATCGTGACCAATTCTCTTATATTACATGAATCCTACTGTGGAAAATACTGTATATATTTTCCGGAAATACGGTAATTTATAGGTAAATAGATGCCCTATATTGTATTTTTAAAAGAAGTATGTTATCGAAAATGGGAAACCTGCGGCTGGGGAGGTTAGTCGCTATTTTGGTTTTTGAATTGGATACAACGTTAGTGTAATGGGAAGGAATTTTCGTGCTCTAGAGGTTAAAATTGGACTGACACCTCTCAAATAGGAGGCGAAATTGTTGGATGTGCATTCCTGCATAACTTGAGATATCAGGCGACAGGACAGGACAACTCCAGGAACCTCAAATAAGCTGTCTAATTTGTTTAATTTCTGGCCAGTAAAATTTTCATAAATGTAGGCAAAAAGGGGGGGGGGGTCCTGTACATGACACATTAATCTCCAGTCAAATTGGTGAGTGTTATGATTAAGATATTCTCTTTATATAAATGTGTGTATATACTATAACCCTTTTATTATTTTTAATATACAGTCCACAAAATTTATATATTTACCAGTATTCCTGGTTATACATATTTCATGGTAATTAATAGGTCCACAGCAACTTGTGGATATGACAGTGGTAGGTATCGAAGGGGGACATTTTTGCGACCTAGGTGTCCCAAAATCCTACTTGTCTAACTGATAAATAATAATTATCTATGTTCATTTATTGGTATGTACATAATGATACATTCAGATGAATGCAATTTTCCACACCTACTTACAAAGCATACAAGACTGTTCACAGTACCTTTCACATTCGGCAGTTTATATCCACAATTCATTCAATGTCGTCGCAGTGACAGCAAATTTAGATGAAAGGAAATACCGCCATTATGTTGCAAGTTATGATGGATTCTCAGGTAAACACCAGTGAAGGAGGGGGGGGGGCAGAATTCCCAACCTCGGGACAAAAACCACTCATCAAGAGTTTACTTCTATTTCCCTTGTGCCTGGGATAGGCTATCCTGATAGATGGTAATTCTGAAGTGATAGTCTTTATGGTGGTACGCCATGGAGAGGCAGAAGGAAAGGACGAACACTCACTAAACACCTCAGTCCTCACTCCAGTTTTCTCAACAACCTTCCTCTTATTCTTCTGTTGCGGGTCACGTCAAAAACTTCACTAGGAGAGGTGTGAGATGCAACAGCACAGTTCCTGTTGCACCAGGGAGTCACAAGTTCCCACAACAACACCTGCAACAATAACGTGAGAGTAACTCGGACTGCTCATCAACTAAGAGATATATAACAGTGAAGACCCACACACCGGCTCAACTTGCTCGACCCGAATAACGAAACATTATCATCTTTACGGGAGAGAGGGGCGCTAAATTTTCCAGGGGAAGATGGGAAGCGTTCAGGTTCGACCCAAGAAAAGGAAGGGCAGGTCCAGTTCCTTGGATCAAGAGGCCCTTCACCTCCGATTTGAATAGAAAGAGTGGAGAATATAATGAAACCTGCGCCATAGTGTTGAAAATCGACGATCGAATCCAAACCACAGCGAACACTTGACATAAGGAATAGTAGTAATAATAATAATAATAATAATAATAATAATAATAATTTATTTTTATTTTCCTAAAGGTTACCAAACACTTACAAATATAGATTAACAATTTGTTTAGTTCATATTTATTTTATTCGGAAGAAGCAGTAAAGTCGTTGGGTTCGTACAGAGCCTGCGGAATGGCAGGCCTTCAGGTTTATTCCGAGGAAAGGGAGGATAAATCTAGTTCCCTGGATCAAGAGTCCCTGACCGGCATCAAGGGACCTCTTTATTCCACAGTATATGTGTATTTATACCCAAAATTTGTCGACTTTGTTTATTTACAAGCCTCATTTACCAAAAAAAAATCCAAGTTATTATTGTTGCTGTGTTCCGAGACAATCAAAATAGTGTTTTCTAGTAATTTAAGTTAGATTCAGCTTTAAATAATTTGTAGGAATAAGTTAAAATTTGTTACGTAAATTCGAACGCTGTTAGTTAGGCTGCTAAATTAATATTAATTTGCGCATAGTTGCAATGTCTGCGTCATGTTAATTTTCATACGTTCCTCTGAACGAATTTGCTTGGACTTCCTACACATTTCTGCAACACTGCAAACTCATGATGTGTTGATAGCAACATGCAAGGCCTAGAGCTATCATTAAACTCCCCCTGTGGTTGTTTTACACACCATAATAGTCTTCACCACCACTACCATCTTCACCACCACTACCATCTTCACCACCACTACCATCTTCACCACCACTACCATCTTCACCACCACTACCATCTTCACCACCACAACCATCTTCACCACCACTACCATCACCACCACAACCATCTTCACCACAACCATCTTCACCACAACTATCTTCTCCACCACTACCATCACCACCACAACCATCTTCACCACCACTACCATCTTCACCACCACAACCATCTTCACCACCACTACCATCACCACCACAACCATCTTCACCACAACCATCTTCACCACAACTATCTTCTCCACCACTACCATCACCACCACAACCATCTTCACCACAACCATCTTCACCACCACTACCATCTTCACCACCACTACCATCTTCACCACCACTACCATCTTCACCACCACTACCATCTTCACCACCACAACCATCTTCACCACAACTATCTTCTCCACCACTACCATCGCCACCACAACCATCTTCACCACAACCATCTTCACCACAACCATCTTCACCACAACTATCTTCTCCACCACTACCATCACCAACACAACCATCTTCACCACCACTACCATCGCCACCACAACCATCTTCACCACAACCATCTTCACCACAACTATCTTCTCCACCACTACCATCACCACCACAACCATCTTCACCACAACTATCTTCTCCACCACTACCATCACCACCACAACCATCTTCACCACAACTATCTTCTCCACCACTACCATCACCACCACAACCATCTTCACCACAACCATCTTCACCACAACCATCTTCACCACAACTATCTTCTCCACCACTACCATCACCACCACAACCATCTTCACCACCACTACCATCGCCACCACAACCATCTTCACCACAACCATCTTCACCACAACTATCTTCTCCACCACTACCATCACCACCACAACCATCTTCACCACAACCATCTTCACCACAACTATCTTCTCCACCACTACCATCACCACCACAACCATCTTCACCACAACCATCTTCACCACAACTATCTTCACCACAACTATCTTCTCCACCACTACCATCACCATCACAACCATCTTCACCACAACCATCTTCACCACAACTATCTTCACCACCACTACCATCACCACCACAACCATCTTCACCACAACTATCTTCTCCACCACTACCATCACCACCACAACCATCTTCACCACCACAACCATCTTCACCACTACCATCACCACCACAACCATCTTCACCACCACAACCATCTTCTCCACTACTACCATCACCACCACAACCATCTTCACCACCACTACCATCGCCACCACAACCATCTTCACCACAACCATCTTCATCACAACCATCTTCACCACAACTATCTTCTCCACCACTACCATCACCACCACAACCATCTTCAGCACCACTACCATCGCCACCACAACCATCTTCACCACAACCATCTTCACCACAACCATCTTCACCACAACTATCTTCTCCACCACTACCATCACCACCACAACCATCTTCACCACAACTATCTTCTCCACCACTACCATCACCACCACAACCATCTTCACCACCACAACCATCTTCACCACAACCATCTTCACCACAGCCATCTTCACCACAACTATCTTCTCCACCACTACCATCACCAACACAACCATCTTCACCACCACTACCATCGCCACCACAACCATCTTCACCACAACCATCTTCACCACAACTATCTTCTCCACCACTACCATCACCACCACAACCATCTTCACCACAACTATCTTCTCCACCACTACCATCACCACCACAACCATCTTCACCACAACTATCTTCTCCACCACTACCATCACCACCACAACCATCTTCACCACAACCATCTTCACCACAACCATCTTCACCACAACTATCTTCTCCACCACTACCATCACCACCACAACCATCTTCACCACCACTACCATCGCCACCACAACCATCTTCACCACAACCATCTTCACCACAACTATCTTCTCCACCACTACCATCACCACCACAACCATCTTCACCACAACCATCTTCACCACAACTATCTTCTCCACCATTACCATCACCACCACAACCATCTTCACCACAACCATCTTCACCACAACTATCTTCACCACAACTATCTTCTCCACCACTACCATCACCACCACAACCATCTTCACCACAACCATCTTCACCACAACTATCTTCTCCACCACTACCATCACCACCACAACCATCTTCACCACAACTATCTTCTCCACCACTACCATCACCACCACAACCATCTTCACCACCACAACCATCTTCACCACCACTACCATCACCACCACAACCATCTTCACCACCACAACCATCTTCTCCACTACTACCATCACCACCACAACCATCTTCACCACCACTACCATCGCCACCACAACCATCTTCACCACAACCATCTTCATCACAACCATCTTCACCACAACTATCTTCTCCACCACTACCATCACCACCACAACCATCTTCACCACCACTACCATCGCCACCACAACCATCTTCACCACAACCATCTTCACCACAACCATCTTCACCACAACTATCTTCTCCACCACTACCATCACCACCACAACCATCTTCACCACAACTATCTTCTCCACCACTACCATCACCACCACAACCATCTTCACCACCACAACCATCTTCACCACAACTATCTTCACCACCACTACCATCACCACCACAACCATCTTCTCCACTACTACCATCACCACCACAACCATCTTCACCACCACAACCATCTTCACCACAACTATCTTCACCACCACTACCATCACCACCACAACCATCTTCACCACCACAACCATCTTCTCCACTACTACCATCACCACCACAACCATCTTCACCACCACTACCATCGCCACCACAACCATCTTCACCACAACCATCTTCACCACAACCATCTTCACCACAACTATCTTCTCCACCACTACCATCACCACCACAACCATCTTCACCACCACTACCATCGCCACCACAACCATCTTCACCACAACCATCTTCACCACAACTATCTTCTCCACCACTACCATCACCACCACAACCATCTTCACCACAACCAGCTTCACCACAACCATCTTCACCACAACTATCTTCTCCACCACTACAATCACCACCACAACCATCTTCACCACCACTACCATCGCCACCACAACCATCTTCACCACAACCATCTTCACCACAACTATCTTCTCCACCACTACCATCACCACCACAACCATCTTCACCACAACTATCTTCTCCACCACTACCATCACCACCACAACCATCTTCACCACAACCATCTTCACCACAACTATCTTCTCCACCACTACCATCACCACCACAACCATCTTCACCACAACCATCTTCACCACAACTATCTTCTCCACCACTACCATCACCACCACAACCATCTTCACCACCACAACCATTTTCTTGACTACTACCATCACCACCACAACCATCTTCACCACCACAACCATTTTCTCCACTACTACCATCACCACCACAACCATCTTCACCACCACTACCATCGCCACCACAACCATCTTCACCACAACCATCTTCACCACAACTATCTTCTCCACCACTACCATCACCACCACAACCATCTTCACCACCACAACCATCTTCTCCACTACTACCATCACCACCACAACCATCTTCACCACCACTACCATCGCCACCACAACCATCTTCTCCACCACTACCATCACCACCATAACCATCTTCACCACCACTACCATCACCACCACGACCATCTTCTCCACCACTACCATCACCACCACAACCATCTTCTCCACCACTACCATCACCACCACAACCATCTTCACCACCACAACCATCTTCTCCACTACTACCATCACCACCACAACCATCTTCACCACCACTACCGTCACCACCACAACCATCTTCTCCACCACTACCATCACCACCACAACCATCTTCACCACCACAACCATCTTCTCCACTACTACCATCACCACCACCACAACCATCTTCACCACCACTACCATCGCCACCACAACCATCTTCTCTACCACTACCATCACCACCATAACCATCTTCACCACCAGTACCGTCACCACCACGACCATCTTCTCCACCACTACCATCACCACCACAACCATCTTCTCCACCACTACCATCACCACCACAACCATCTTCACCACCACAACCATCTTCTCCACTACTACCATCACCACCACAACCATCTTCTCCACCACTACCATCACCACCACAACCATCTTCACCACCACAACCATCTTCTCCACTACTATCATCACCACCACAACCATCTTCACCACCACTACCATCGCCACCACAACCATCTTCACCACTACCATCACCACCATAACCATCTTCACCACCACTACCATCACCACCACGACCATCTTCTCCACCACTACCATCGCCACCACAACCATCTTCTCCACCACTACCATTAACACCACAACCATTTTCACCACCACTACCATCACCACCACAACCATCTTCTCCACCTTTCATCACCACCACAACCATCTTCACCACCACTACCATCACCACCACAACCATCTTCACCACCACTACCATCACCACCACAACCATCTTCACCACCATTACCATCACCACCACAACCATCTTTACCACCACTACCATCACCACCACTACCATCACCACCACAACCATCTTCACCACCACTACCATCACCACCACAACCATCTTCACCATTACCATCACCACCACAACCATCTTCACCACCAGTACCATCACCACCACAACCATCTTCACCACCTTTACCATCACCACCACAACCATCTTCACCACCACTACCATCACCACCACTACCATCACCACCACTACCATCACCACCACAACCAGCTTCACCACCACTACCATCACCACCACAACCATCTTCACCACCACTACCATCACCACCACTACCATCACCACCACAACCATCTTCACCACCACTACCATCACCACCACAACCATCTTCACCACCATTACCATCACCACCACAACCATCTTCACCACCACTACCATCACCACCACAACCATCTTCACCACCATTACCATCACCACCACAACCATCTTCACCACCACTACCATCACCACAACCATCTTCACCACCACTACCATCACCACCACTACCATCAACACCACAACCATCTTCACCACCATTACCATCACCACCACAACCATCTTCACCACCACTACCATCACCACAACCATCTTCACCACCACTACCATCACCACCACAACCATCTTCACCACCACTACCATCACCACCACAACCATCTTCACCACCATTACCATCACCACCACAACCATCTTCACCACCATTACCATCACCACCACAACCAGCTTCACCACCACTACCATCACCACCACAACCATCTTCACCACCACTACCATCACCACCACAACCAGCTTCACCACCACTACCATCACCACCACAACCATCTTCACCACCATTACCATCACCACCACAACCATCTTCACCACCGCTACCATCACCACCACTACCATCACCACCACAACCATCTTCACCACCACTACCATCACCACCACAACCATCTTCACCACCATTACCATCACCACCACAACCATCTTCACCACCGCTACCATCACCATCACTACCATCACCACCACAACCATCTTCACCACCACTACCATCATCACCACAACCATCTTCACCACCACTACCATCACCACCATAACTATCTTCACCACCACTACCATCACCACCACAACCATCTTCACCACCATTACCATCACCACCACAACCATCTTCACCACCGCTACCATCACCACCACTACCATCACCACCACAACCATCTTCACCACCACTACCATCACCACCATAACTATCTTCACCACCACTACCATCACCACCACAACCATCTTCACCACCACTACCATCACCACCATAACTATCTTCACCACCACTACCATCACCACCACAACCATCTTCACCACCACTACCATCACCACCATAACTATCTTCACCACCACTACCATCACCACCACCACCAACACCACCACCAACACCAACACCACCACTACCACAACACTATCAACATCAGAAAATAATGGTTTCAAATAGTATTCATATTTTTACTAATTATATTAGTAGATCCCGTCCATTAAAAGATCTTGTGGCTCAGTGGTAGCATTTTCAGCTAGCAACCGAAGGACCCGGATAGAATCTTGGTGGGGGGGGGGGGGGGTGGAGACAGGTATGCTTCCTTATCCCTGTTGTTCCTGGTCATCTAGCAGCACATAGGTATACCTGGAGGGTTATCCGGGGGGTCAACGTCCCCACTGTTATGGTGGTATCCTCCTGTGGTGATGGGTGACTGTATACCTCAGAAAGAGCTGAGCTTAGACATGAGCCGAGGTACGATAGCAGCTCTTAGTCGGTAAATAACCCGGGGTACGATAACAGCTCTTAGTCGGTAAATAACCCGGGGTACGATAACAGCTCTTAGTCGGTAAATAACCCGGGGTACGATAACAGCTCTTAGTCGGTAAATAACCCGGGGTACGATAACAGCTCTTAGTCGGTAAATAAGCCGAGGTACGATAACAGCTCTTAGTCGGTAAATAAGCCGTGGTACGATAACAGCTCTTAGTCGGTAAATAAGCTGTGGTACGATAACAGCTCTTAGTCGGTAAATAAGCCGTGGTACGATAACAGCTCTTAGTCGGTAAATAAGCCGAGGTACGATAACAGCTCTTAGTCGGTAAATAAGCCGAGGTACGATAACAGCTCTTAGTCGGTAAATAAGCCGACGTACGATAACAGCTCTTAGTCGGTAAATAAGCCGAGGTACGATAACAGCTCTTAGTCGGTAAATAAGCCGAGGTACTATAACAGCTCTTAGTCGGTAAATAAGCCGAGGTACGATAACAGCTCTTAGTCGGTAAATAAGCCGAGGTACGATAACAGCTCTTAGTAAATAAGCCGAGGTACGATAACAGCTCTTAGTAAATAAGCCGAGGTACGATAACAGCTCTTAGTAAATAAGCCGAGGTACGATAACAGCTCTTAGTCTCTACATTTAACAGTGTGAACCAAAAATTTAGGCCAGCTAGCGCGGTGCTAATTATAGTCCAGAAAATATTTTTCCTGAGTTTTCAGGAAATCACAGTTATCTTCTGGGCTTCTAGGAAATTACATATATATATATATATATATATATATATATATATATATATATATATATATATATATATATATATATATATATATATATATATATATATATATATATATATATATATATATATTGTACTGAGGTTCCAGGAAACTATGTATTTCGGTCGCTGCATGATCCCGGAAATGTCTCCCAGTATCCCGTAACCCCAGCCCCCTCTACCCTGATGCACGCAGAATGAATAATGCAGAATGCTGAGAAAGTTTCTGATCAGAAGTAAAGATCTGAAGCGACTCTGAAGAGGCGTTAACAGGTTATTCCTCTATCTTCAGTGTTGACACGTTTCACCTACCATGTAGGCGAAACGTGTCAACAATAAAGATATCCAACTATTGCACATGTGTGTGTGTTACTCATCTGTTGTTATTATACATCATATTCAACAAGTTATTGTTTGGAACTTAACTTCTCAGATTCATCAATAAAACTGAAAAACTGATATTTACAAAGATCAACAATAATTCCAACTTTCACTAAGAAACATCACCTTCCAAACTTTAAAACTTCTCATAAGTTATTTCACAGAGACCAATATCCGGAAATATTCCAGAACTTTAAGTTTGAAGCCATTCAGAAGCTGCATTCTCATGTTAGGTGAAGGTTTCAAGTCGATAGGATGAGGCATTCATTCGTTATCGCATGACAATGTTTCAATTGTCACAATTTCGTCAATAAAATTGACAGATTGGAACCTACACAGCCTAAATTCAACCCCCCCCCCCAAAAAAAAAAAAAAATTATATTTAAAATACACCAACATTTAAGGTTTGTAGCGATAAGAAGAGACATTCGCTAGTTATTGCATTTAACAATTTTTTTAATAAAATTGGTAAATTAAGACTTGTACAGCTCAAAGTCAATATGAATCATTTGTTTAAGTCGAGCTTAACATCGATTGAAGCTTATTTGTCTTTCTCCATCGGAATGGTATCTTATACCATTGTTTGGTACTGGAAGACAGTTACAAGTATACTGGTAATGACCCTGGTAATGACCCTGGTAATGACCCTGGTAATGACCCTGGTAATGACCCTGGTAATGACCCTGACAATGACCCTGGTAATGACCCTAGTAATGACCCTGGTAATGACCCTAGTAATGACCCTGGCAATGACCCTGGTAATGACCCTAGTAATGACCCTGGTAATGACCCTGGTAATGACCCTAGTAATGACCCTGGTAATGACCCTGGTAATGACCCTAGTAATGACCCTGGTAATGACCCTGGTAATGACCCTAGTGATGACCCTGGTAATGACCCTAGTAATGACCCTGGTAATGACCCTGGTAATGACCCTAGTAATGACCCTGGCAATGACCCTGGTAATGACCCTAGTAATGACCCTGGTAATGACCCTGGTAATGACCCTAGTGATGACCCTGGTAATGACCCTAGTAATGACCCTGGTAATGACCCTGGTAATGACCCTAGTAATGACCCTGGTAATGACCCTGGTAATGACCCTGGTAATGACCCTAGTAATGACCCTGGTAATGACCCTGGTAATGACCCTAGTGATGACCCTGGTAATGACCCTAGTAATGACCCTGGTAATGACCCTGGTAATGACCCTAGTAATGACCCTGGTAATGACCCTGGTAATGACCCTAGTGATGACCCTGGTAATGACCCTAGTAATGACCCTGGTAATGACCCTGGTAATGACCCTGGTAATGACCCTGGTAATGACCCTAGTAATGACCCTGGTAATGACCCTGGTAATGACCCTAGTAATGACCCTGGTAATGACCCTGGTAATGACCCTGGTAATGACCCTGGTAATGACCCTGGTAATGACCCTGGTAATGACCCTGGTAATGACCCTGGTAATGACCCTGGTAATGACCCTAGTAATGACCCTAGTAATGACCCTGGTAATGACCCTGGTAATGACCCTAGTAATGACCCTGGTAATGACCCTGGTAATGACCCTGGTAATGACCCTAGTAATGACCCTGGTAATGACCCTGGTAATGACCCTGGTAATGACCCTGGTAATGACCCTGGTAATGACCCTGGTAATGACCCTGGTAATGACCCTGGTAATGACCCTAGTAATGACCCTGGTAATGACCCTGGTAATGACCCTAGTAATGACCCTGGTAATGACCCTGGTAATGACCCTGGTAATGACCCTAGTAATGACCCTGGTATTGACCCTGGTAATGACCCTAGTAATGACCCTGGTAATGACCCTAGTAATGACCCTGGTAATGACCGTAGTAATGACCCTGGTAATGACCCTGGTAATGACCCTGGTAATGACCCTAGTAATGACCCTGGTAATGACCCTAGTAATGATCCTGGTAATGACCCTAGTAATGACCCTGGTAATGACCCTGGTAATGACCCTGGTAATGACCCTAGTAATGACCCTGGTAATGACCCTGGTAATGACCCTGGTAATGACCCTGGTAATGACCCTGGTAATGACCCTAGTAATGACCCTAGTAATGACCCTTGTAATGACCCTGGTAATGACCCTGGTAATGACCCTGGTAATGACCCTGGTAATGACCCTAGTAATGACCCTGGTAATGACCCTGGTAATGACCCTGGTAATGACCCTGGTAATGACCCTAGTAATGACCCTGGTAATGACCCTGGTAATGACCCTAGTAATGACCCTGGTATTGACCCTGGTAATGACCCTAGTAATGACCCTGGTAATGACCCTAGTAATGACCCTGGTAATGACCGTAGTAATGACCCTGGTAATGACCCTGGTAATGACCCTAGTAATGACCCTAGTAATGACCCTGGTAATGACCCTAGTAATGATCCTGGTAATGACCCTAGTAATGACCCTGGTAATGACCCTAGTAATGACCCTGGTAATGACCCTAGTAATGACCCTGGTAATGACCCTGGTAATTACCCTGGCAATGACCCTGGTAATGACCCTAGTAATGACCCTGTTAATGACCCTAGTAATGACCCTGGTAATGACCCTGGTAATGACCCTGGTAATGACCCTAGTAATGACCCTGGTAATGACCCTGGTAATGACCCTAGTAATGACCCTGGTAATGACCCTAGTAATGACCCTAGTAATGACCCTAGTAATGACCCTGGTAATGACCCTGGTAATGACCCTGACATCTGAGTATTAATCTAACAACAGTAATAACTCGGGATTGATCAAAAAGAGACATTATCCGGGTTATTACTCAAAATCCAATAATTCTCTCAGGAAATTAGAAAAAGGTTCGTCTATAAAGCCTAATTTAATAGATTTTTCAAATTCTGAATAAAATGCCATTAAAGACTGAAATTCTTCAACAGAAAAATAGTTAAGTTATTTCACAGTAAATTTTACACCATTTTAAAAATAAAACTGACATATTAATACTAACACCAGTGTTGTTCAGACTGTTAAATTTGTCTTAAGTCTTTCTCAGGGTAAGACACAGACACCATATCTGGGAAATCCTTATATAAAATCAACCAAAGTACACCTGCACGGACCAGGAGCTGTATGACCTTTATTCTGGTTACAACGCACAAGTCTTGAAAATTTGAAGACAATCGGATGAGTCGTTCTCAAGTTATATATCGAAAACTTTATATAATATAGTAATAATATAATATCTTTATTTAGTACAAGTACATGTACAAGGTGTACAGTCCTGGCTGACATTAATGACATACTACTATATAGAGAGCGCCTTGTTATGCTGAGCATTTCGGGCAAATTAGGTCAGTTTTGTCCCAGGATGCAACCCACACCAGTCCACTAACACCCAGGTACCTATTTTACTGATGGGTGAATATATACAACCGGTGTAAAGAAACATGCCCAATGTTTCTACCCTCAATGGCAATCGAACCCAGATCATCGCCACAAGGCACCGTGGAAGAAAAAGTAAAAATTAGGTAACCACTTAATACCTCTTTCGGGATAACTCATTATACTGTCGTCGAGGTTGAGTTTCATTGTTGCCTGACGCAACGTTTCTTAGTAGTGGTGTAGTAAGAGTACAGTCAACACTGCATAACTTTCGTGCGTCATGCTAATTATCTCGCCACAGCCAGATAACTTAAACCAAAACTTATTTTATATCATGTATTAATAATTTTATAAAATATTAGTTCTTAATTGCTCACATTACCGTAATTTTGTGCTGTCAATTAACTCTGTGTAAATAAATGTGAAGCCAAATCAAATTCATTTTCCTCTGACGTCATTCAGGGGATAAAAGACTTCACTGGTATTATTAACTCCGGAGGTAACCTGTGACGCAAGCTGCGACTCCAGAGGTAACCTGTGACGCAAGCTGCGACTCCAGAGGTAACCTGTGACGCAAGCTGCGACTCCAGAGGTAACCTGTGACGCAAGCTGCGACTCCAGAGGTAACTTGTGACGCAAGCTGCGACTCCAGAGGTAACTTGTGACGCAAGCTGCGACTTCATCTCACACCAAGCCTCCTAAATTGGAAAAGAAATATTACAGGAATAAGAACTATAAAGAGAGAGAGAAAGCCAAGGTAAGATAAACCTATCATCGTACATCTTCACGTCAGATAAAAACAACAATCCCGCCAGAGAAAAATAATAAGAGGTTTCCTTTTTACTCATTAAGAGGAGAATAACACATCCTGAGGCATTATGACCAATGACATTCCTCTACTGCTGACGTCATTCAGTCAGTGTAGCGTTGTGACGCACAGCAACCTTGTGTGGGCAGGTACCACCTTGTTGGTAACACCACCACTGCTCCAACCTGGAATACATTATGCAGTGCCAGATACTAAAAATATGGATAGTTAAAATATTTGAAAGTACATGAAGGGCCAGGGAGTCCACACACACACACAGGGCCACGGCGTTACCTTGTACCTGCACTGGTGAAATTATTCCCTAGGCCTAGAGGCATCAGTGATGTTATATATATAGCTACAGAATCATTCATTATCTGTCAACACCGTCCTTACTGCTGCTACCATGTCTTACCACAACTTAAATAATGCTGCAACCCACAAACGAAGATGTCTTACACTTGTACTCTCACCTTCCTGACAACATAAGCTCACTTCTTATTTCTTGAGATTTTACATTTATATTGTTTACATATGTTAGGCGCTAAATTTGCGTGGCTCATTTAGCTTGAACAGCAATGAAGGCTCGATCCTTCATCATTCAGGTTAAAGAGTGATGAAGTGTGATGAATGTCCCGTAGCTCGATTGCTAGCGCACTTAGCTCACACACTGAGGTCCGGGGTCGATCCCCGGTACGGCTGTCCATATTCACCCATCAGTCATCCTGGGACAAAATTTACCTAATTTGCACGAAATGCTATGCATAACAAGGGCCTTTCTATATAGTAGTAGGTCAGCTGGGCCTGTATACCTTGTACATGTACTTATAGAAATTAAGATTATTATTATTATTATTATTAGTATTATTATTATTATTATTATTATTATTATTATTATTATTATTATTATTATTAGTATTATTATTATTATTATTATTATTATTATTATCTTGCGTCATTCAGCTTTAACAGTGGTGAAGGCTCGATCCTGCGTCATTCAATAAGTACAATTATCATAATTAGTATAAATTACCTCGGATAATCCACAGAAGTCACAGTGACTTATTTCCGCCAGTTAGTGTCCTTGAAACAGTTGTGTAAACTCGATCCTACGTTTGTTCTGCGTGGGTCATGCAGACTAAGCAGTAGTGGAGGCTGGATGTCCATGAAATAACTAAAGAAGGCCTCTTCAGATCGACTTCAAACTCTTAATATTGTGTAACTTGATATAACGAAGCTGAATATAACTGGGTATAACGAAGCTGAATATAACTGAGTATAACGGAGCTGAATATAACTGGGTATAACGAAGCTGAATATAACTGAGTATAACGGAGCTGAATATAACTGGGTATAACGGAGCTGAATATAACTGGGTATAACGGAGCTGAATATAACTGAGTATAACGGAGCTGAATATAACTGAGTATAACGGAGCTGAATATAACTGGGTATAACGGAGCTGAATATAACTGGGTATAACGGAGCTGAATATAACTGGGTATAACGAAGCTGAATATAACTGAGTATAACGGAGCTGAATATAACTGAGTATAACGGAGCTGAATATAACTGAGTATAACGGAGCTGAATATAACTGAGTATAACGGAGCTGAATATAACTGAGTATAACGGAGCTGAATATAACTGGGTATAACGGAGCTGAATATAACTGGATATAACGAAGCTGAATATAACTGAGTATAACGGAGCTGAATATAACTGAGTATAACGGAGCTGAATATAACTGAGTATAACGGAGCTGAATATAACTGAGTATAACGG
>NC_091317.1:20399146-20579146 GCF_038502225.1 Cherax quadricarinatus
AGTTTTGATAGCTGAACTAGGTACAAAGGTAATGAGCTCACAAGTTACAAAGGTAATGAATTCTGTAGAATGGTTACTTACGTTTATACTTTGGCTACAATCATGAACAAATTATAGAGTAATGAGCAATTCACACTTCCACATCCGGTCACAACTGTAATGAGTTATTGGTGCAAATACTGATTGTTGAGTCACACACACCACACACACACACACACACACACACGCACACACACACACACACACACACACACACACACACACACACACACACACACACACACACACACACACACACACACACACACTTTAGTTTAATATCTTTATGCACCCCATACCCATCCTGTGGGCGGTAGTCAAAAGATTACAAAGGTACATAATGGGTCCAGTGACTGGACCCCAAAGTTATGATAGCTGAACTAGTTACAAAGGTAATGAACTCCAGGTAGATCTGGTCACTAATCATGGCAAGTTACAGAGGTAATGAATCAGCTTCACTCCTATACATGGTTACAGTCATGAACAAATTACAAAGTAATGAACCACTGATACGTCCACACCTGGTCACAATTGTAATGAGTTATAAATACAAATATTAAGTGGATCATACACCCACACTAGCGCGCGCGCGCACATACACACACGAGGGCGCTCGCACGGACATGTGCACACGAGCGTAAGATAAGATAAGATAAGATTTCGTTCGGATTTTTAACCCCGGAGGGTTAGCCACCCAGGATAACCCAAGAAAGTCAGTGCGTCATCGAGGACTGTCTAACTTATTTCCATTGGGGTCCTTAATCTTGTCCCCCAGGATGCGACCCACACCAGTCGACTAACACCCAGGTACCTATTTGCTGCTAGGTGAACAGGACAACAGGTGTAAGGAAACGTGTCGAAATGTTTCCACCCGCCGGGAATCGAACCCGGGCCCTCCGTGTGTGAAGCGGGAGCTTTAGCCACCAGGCCACCGTACAAATATATGTATACATACAAGGACGCACACCCACACACACACACCCACACACACACACACACCAACACCCACACACACACACCCTCACACACACCCACACACACACCCTTATCGTAAGGGGTTCTTGAATGGAGATATCGTAGGATAAGGTAGACACACTTGTAGGATGGTAGGTGTATTGTCAGACTGAGATGAGAGATGGAGCCCGGTGCCTAGCCTGTTCACGCCTTGTAGGTCTGCCGCCGAGAGAGGACGGGACAGAGGGATCACTGCCCATGTGTATCCCTATGACGTCACACAAAGCCAAAGGCCTACGAGGGATCTCGTGTCTAAAGCACAGGGATGATACTAATATGCTATGCTATATAATACTGGGAATACAGGGATCAGCAACTATGCTGACACACACACTTCATGTGTCTCATCTACCATGGTGCACACACTTCATGTGTCTCACCTACCATGGTGCACACACTTCATGTGTCTCATCTACCATGGTGCACACACTTCATGTGTCTCACCTGCCATGGTGCACACACTTCATGTGTCTCATCTACCATGGTGCACACACTTCATGTGTCTCACCTGCCATGGTGCACACACTTCATGTGTCTCACCTACCATGGTGCACACACTTCATGTGTCTCATCTACCATGGTGCACACACTTCATGTGTCTCATCTACCATGGTGCACACACTTCATGTGTCTCACCTGCCATGGTGCACACACTTCATGTGTCTCACCTACCATGGTGCACACACTTCATGTGTCTCACCTACCATGGTGCACACACTTCATGTGTCTCATCTACCATGGTGCACACACTTCATGTGTCTCACCTACCATGGTGCACACACTTCATGTGTCTCACCTACCATGGTGCACACACTTCATGTGTCTCACCTACCATGGTGCACACACTTCATGTGTCTCACCTACCATGGTGCACACACTTCATGTGTCTCACCTACCATGGTGCACACACTTCATGTGTCTCACCTACCATGGTGCACACACTTCATGTGTCTCACCTACCATGGTGCACACACTTCATGTGTCTCACCTACCATGGTGCACACACTTCATGTGTCTCATCTACCATGGTGCACACACTTCATGTGTCTCACCTACCATGGTGCACACACTTCATGTGTCTCACCTACCATGGTGCACACACTTCATGTGTCTCACCTACCATGGTGCACACACTTCATGTGTCTCACCTACCATGGTGCACACACTTCATGTGTCTCACCTACCATGGTGCACACACTTCATGTGTCTCACCTACCATGGTGCACACACTTCATGTGTCTCACCTACCATGGTGCACACACTTCATGTGTCTCACCTACCATGGTGCACACACTTCATGTACATACATGTAGTTATGTTAGGTAATGTTTATCATTACCTAACACTAGCACGTTAAGAGACTATACAATAAGTGTCAGGGGCCCGAGACTGTTCAACTGCCTCCCAGCATACATAAGGGGGATTACCAACAGACCCCTGGCAGTCTTCAAACTGGCACTGGATAAGCACCTAAAGTCGGTACCTGACCAGCTGGGCTGTGGCTCGTATGTTGGTTTGCGTGCAGCCAACAGTAACAGCCTGGTTGATCAGGCTCTGATCCACCAGGAGGCCTGGTCACAGACCGGGCCGCGGGGGCGTTGACCCCCGGAACTCTCTCCAGGTAAACTCCAGGTAAACAGGACAAGTGTTTCCTGACGCGAGTCTTAGTTATATGATGACCCGCAGCTGGAGCCTTTGGTCATCTAACCGAGACCTTCCGCTGGCTTACCGCTCCACTCCCTTTAAAAGTTAAGGTTATACTAATATTATACATTATTCTATATACATCTAGTAAACTGTCAACTTTCGCAACACTTCTTCATAGGTAAACCTTAATTTTATCCTCCATCTTTACAGTTGACCACTTCAGTGTGGGGGGGGGAGGGACCTTGTCAAGTGCTCTTGCTCCAGTGAATTGGAGCTGCCCTCCCTATTCCTCCTTTCAGTCCTAATTATCTCCCTTTACCTAAACGTTATATAACCCAAACGGTCTAAGCTCTTTCCCACGAATAATAATAATAATAATAATAATAATAATAATAATAATAATAATAATAATAATAATAATAATAATAATAATAATAATAATACTTTATTATTATTATTATTATTATTATTATTATTATTATTATTATTATTATTATTATCCAATCAAATTCAGTGTATCTGTGTCTGTACATTACCAGCCAATACCAGGCACTGATAGACTCAGAAGTGTCCCTGTTTGCAGATGATGTGAAGTTAATGAGAAGAATTAAATCAGTTGCGGACCAGACAGGTCTACAAAGAGACCTGGACAGGCTGGATGTGTGGTCCAGCAACTGGCTCCTAGAATTTAACCCCGCCAAATGCAAAGTCATGAAGATCGGAGAAGGGCAAAGAAGACCGCAGACAGAGTATAGGCTAAGCGGCCAAAGACTGCAAACTTCACTCAAAGATCTAGGAGTGAGTATAATACCGAGTACGTCGCCAGAAGCACACATTAACCAGATAACTGCTGCGGCATATGGGCGCCTGGCAAACCTGAAAATAGCGTTCCAGTACCTCAGTAAGGAATCGTTCAAGACTTTATACACTGTGTACGACAGGCCCATACTGGAGTACGTATCACCAGTTTGGAACCCACACCTGGTAAAACACGTCAAAAAATTAGAGAAAGTGCAAAGGTTTGGAACAAGGCTGGTTCCAGAGCTAAGGGGAATGTCCTACGAAGAGTGGTTAAGGGAAATCGGCCTGACGACACTGGAGGACAGGAGGATTAGGGAAGATATGATAACGACATACAAAATACTACGTGGAATAGACAAGGTGGACAGAGACAAGATGTTCCAGAGAGGGGACACAGAAACGAGGGGTCACTCTTGGAGCTGAAGACTCAAATGAGTCACAGGGATGTTAATAAGTATTTCTTCAGTCATAGAGTTGTCAGGAAGTGGAACAGTCTGGCAAGTGATGTAGTGGAGGCAGGAACCATACATAGCTTTAAGACGAGGTATGATGAAGCTCAGGGAGCAGGGAGAGAGAGGACCTAGTAGCGTTCAGTGAAGAGACGGGGCCAGGAGCTGAGTATCGACCCCTGCAACCACAATTAGGTGAGTACAATTAGGTGAATTAGGTGAGTACTGTGAACCTTCACCGGTACATTACTATCCAATATTAAGCACTGTGAACCTTCACCGGTACATTACCAGCCAATATTAAGCACTGTGAACCTTCACTGGTACACTACCAGCCAATGCCAGACACGGTGAACTTTTATTGGTACATTACCAGCCAATTCCAGGCACGGTGAACTTTCATTGGTACATTACCAGCCAATACCAAGCACGGTGACCTTTCATTGGTACATTACCAGCCAATACCAGGCACCGTGAACTTTCACCGGTACATTACCAGCCAATACCACGTACAATACACTACAGAGAACAAATGCTGTAACTAATTCTGAACTGTAACCTCTGGATCGTTTTACTTTCATTCATACACAGACATTGTGTGCACATATTAAAGGTATGTAAGACCTGACTTGAAAAATCCATACAACTTATAAATAAAACCGATAACTTACCATATATTATACGTGAGGTTTAACTACTATTTTCTTGACTTATAATATATTAATAATAATAATCTTTATTTCTACAATTTATATTTTCTAGTCTAGAATTTTACAATATAGGTTGCCCTGTATTCCTCATCTAATATCAAGGCTCAGTCATATACTACCACCTATCAGGATATCACCCACAACAATCCTAAGGTATTCTCTCTCTCTCTCTCTCTCTCTCTCTCTGTCTCTCTCTCTCTCTCTCTCTCTCTCTCTCTCTCTCTCTCTCTCTCTCTCTCTCTCTCTCTCTCTCTCTCTCTCTCTCTCTCTCTCTCTTTCTCTTTACACAGGGTTTGACAATGTTAGGTTAAGGGTCCCTAGCTTTATTGACAAGCTATTTACAGGTTAAGGATTCCTAACTTTATTGACAAGCTAAGAGCTGTTACCTACATCAGCTCATTTGAAAGCATTTTTATTGCTATGAAACATACAAGTAGGGAACAGGATGAAGTTGGAGCCATCTGTGGGCCAGCATTTTCATATGATCAACTGACTTTATCTCGTTGACATCATAATGCTGTACGAATGTGTTCCAGACTTGAGTCATCCTGGGGATAAATGATCTCAGATGAAGTGATGTTCTGGAGAAGGGTACAGCCAGAGTGAAGTTGCTGCTTTCTGCCCGTCTTGTGGTATAGAAGCTTGCTTCACGCAAGCTTCTCTCTCTCTCTCTCTCTCTCTCTCTCTGTGACCCTAAGATTCATGTTCCGAAGCATGAGGGGTATCCAGAACAAGGCGTTGCGCTGGATGCTAGACTTCAGACGGGATGACCCGCCACGAGCTCGTCTCTCTGTATCAAGTCTGGCATCTCGGCGACCCTCAACTTGTTCTGTTGGATGTACCATAGACTCCTGCTGGTTATCAACACAACCAGATGTAGACCAAACGAAATGTAAACTTTGCCAGATTGAAAGTTGTCACACCCTGCGCCATTATGTACTGAAATGCAATAAAATTAATAATTCAGAGACAACTCACTTAGAAATGTTGAAGAAATGTCAAAGTATTTTATCCACAGTGGTGTATTACAAATCATTCTGGAAAAATGCCCTGACTTTGCCCAGTGTAAATAAAACATTACCATTTTGTGTGTGTGTGTGTGTGTGTGTTAGTTACCATTTTGTCCTAGGCACGTGTGTGTGTGTGTGTGTGTGTTAGTTACCATTTTGTCCTAGGCACGTGTGTGTGTGTGTGTGTGTGTTAGTTACCATTTTGTCCTAGGCACGTGTGTGTGTGTGTGTGTGTGTGTACTCACCTATTTGTACTCACCTATTTGTGGTTGCAGGGGTCGATTGACAGCTCCTGGCCCCGCCTCTTCGCTGATTGCTACTAGGTCCTCTCTCTCCCTGCCCCATGAGCTCTATCATACCTCGCCTTAAAACTATGTATGGTTCCTGCCTCCACCACACCACCTGTGTTAGTTATCATTTTGTCCTAGGCACGTGTGTGTGTGTGTGTGTGTGTGTGTGTGTGTGTGACCTAATTAATGTTTGTATAAATAACTCATTATGATTTTGACCGGACATAAACATGTAAATAGTTCATTACCACTCTACCTTGTTCAGCTATCAAAACTTTGTGGTCCAGTCCCTGGACTCATTATGTACCTCTGTAATCCTTGACTACCACCCACAGGATGGGTATGGGGTGCATAATACAGGTATTAAACTAACAACGTACTTAAAGAAAAACCATACGATACCTACACAAGCCATTCAGCCTCCTTTAATCACTCTACAACCTTGCTCCTAATCTTCTGTACACTATCTAAAGCCTTTTCGCAGGTGTGAACCTTAGAACACGTCCGTTATTACCCGCCACCATCATTACCTCCCTCACTCTTCCACTATAGCCACGAGTCTCAGCTTGGTGCACTAGCAAGTGCCTTGCATCCTTGCATTGTCGTGCGGTGTCTGCCACACTACTGTCCGTCCTCATATGCCTGCTGTCCCCAGCATGACTGCTGCTATCCTCATCTTCATCAAGCGCTCCCCTGCTAGGTCAAACCATGGTTCGGTTTCTACGGCTGCAGACACTTCTCTCCGGCATTATTCTTCACCTATTCCCACTTCCTCGCTCTCTTCTTATCTGAGAGTTAGTTACATAGGCCCTGGGGAGTGATGTCACATGCGGGGTGTTATGGGCCTAGGTGTGAATAAAGCTTCTCGAGAGTGGAATTTTGTACACTCCGACATTCTTAGGCCCTGTGAATGGAGTCGAGGTCTTTGTGAAGTTCCTACGTTCCTATGTAGAGACTACCTTGAAGTCAATGTTTGCTTTCTTAAGAATAAGGGACACGATACCTGTGAGTAATGTGCATATTCGAACATTGTCCTCTCTGATCTTGACACTGCAGTCTACATCTTCGACTTTACTCTTGCAGAGTAGAATTATAAGCAGAGGGATCTTAAGGCTAGTGAAGGCCTTCTTGAATTAGTAAAATCTTCAAGGAATTCTTCACTGCAGATTTTGAATGCCAGCAGAAAAAAAACAATCAATACTCCTTTCTTGGTTTTCAAACTATGGTGGGAAAAGAAATGAATGAGGTCATCCTTATTGGAAGAGTTGCGGAATACTTCTGTTTTCATGATCACATGAAAAGAGCAGTGAGTCGAACATCGAGAAGAGTTTGTTATTTGTATCTTATTCCAGTGTAAATGGCATGGATAGTCTCACTTGGTTAAGACTTTCTTGAAGCTATAATATTATTATTATTATAATAAAAAAGAAGCGCTAAGCCACAAGGGCTATACAGTGAAGCTATAATAGCTCCAACCGTCTGGATACGATGACCAGAATGTCATCTAAGTACCTTAACGAGGTGACGTGTGGCGCTGTGGTATCATAGAACTGGTCCTTCTTCATATGTTTTAGGTACAGGCTTTCCAGGACAGGACTTTGGGATGACCCCTTTGCTAACCTAAATTTTTTATTGTAGTCTGCCTGGAGAGTGTTCTTGGGGTCAACGCCCCCATGGCCCAGTCCTTGACCAGGCCTCCCGGTGAACCAAGGCCTGATCAACCATGCTGTTACTGCTGGCCGCACGTAGTCCAACATACGAACCACAGCCCGGCTGATCGGGTACTAACTTTAGGTATCTGTCCAGCTTCCTCCTGAAGGCAGCCAGGGGTCTATTGGTAATTCCCGTTATGCCTAGTGGGAGGCTGTTGAACAGTCTTAGGCCCTGGACACTTAATGTGTTTTCTTTTAGTGTGCTAATGGCACCCCTACTTTTCATTGAGGTATGTTGCACAGTCTTCCCAGTGTTTTGCTTTCGTAGGGAGTGATTTCCGAGTGTACATTTGGGACCACGCCCTCTAGGATTTTCTATGTGCTTCAGTGAGTACAGGTCAAGTGACACCAAGCATTTCCAGTAATTAAGGTGTTTAACCTTACTTTCTTAATTTTCTGTACATTCTCTAGATCTGTGATTTCACCAGCAGTGACTGCTCACGTAGGCTGAAGCTCCACGGACACTTGCGTCTGCATTTCACTGCTTGATTGTCAGTAACTGACCCTCTCTACCTCTTGCCTTCACCACCATTTTTCTCCCTGTTGTATTATTCGTCCGGAAAAATCACTAACACGGGTGTTTGCCTTATGATAACTTATTCCATGGTGCCATCCCCATGGGAAGAAATCGGCAAAACAATGCAAAACAGCAGCGACAGCTGGCTTGCCAGTGCTACACAACTTAACAACATAAGAAAGGAGGGACACTGCAGGAGGCCTGTTGGCCCATACTAGGCAGGTCCTTCACAAATCCAACCCACTAACAGAATAAATGCTACCCAAGCAATAAGCTTTGATAATTCTATTTTCTCATGTGCAAGTCCCACTCATATACACGCTATAGTCCTCCTAGAGTTTAGTTTAATATGTTTATTATGCACCCCATACCCATCCTGTGGGTGGTAGTCACCCCATACCCATCCTGTGGGAGGTAGTCAAAAGATTACAGAGGTACATAAGTTATGATAAGTGAACAAGTTACGAAGGTAATGAACTCCAGGTAGATCTGGTCACAATCATGACCAAGTTACAAATCACACGGAAAATAAGTTACTCATCGCTCATAGTCAATCGATTCACTAAGGAGTGGAACTTAAGAGTTATTATAATAGGAGAGAAAATGGTACCTAGCTTAGTCGTACATCGACTGAAATACATCTAGTTAGGTTTTACTGTTATCCAGCAAAATCTGGAGTTAGCAAGAAAACATTTGTTGTTTTTGTTAATGTTCGGTAAGATTTACAAAGCTTGTCTTGCATTCAGAGTGATGGTTCACACATGGATCGCCATCTATGGAATACTGAGTCGTTGTCACAATATATCATTACCACACTAATACAAGATGTAAGGAGACAGTTTATCAAGACGTTATTAGGTAGGTGAAGAGCACGCTTAAGTTACAATATATATATATGTATATATATATATATATATATATATATATATATATATATATATATATATATATATATATATATACCTGGAGTTTACCTAGAGAGAGTTCCGGGGGTCAACGCCCCCGCGGCCCGGTCTGTGAAAGAATAGATAATGTGAGTAGTCACGAAAGCGCTTGGAATTTATACATGGTGCCAGATAAGTGGAAAATGGCAAATGTGATAACTATTTTCAAAGCAGGTGACAGGTCCTTAGCTTCGAACTATAGACCAATAAGCCTAACCTCCATAGTGGGAAAATTTATGGAATCAATAATTGCCGAGGCAGTTCGTAGCCACCTTGAAAAGCATAAATTAATCAACGAATCTCAGCAAGGTTTTACAAAGGGGCGTTCCTGCCTTACGAATTTATTAACTTTTTTCACTAAGGTATTTGAGGAGGTAGATCATGGTAATGAATATGATATTGTGTATATGGATTTCAGTAAGGCTTTTGACAGTCCCACATCAGAGACTATTGAGGAAAATTAAGGCACATGGAATAGGAGGAGAAATTTTTTCCTGGATAGAGGCATGGTTGACAAATAGGCAGCAGAGAGTTTGCATAAATGGGGAGAAATCATAGTGGGGAAGCGTCACGAGCGGTGTTCCACAAGGGTCAGTGTTGGGCCCCCTGCTGTTCACAATCTACATAAACGACATAGATGAGGGCATAAAGAGCGACATCGGCAAGTTTGCCGATGACACCAAAATAGGCCGTCGAATTCATTCTGACGAGGACATTCGAGCACTCCAGGAAGATTTGAATAGACTGATGCAGTGGTCAGAGAAGTGGCAGATGCAGTTTAATATAGACAAATGCAAATTTCTAAATGTTGGACAGGACAATAACCATGCCACATATAAACTAAATAATGTAGATCTTAATATTACGGATTGCGAAAAAGATTTAGGAGTTCTGGTTAGCAGTAATCTGAAACCCAGACAACAGTGCATAAGTGTTCGCAATAAAGCTAATAGAATCCTTGGCTTCATATCAAGAAGCATAAATAATAGGAGTCCTCAGGTTGTTCTTCAACTCCATACATCCTTGGTTAGGCCTCATTTAGATTATGCTGCACAGTTTTGGTCACCGTATTACAGAATGGATATAAATTCTCTGGAAAATGTACAAAGGAGGATGACAAAGTTGATCCCATGTATCAGAAACCTTCCCTATGAGGATAGACTAAGGGCCCTGAATCTGCACTCTCTAGAAAGACGTAGAATTAAGGGGGATATGATTGAGGTGTATAAATGGAAGACAGGAATAAATAAAGGGGATGTAAATAGTGTGCTGAAAATATCTAGCCTAGACAAGACTCGCAGCAATGGTTTTAAGTTGGAAAAATTCAGATTCAGGAAGGATATAGGAAAGTACTGGTTTGGAAATAGAGTTGTGGATGAGTGGAACAAACTCCCGAGTACAGTTATAGAGGCCAGAACGTTGTGTAGCTTTAAAAATAGGTTGGATAAATACATGAGTGGATGTGGGTGGGTGTGAGTTGGACCTGATAGCTTGTGCTACCAGGTCGGTTGCCCTGTTCCTCCCTTAAGTCAATGTGACCTGATCTGACTAGGTTGGGTGCATTGGCTTAAGCCGGTAGGAGACTTGGACCTGCCTCGCATGGGCCAGTAGGCCTTCTGCAGTGTTCCTTCGTTCTTATGTTCTTATATGTGTGTGTGTGTGTGTGTGTGTGTGTGTGTGTGTGTGTGTGTGTGTGTGTGTGTGTGTGTGTGTGTGTGTGTGTGTGTACACCTCTGACCCACTTTCTATGTAGAACACTTCATACAGACCTTTGTATACAAAGGGATCGCGAACGTGTGTCTGCACTTAGCAATGTTCACAAGCAAATGGTGCTAAAATAACAAATTTGCCAAGTTACAACACCATGGCGTCTCTGTCCTCAATACACAATACCCAAACAAAACAATGTTCATAGTGTTTACTATGTCGAGGAAACTATTATGTAGTTGTCCTTTATTTTTATATGAAAACTTAGTGAAAAGTTAGCTTTAGAAGGCCAGCAGATGCTGACCTACTGGTATTCTCACAATGTAATCTTCCTGTACTGGACCTACACCTACCCTGTTGGCAGAATTCATCCCATATCCACCCTGTAGGTGGTTACCTCATGTTCCTCCTGCAGGTGATAGTCATTACATGTCTTTCCTGCTGGTAGTAATCACGAACTATGTGTGTGTGTGTGTGTGTGTGATCTAAAAGTATACACAATTCTATGACTTTAATGGATCTTAGCAGTACCTTCTATCCTTTATATAATCAGCTTACTTTTCGCCAAACTAATACCCTCCGTAGTAATCTAGTTCATGCCTCTCTTCTGTCATTAATGTTTCCGATGTCGATCCATTTCTTATTCCTCTTGTCCTCTTCAATACTTTGGAGAAACTATCACCGCTCTCTCTCTCTGACAGACTTAGAGAGCAGAAAAGGAGTGCTCGCCTTGTCGACACTATCAGTGTTCTTTTCTATCATGTTAGAGAGATCACAGTCATCCAGTTAACTGGTCCTCTTCCAAAACTGTCTATCCATCTTCTAGCCTGCGCAAATATCATCTTATTGAAGTTTTCCTTTATGCACAACATTCCTACCATGAACCTTAGTTTTATTTTTTGTATCTCTGTAGATGCCCTCCCTTCTTATTACGATGTCAGATGCTCTAAACTTCAGAAAACTCGTGACGTGACCTACCTGGGGTATACCTGGAGGGTGTTACAAGGGTCAACGCCCCTGCGGCCTGGTCCATGACCAGGCATCGCCGTGAATCAGGGCCTGATCATCCAGGCTGTTATTGCTGACCTGACCTTTGTCTCTTTCTCTCCTTTCGTCTTCA
Source organism: Cherax quadricarinatus (assembly GCF_038502225.1). Classification (NCBI taxonomy): domain Eukaryota; kingdom Metazoa; phylum Arthropoda; class Malacostraca; order Decapoda; family Parastacidae; genus Cherax; species Cherax quadricarinatus. The sequence continues at coordinate 20,411,107 of NC_091317.1, forward strand.
TCTTTCCTTTTTTTCACTGCCCTTCCTGCTTCCACCTAGGTGGGTTCTGTCCCATGAGGATTTTGTTCCGCAGGGGATTCTGTCCTGCGCCTGTGAGTCAGTAACTCTTCTGCAGTGCTCTATTATCTTGTTCTTATGGACCACTTCCACTATTACTACTACTACTCTTTCTTCAACAATGCTACATTTTCTTCCATTATTTTTCCCTATTTTTTCCACAACTATTACTTCTACTGTTACCTTCTTATTTCTACCTCTACCACTACTGCACTACTACCACCACGATTACTCCGACTACTATTACTACCACTAGTACTTCTACTACCACCTTTTCCCGCTCTACCACTCCGTCCCCTCTCGTTATATTATGGCCTCCTTCCCTAGCTTCAATGTGACTCGTCAATGGTTCAAGTCGTAATGAAACGTCAGCATAAGTTTTAGTCTCTTAAGCGCGGGTTATTTAGCCACTTTTCCAGCCATGGCATTGCTACTATTTATTCCTTAAAGTGTTTTAAAAACCTTACGAACAGTAGCTCTCCGTCTTTAGTTTTCCCATTTGATGAGATTCATATTGGTCATACAGTGACCTGTAAAACACTGACCTATCAAACAAAACAGTTGATTATGGATTGTTTGACAAAGTAAACCCAGCACCTCCAAACTACAATGTTCAGTTAATAATGGCTCTTATACTCTCTCTCTCATGTCGTACTGATAGTGAGAAAAATTTCTATATCATACTTTTCAGACAACACTAGAATCAGCATGAAAAATAAATGTGAAAACAGTAGAAATCGCTACTAGATGTCAAAAAAATTAAAAAGCAGTTCCCAGCAAAACCAATATGATGATCTACGAAGAGAAATTTAGACTATATAAAAAATATTAAGATACAAACTTTTCATTAAAGGCAGAGATGTTAAAGTAATGGTGATAATGCTACTCTTCAATGTACCTGCACTCTCGACTTCAAATTTAATCTACAATATACTGTCAGCCCCATTTAAGTGACCTAAATTGCTGACCTATAAGATAGACAATGAACTTTGCTTAATGTACTTATCTCAACACTTTCACTACTGAGAGAAAATAAATGTTCTGAAACTGTACTTCCTGCAGCACTAACGTAATAAATGCTCCATGCTATTTATTCGGGAAAAAATAAAGGTTAGTTTAAATCTTGACTAATGTTTTACGAGAGCTGGAGCCACGGCAGAATAGTGATTAATGATATAAGAAAACACTAACAGTGTTGTTCTCTCGTGAATCAGTAATCACCTAAAGTCAGTACCTGACCAACCGGGCTGTGGTTCGTACGTCAGCTTGCGTGCGGCCAGTAGTAACAGCCTGGTTGATCAGACCCTGATCCACCGTGAGGCCTGGCCTCAGACCAAGCCGCGGGGGCGTTGACCCCCGAAACCTTCTTCAGGTAACAATCCATTAAAAGAAATCCATACAAAAAAGAGTTCCTCGACTCTTTAGTACTCTTCTAAAATCATTTTTTTACATAAGAACATAAGAAAGAAGGAACACTGCAACAGGCCTACTGACCCATGCGGAGCAGGTCCATGTGACCCCCCCGGATTAGCCCAATGACCCACCTAGTCTGGTCACCTCCTGGAGTTTACCTGGAGAGAGTTCCGGGGGTCAACGCCCCCGCGGCCCGGTCTGTGACCAGGCCTCCTGGTGGATCAGAGCCTGATCAACCAGGCTGTTACTGCTGGCTGCATGCAAACCAACGTACGAGCCACAGCCCGGCTGGTCAGGAACCGACTTTAGGTGCTTGTCCAGTGCCAGCTTGAAGACTGCCAGGGGTCTGCTGGTAATCCCCCTTATGTATGCTGGGAGGCAGTTGAACAGTCTCGGGCCCCTGACACTTATTGTATGGTCTCTTAACGTGCTAGTGACACCCCTGCTTTTCATTGGGGGGATGTTGCATCGTCTGCCAAGTCTTTTGCTTTCGTAGTGAGTGATTTTCGTGTGCAAGTTCGGTACTAGTCCCTCTAGGATTTTCCAGGTGTATATAATCATGTATCTCTCCCGCCTGCGTTCCAGGGAATACAGGTTTAGGAACCTCAAGCGCTCCCAGTAATTGAGGTGTTTTATCTCCGTTATGCGCGCCGTGAAGGTTCTCTGTACATTTTCTAGGTCAGCAATTTCACCTGCCTTGAAAGGTGCTGTTAGTGTGCAGCAATATTCCAGCCTAGATAGAACAAGTGACCTGAAGAGTGTCATCATGGGCTTGGCATCCCTCGTTTTGAAGGTTCTCATTATCCATCCTGTCATTTTTCTAGCAGATGCGATCGATACAATGTTATGGTCCTTGAAGGTGAGATCCTCCGACATGATCACTCCCAGGTCTTTGACGTTGGTGTTTCGCTCTATTTTGTGGCCAGAATTTGTTTTGTACTCTGATGAAGATTTAATTTCCTCGTGTTTACCATATCTGAGTAATTGAAATTTCTCATCGTTGAACTTCATATTGTTTTCTGCAGCCCACTGAAAGATTTGGTTGATGTCCGCCTGGAGCCTTGCAGTGTCTGCAATGGAAGACACTGTCATGCAGATTTGGGTGTCATCTGCAAAGGAAGACACGGTGCTGTGGCTGACATCCTTGTCTATGTCAGATATGAGGATGAGGAACAAGATGGGAGCGAGTACTGTGCCTTGTGGAACAGAGCTTTTCACCGTGCCTGCCTCGGACTTTACTCTGCTGACTACTACTCTCTGTGTTCTGTTAGTGAGGAAATTATAGATCCATCGACCTACTTTTCCTGTTATTCCTTTAGCACGCATTTTGTGTGCTATTACGCCATGGTCACACTTGTCGAAGGCTTTTGCAAAGTCTGTAAGATAAGATAAGATTTCGTTCGGATTTTTAACCCCGGAGGGTTAGCCACCCAGGATAACCCAAGAAAGTCAGTGCGTCATCGAGGACTGTCTAACTTATTTCCATTGGGGTCCTTAATCTTGTCCCCCAGGATGCGACCCACACCAGTCGACTAACACCCAGGTACCTATTTGCTGCTAGGTGAACAGGACAACAGGTGTAAGGAAACGTGTCAAATGGTTCCACCCGCCGGGAATCGAACCCGGGCCCTCCGTGTGTGAAGCGGGAGCTTTAGCCACCAGACCACCGCATTCTTTTTGTCTTCTAGTGCATCTAGGACCTTGTCGTAGTGATCCAATAGTTGAGACAGACAGGAGCGACCTGTTCTAAACCCATGTTGCCCTGTGTTGTGTAACTGATGGGTTTCTAGATGGGTGGTGATCTTGCTTCTTAGGACTCTTTCAAAGATTTTTATGATATGGGATGTTAGTGCTATCGGTCTGTAGTTCTTTGCTGTTGCTTTACTGCCCCCTTTGTGGAGTGGGGCTCCACTCCACTCAAGGAAGGAGCACGGTACCAGACCCAGCAGCACAAGCTAGTCAGGTCCAACTCACACCCACCCACACCCACTCATGTATTTATCTAACATATTTTTAAAACTACACAACGTTTTAGCCTCAATAACTGTACTCGGGAGTTTGTTCCACTCATCCACAACTCTATTACCAAACCAGTGCTTTCCTATATCCTTCCTGAATCTGAATTTTTCCAACTTGAAACCATTGCTGCGAGTCCTGTCTTGGCTGGAAATTTTCGGCACGCTATTTACATCCCCTTTATTTATTCTTGTTTTCCATTTAAGGAGATTATTGTGAAAATTATTATTATTATTATTATTATTATTATTATTATTATTATTATTATTATTATTTGAGCAAATCACCTGCAGGATGCTTACAGGGCATTACCTGAAACACCACCTGCAAGTAATTTGAGTGAGGTAAGTGGGACTCACAGTAGGTCACTGAACTGCAAATCTCTCCACTGCCCACCTCTTCACCACTCTCACAAAAAGTTAGACCTGACACCAAATCAACAATTATAATACCGAAACCAGCTACTCTGGTAATTAAAGTTATATGGACTGTATGTTATTTTGGTTTACTTACTGGGTACACAAAAAATGTAACTATTAGTACAATACATATAATACAATAGTGTTATTAAAAAAGAACTTTGTATTACAACTTACCATTTAACTACTGTACATGGATGACACCACATCTGCCCAACACCCAGACCCTACACTGGCTAGTTAGACATCCAAATACAAGGACTAATGGTGCACTTCCCTGTGAGTGATGGTCGTATCCCTTATCTTCCGCCATCCATACATAATTCTTGAGGTCCCGTAAATTTCCTATCTGAATTCTTCAGAAGGGAACATTAACTCAGGTTCCTATTACAAATTCAGGCTGATAAACCTCAATTGGGCTACGAAGACACAGAATTATTAGCTGAATTTTCTACGACAACCAGTGTTCACAAATTACAAATGGTATCCTCCTATAGCATCATTGCTCCTGCTGTTCTACACCCCCTCCCCACTCGAAATTTCTCGAAAGGGTCAAATCAGCATCACATTTTATTACACAATTATTGTATTATTCAATTTTACACGTGCTGAATTTAGGAAAATCCAAAATTTTCCACACTTGTTATTATGGTGCTCGTGATTAAATATATGTGGCACTGAATTTTTCTTGCCAACAGTTTATTACTACTTTAACTTACTTAGCTAACAAAACATCGGAGGTTCAGTTCTTGCAACTGTGTATGCCTCAGTAATCTTCTGAATTCCCCGGCAAGCTGGGTATGCACAATACGGCTAACAAATTAAATTAAATTAAATTGCTTACTCAGGAATCAGGTTTTTGCTGCTAGAGGGCCGCTGATCCTCGTATCTTTCACAGTTTGGTTGATCTGGCACTTGGCGGAGGTAGTGACTCGGTTTCTTCCCCTAAAACTTCTACACTTGTTCCATTAATATTTGTGATATCTTCTGGTAGCAAACTGAACAATCTTGGACTATGGATGTGGTCAAAGACTGCCGATGGTGCCCCTGCTTCTCTAGATCTATTTTATACTTTCACCCATGTCATTCAATCATTGTTGCAGTAATATATAGATCTGAGACCTGCCCCTCCAGTATCTTTCATGTATATATTAACTCTCTTTTTACTCCGGAAAATACATTCCCAGTGGATGAAATGCCTTATTGGCTCTATGTGGACAATTAACGATTTCTGTCGTTTTCCGCCCTGACATCTATCTCTCTTGGCTTAAATAGAATCGTCAATACTAAACAATATTCTAACCGAAAAAGCACAAGTGATTTGAACAGTGTCACTAGCGGCATTAATTCTCGTTTTGAAATTTCTTATTATCTACTCCGTCATTGTTCTGGTCTTCGCGGCATTCACCTTATTTGTTTAAATGATAGATTATCTGACATTATTATACTCAAGATTTTTTACTAGGTTCCTTTCTTTCTGTGAGACTATCCTATTCTGTTTTATATCCACAATGGGGATTTCTACTACCCTTTTACCCCCAGGATTCAACCCTCAACAACTGGCTAATGCCCAGATACCTACTTACCGAAAAACATAGGCAGCAGATGTAAGGAGACTTGCCCATATGTCTCGCCCAACCCAGAAACGGAAACCAAGACCTTTCGATACTAGAATACAATGTTCTACTGTATGGCCCTGTCTCTGTCCTCCCCATTTACATTTCATATGACCGACTTTATGTAAATTGAACTGGTAAAACAACTTGTCGTTGCCTGATCTGGTTATTTTCTTGATACTGTTTCACTTAACACATATCATTACAATGAGTAATGGATCTGCTAGTTCATAGCTGCATTATTCTACTTTCTTCAAACTTGTTTGCTACTTCTTACTATAATTTTGAAATATCAAAATTATATTCGACATTATCCATGTTGAACACTATTTTAGCCAAGACATCAACCTTATCATGTCCTCAACCATCAACAGTTTAGTTAAACGTCAGGATGAACACTATGTTGTCATTTACATGATTAAGACCACAATGTAGATTTTAACGATTTCAAATTAGTTTAAATATAATAATTATATAAAGGGGAGTATTATAGGATCACATGTTTTTGCATCTGTTCTAAACTTAAAAATCCCTAAAGAATTGTTTTTATATTTTTTACACGATTATTCGTGACTAAGTCAAAGACCATCGCTTCAGAACGCTTGGCAAACAATTGATAAAAATCAATGAAGGTAGGTCACACCTGGCCATGGTAATGTGTGACTCATACCTTGCTCATTACCCTTGAATAAATCACGTGACACGTTGCATTAATACTGCTTTTTTATGTTTGTCAGTAGTGGTTTTTATTGTTTATCTGCACGTTACGGTACTGTGTCAATATTAATATCTACATTTATTTTATTTACATACAATAATAATACAGTCAAGTGAAATGCTAAACCCGAAAGGGTCACTGTTCACATACACACATTTTAATATCATTATTTATGTTCTAGCCTTTAACTGTATCTTAATTCATTGGACTCCTACTCCATATTTTGTTATACCAGCTTTACCTACATATAACCAACCATCTTTTATTGTAATTGTTGTATATGTTTAAGTAACTGCTAACTTACCCGATATACTACGCATTAAAATGGGCCTTGCAAAAAATCCCTTGCATCTTTTCTACATTTTTTCACATATCCATTGTACATTTTGTAAATTTTGAATATATCTTAACCAACTGTGTCTCCTTCCTACAGCGGACAGAAGTGGAGAGCAGCGACGACCCTCCGGCCTATGCAGATGTGGTCAAAATGGAGATACCTCCTCCACCTTACTACATGGTCGTCAGAGAAAATCTCTATACTCCCACCCCCTCAGTCAACTACAATGGGGCTGGGTTCCACCTTCCAGAGACTTCGGCTGCCAAACACTCTGAGGCCGTCGGCCGGACACCAGGAAATACCCTGTACTTCACTAGCTGGCTGGTTGGATCATCTGTGAGCCCTACCCTCGTCAGGCCTGGCAACGGTAGCCCTGTCATCATCAGTGCCACCGGTAGCCCTGTCTTACTTAGGTCCGCCGGTAACCCAGATGTCATCAGGTCATTAGATAGTCCAGATGTTATCAGATCGATGGGTGGCCACTTTAGTGCTAGACCGCTGGTGACTCCCTGTCTCATCAAGTCTCCAAGTAATCCTTCACTCAATATAAGCACTGCTGGTCCCTCCCTCTTCAAATCACCGAGCACTCCCGCACTCGGTAAACTGTTTTCTGGAGTTTCTTTGGCTTCATCGGGTGGTGATTCCTCCTTCAGCAAGTCATCAAGCACTTCCGCTTTCGATAAACTCTACATAAGTTCCTCCTTGACAGCTTCAACGAGTGATTTTTCCTTCAGTAAGTCACCAAGTAGCCCGGCACTTAAGTTACTTGACAAAGCCTCGGAGAGCAGCAGTCAGTGTATTTGCAAGGGTGTGCCTAACCCCTTGTACCTGAGGAAATCCCCGAGTACACCCGCACTTGGCAAACTTGTCATTAAGCCAGCCGGCAGCCCCAGTGTGAAGACATCATCCTGCAGTCCGTCTGTCGACAACCTACCTAACAGCTCTCCTGGCAGCCCATCAGGAAGATCTAGGAACGTCGTCGTCTTCGCGCCTTATGGAAGGCCCTTCTTCGGCAATTTGACTCGCAGTGCTGTCAACACGTTACCTGGCAGCCGTTCTGTCAGGCCTCCTAGTACTAGCCTTCCTGACAGCCCCTGTATCATTGAGCCAGTTGAAAGTCCCATCGTCAACAAGACGCCTAGTAATTTCTCTCTTAACAATTTACCTGGCAGTCCCGTTGACAGCAGATCTTATGAGAGTTTCTCCGTCAGCAGATCTCATGAACCCCTTTCGGTAAAATGTCTTGATAGTCCCTCCATCAATGCGTTACCCAGCAGCTCTTGTACTGTCAATTCTGACAGTCCTACAGTCATCAGATCGCTCAGCAACCCTCTCGTTAGGCATACGGGGGTGGCCTCCGTTAGGAAAGAACTTCAAGAGAGAGATCATTACTGCGGCGGCATGGAGAGGGAGGGGCGAGCTGGGCAATATAACACAGAGGTGGTGCTCAACGTAGCGGCTCTTACGTTACCTCAAGACCAGACCTGCCACACTGATGGCACCTTAGTGGAATCTCATGTGTTTTAAAACAATATGCAATTACAGCCATTGCAGGATGGGGCATACACAAAGTAAGAAAACACAGTGCTGTACGACTGCGAAAGTGATTTTATATTTATAATGTTTCAACAATGTTATTTATATACGGTGCCAAAAAATACTGATTTAACAAGTTCGTAATTAAGAAAGAATAATTTGAAAATTAGTGTTAAGAGTTTGCTGCATCCAGTGAATTATATTGTTTAGGAATTCGTTCTGGATGCAATTCCTATAGCAGCCAATAGATCTGTATGTAATCTTAATACATGCTTTAGTCAAATTAACCTTGATTAGAGCCAGGTATATTGCTATGCGTTGAAGAAGTAACACCGACATGACTAGCATTATAGCAACGTCCACACCCTGAAGCAGAGACTGGAGAGTACATGTTGGCTGAATTATGTCGGGCATTATGTACTATATACAGCGAGATGTCTGGCAGGGAAACGTAGGTTATCCAAGTACCTGTCCTCGCCTTGTATTTATGTAAGCTGGGAGCATCTTCGCCATATTTTCTGATAGTTTTATAGTACCTGACATAAGACATTACGAGAACGTCCTCGTCATGTTTTTATACACGATTATTGTAATAGTAATATCAGTGTGGCAGCGGGTGACACCAAGCTCACTAGTTGCCTGTGTAAGAGAGCAGCTGACTTACCTCCTTGGAGTTTACCAGTTGTGGGAATATATACAGCTGGTAAGTAATAGTTTGATATAACAGTCTTGGAGAAAATTTGGGTCCTTTTTCTTCATTTATAGGCTAAGAGCTGATATCTTACCTTAGCTTATTTCAATGCTCAGCCCCGGAAATTGACCCACAGGAGTCGACTAATACTCAGGTACCTATTTACTGTTAGGTGAATAGAGGCCGCAGGTTAAGGAGTATTGCCCATGATGCATCTCAACAAGCCTAAATTTTGAATCTTGGTTGTGAGCCGAAGGCACTGAGCTACGAGTCCTAACTGGCTTCCAGTGTTAAATGGGAGCTGTTCTCCCTTTAATGGAATATAAAGAAAGTGCACTTATATAAATATAAGTAAAACACCTACATTTGCTCCTCTTGAATGTTCATTCAGCCTGGGCCAGTTAGAAGCAACGTGTCAGTTAACTGAAAACTAATCTCAGTAAACGAACAATAAAACTATAGTTTCTTTAATCAATAAATTATTGTTGATACACAGATGATGGTTGACGACCAGTTCCTAACAGTGATGAAATTCTCCACGAGGATCATTTAATGTACATATCTTAACATTACAACTCTATAAGTTTTACTGCTCTCACTCTTTTGTATATAATAACAAATGCATGTAATTTCATGTGTGCATGTGAATACAAGATAAAATATATTGTAAATAAAATTTACCTTGGAGAAGCCACCTATCATTTACCTCCACAAACAAAATAATCGATAAAAAAATATTAAGAAAACTCAGAGTTCAGGAAAACAAAATACACATATAGATGCACAGGAATATGTTTCTCTATATATACACTTTTGAAGGTGACGTGTGAGACCTGGCGAGTGACAACTGAACTGTGAGACCTGGCGAGTGACAACTGAACTGTGAGACCTGGCGAGTGACAACTGAACTGTGAGACCTGGCGAGTGACAACTGAACTGTGAGACCTGGCGAGTGACAACTGAACTGTGAGACCTGGCGAGTGACAACTGAACTGTGAGACCTGGCGTGTGACAACTGAACTGTGAGACCTGGCGAGTGACAACTGAACTGTGAGACCTGGCGAGTGACAACTGAACTGTGAGACCTGGCGAGTGACAACTGAACTGTGAGACCTGGCGAGTGACAACTGAACTGTGAGACCTGGCGAGTGACAACTGAACTGTGAGACCTGGCGAGTGACAACTGAACTGTGAGACCTGGCGAGTGACAACTGAACTGTGAGACCTGGCGACTGACAACTGAACTGTGAGACCTGGCGACTGACAACTGAACTGTGAGACCTGGCGAGTGACAACTGAACTGTGAGACCTGGCGTGTGACAACTGAACTGTGAGACCTGGCGAGTGACAACTGAACTGTGAGACCTGGCGAGTGACAACTGAACTGTGAGACCTGGCGAGTGACAACTGAACTGTGAGACCTGGCGAGTGACAACTGAACTGTGAGACCTGGCGAGTGACAACTGAACTGTGAGACCTGGCGAGTGACAACTGAACTGTGAGACCTGGCGAGTGACAACTGAACTGTGAGACCTGGCGACTGACAACTGAACTGTGAGACCTGGCGACTGACAACTGAACTGTGAGACCTGGCGACTGACAACTGAACTGTGAGACCTGGCGACTGACAACTGAACTGTGAGACCTGGCGACTGACAACTGAACTGTGAGACCTGGCGAGTGACAACTGAACTGTGAGACCTGGCGAGTGACAACTGAACTGTGAGACCTGGCGTGTGACAACTGAACTGTGAGACCTGACAACTGAACTGTGAGACCTGGCGTGTGACAACTGAACTGAGAACTGTGAGACCTGGCGAGTGACAACTGAACTGTGAGACCTGGCGACTGACAACTGAACTGTGAGACCTGGCGAGTGACAACTGAACTGTGAGACCTGGCGAGTGACAACTGAACTGTGAGACCTGGCGAGTGACAACTGAACTGTGAGACCTGGCGAGTGACAACTGAACTGTGAGACCAGGCGAGTGACAACTGAACTGTGAGACCTGGCGTGTGACAACTGAACTGTGAGACCTGGCGAGTGACAACTGAACTGTGAGACCAGGCGAGTGACAACTGAACTGAGAGACCTGGCGTGTGACAACTGAACTGTGAGACCTGGCGAGTGACAACTGAACTGTGAGACCTGGCGTGTGACAACTGAACTGTGAGACCTGGCGAGTGACAACTGAACTGTGAGACCTGGCGAGTGACAACTGAACTGTGAGACCTGGCGTGTGACAACTGAACTGTGAGACCTGGCGAGTGACAACTGAACTGTGAGACCTGGCGTGTGACAACTGAACTGTGAGACCTGGCGAGTGACAACTGAACTGTGAGACCTGGCGAGTGACAACTGAACTGTGAGACCTGGCGTGTGACAACTGAACTGTGAGACCTGGCGTGTGACAACTGAACTGCGGGACCTGGCGAGTGACAACTGAACTGTGAGACCTGGCGAGTGACAACTGAACTGTGAGACCTGGCGAGTGACAACTGAACGGTGAGACCTGGCGTGTGACAACTGAACTGAGAGACCTGGCGAGTGACAACTGAACTGTGAGACCTGGCGAGTGACAACTGAACTGTGAGACCTGGCGACTGACAACTGAACTGTGAGACCTGGCGAGTGATAACTGAACTGTGAGACCTGGCGTGTGACAACTGAACTGTGAGACCTGGCGTGTGACAACTGAACTGCGGGACCTGGCGAGTGACAACTGAACTGAGAGACCTGGCGAGTGACAACTGAACTGTGAGACCTGGCGTGTGACAACTGAACTGTGAGACCTGGCGAGTGACAACTGAACTGTGAGACCTGGCGAGTGACAACTGAACTGTGAGACCTGGCGAGTGACAACTGAACTGTGAGACCTGGCGAGTGACAACTGAACTGTGAGACCTGGCGAGTGACAACTGAACTGTGAGACCTGGCGAGTGACAACTGAACTGTGAGACCTGGCGAGTGACAACTGAACTGTGAGACCTGGCGTGTGACAACTGAACTGTGAGACCTGGCGAGTGACAACTGAACTGTGAGACCTGGCGAGTGACAACTGAACTGTGAGACCTGGCGAGTGACAACTGAACTGTGAGACCTGGCGAGTGACAACTGAACTGTGAGACCTGGCGAGTGACAACTGAACTGTGAGACCTGGCGTGTGACAACTGAACTGTGAGACCTGGCGTGTGACAACTGAACTGTGAGACCTGGCGTGTGACAACTGAACTGTGAGACCTGGCGTGTGACAACTGAACTGTGAGACCTGGCGTGTGACAACTGAACTGTGAGACCTGGCGTGTGACAACTGAACTGTGAGACCTGGCGTGTGACAACTGAACTGTGAGACCTGGCGTGTGACAACTGAACTGTGAGACCTGGCGTGTGACAACTGAACTGTGAGACCTGGCGTGTGACAACTGAACTGTGAGACCTGGCGTGTGACAACTGAACTGTGAGACCTGGCGTGTGACAACTGAACTGTGAGACCTGGCGTGTGACAACTGAACTGTGAGACCTGGCGTGTGACAACTGAACTGTGAGACCTGGCGTGTGACAACTGAACTGTGAGACCTGGCGAGTGACAACTGAACTGTGAGACCTGGCGAGTGACAACTGAACTGTGAGACCTGGCGAGTGACAACTGAACTGTGAGACCTGGCGTGTGACAACTGAACTGTGAGACCTGGCGTGAGTGACAACTGAACTGTGAGACCTGGCGAGTGACAACTGAACTGTGAGACCTGGCGTGTGACAACTGAACTGTGAGACCTGGCGTGTGACAACTGAACTGTGAGACCTGGCGAGTGACAACTGAACTGTGAGACCTGGCGAGTGACAACTGAACTGTGAGACCTGGCGAGTGACAACTGAACTGTGAGACCTGGCGTGTGACAACTGAACTGTGAGACCTGGCGTGTGACAACTGAACTGTGAGACCTGGCGAGTGACAACTGAACTGTGAGACCTGGCGAGTGACAACTGAACTGTGAGACCTGGCGTGTGACAACTGAACTGTGAGACCTGGCGAGTGACAACTGAACTGTGAGACCTGGCGAGTGACAACTGAACTGTGAGACCTGGCGTGTGACAACTGAACTGTGAGACCTGGCGAGTGACAACTGAACTGTGAGACCTGGCGAGTGACAACTGAACTGTGAGACCTGGCGAGTGACAACTGAACTGTGAGACCTGGCGAGTGACAACTGAACTGTGAGACCTGGCGAGTGACAACTGAACTGTGAGACCTGGCGAGTGACAACTGAACTGTGAGACCTGGCGAGTGACAACTGAACTGTGAGACCTGGCGAGTGACAACTGAACTGTGAGACCTGGCGTGTGACAACTGAACTGTGAGACCTGGCGAGTGACAACTGAACTGTGAGACCTGGCGAGTGACAACTGAACTGTGAGACCTGGCGTGTGACAACTGAACTGTGAGACCTGGCGAGTGACAACTGAACTGTGAGACCAGGCGAGTGACAACTGAACTGTGAGACCTGGCGAGTGACAACTGAACTGTGAGACCTGGCGAGTGACAACTGAACTGTGAGACCTGGCGTGTGACAACTGAACTGTGAGACCTGGCGTGTGACAACTGAACTGTGAGACCTGGCGTGTGACAACTGAACTGTGAGACCTGGCGAGTGACAACTGAACTGTGAGACCTGGCGTGTGACAACTGAACTGTGAGACCTGGCGAGTGACAACTGAACTGTGAGACCTGGCGAGTGACAACTGAACTGTGAGACCTGGCGTGTGACAACTGAACTGTGAGACCTGGCGAGTGACAACTGAACTGTGAGACCTGGCGAGTGACAACTGAACTGTGAGACCTGGCGAGTGACAACTGAACTGTGAGACCTGGCGAGTGACAACTGAACTGTGAGACCTGGCGTGTGACAACTGAACTGTGAGACCTGGCGAGTGACAACTGAACTGTGAGACCTGGCGAGTGACAACTGAACTGTGAGACCTGGCGTGTGACAACTGAACTGTGAGACCTGGCGAGTGACAACTGAACTGTGAGACCTGGCGTGTGACAACTGAACTGTGAGACCTGGCGAGTGACAACTGAACTGTGAGACCTGGCGTGTGACAACTGAACTGTGAGACCTGGCGTGTGACAACTGAACTGTGAGACCTGGCGTGTGACAACTGAACTGTGAGACCTGGCGAGTGACAACTGAACTGTGAGACCTGGCGTGTGACAACTGAACTGTGAGACCTGGCGTGTGACAACTGAACTGTGAGACCTGGCGAGTGACAACTGAACTGTGAGACCTGGCGAGTGACAACTGAACTGTGAGACCTGGCGAGTGACAACTGAACTGTGAGACCTGGCGTGTGACAACTGAACTGTGAGACCTGGCGAGTGACAACTGAACTGTGAGACCTGGCGAGTGACAACTGAACTGTGAGACCTGGCGAGTGACAACTGAACTGTGAGACCTGGCGTGTGACAACTGAACTGTGAGACCTGGCGAGTGACAACTGAACTGTGAGACCTGGCGAGTGACAACTGAACTGTGAGACCTGGCGTGTGACAACTGAACTGTGAGACCTGGCGAGTGACAACTGAACTGTGAGACCTGGCGTGTGACAACTGAACTGTGAGACCTGGCGTGTGACAACTGAACTGTGAGACCTGGCGTGTGACAACTGAACTGTGAGACCTGGCGTGTGACAACTGAACTGTGAGACCTGGCGTGTGACAACTGAACTGTGAGACCTGGCGAGTGACAACTGAACTGTGAGACCTGGCGTGTGACAACTGAACTGTGAGACCTGGCGTGTGACAACTGAACTGTGAGACCTGGCGAGTGACAACTGAACTGTGAGACCTGGCGAGTGACATCTGAACTGTGCGACCTGGCGAGTGACAACTGAACTGTGAGTGACAACTGAACTGTGAGACCTGGCGTGTGACAACTGAACTGTGAGACCTGGCGTGTGACAACTGAACTGTGAGACCTGGCGAGTGACAACTGAACTGTGAGACCTGGCGAGTGACAACTGAACTGTGAGACCTGGCGACTGACAACTGAACTGTGAGACCTGGCGAGTGACAACTGAACTGTGAGACCTGGCGAGTGACAACTGAACTGTTTCAGCTTCACGACAGGAAATTATGTTAATTATGAGACAACACGTACATTCTCATTATTAGATAGAATGTTTCCTTTTTCAGCTCGTGGATTATATTTTCTCAACATAATACCAAATTTGACATAGAGAGGCTTAATTAATTAAATGTTTTGACAAACGTTCATTAATACATATTTTAAGAATCTTACGTAAAATAACACTCACGACAAATTCATTTTCCGGTGAGTTCCCAACCATGTGATGATCAGTTACATAAGAGAATATAACATGGGACTCCTTTCTATATTTTTTATGTTGCTTCAACCTAGCCTAAATTTAAGTCCTTCCCTGTTTGTCCAGTATATATATATATATATACTTTGATTATATAACACGCACACACAAAAGAATTATTTATTTTTCTAGATGTCGATGTTTTTCAGCAGTTATTTTAGCACCAGCTGTGTTAGAACCAGACTGCAGCAACACTTTTGTTGGAGAAGACGCTAATTAATTAATTTTGGCGTCACTGAGTTAGTGTGCACTATGTATCCCATGTTTAGTACACCAGCATCCAGAACAAACCTGACAGTGTCCTAGGCTGAGAAGACGTAAATGACATGCAGATGCTCACACCATGCAGATGCTCACACCATGCAGATGCTCACACCATGCAGAGGCGCACACTATGCAGAGGCGCACACCATGCAGAGGCGCACACCATGCAGAGGCGCACTCCAGGCAGAGGCGCACTCCATGCAGAGGCGCACTCCAGGCAGAGGCGCACACCATGCAGAGGAGCACTCCAGGCAGAGGCGCACTCCATGCAGAGGCGCACTCCAGGCAGAGGCGCACTCCAGGCAGAGGCGCACTCCATGCAGAGGCGCACTCCATGCAGAGGCGCACTCCAGGCAGAGGCGCACACCATGCAGAGGCGCACTCCAGGCAGAGGCGCACTCCAGGCAGAGGTGCACTCCAGGCAGAGGCGCACTCCATGCAGAGGCGCACTCCATGCAGAGGCGCACTCCAGGCAGAGGCGCACACCATGCAGAGGCGCACTCCAGGCAGAGCCGCACACCATGCAGAGGCGCACACCATGCAGAGGCGCACACCATGCAGAGGCGCACTCCAGGCAGAGCCGCACACCATGCAGAGGCACACACCATGCAGAGGCGCACTCCAGGCAGAGGTGCACTCCAGGCAGAGGCGCACACCATGCAGAGGCACACACCATGCAGAGGCACACACCATGCAGAGGCGCACTCCAGGCAGAGGTGCACTCCAGGCAGAGGCGCACACCATGCAGAGGCGCACACCATGCAGAGGCGCACACCATGCAGAGGCGCACACCATGCAGAGGCGCACTCCAGGCAGAGGCACACACCATGCAGAGGCACACACCATGCAGAGGCGCACACCATGCAGAGGCGCATACCATGCAGAGGCGCACACCATGCAGAGGCACACACCATGCAGAGGCGCACTCCAGGCAGAGGCGCACACCATGCAGAGGCACACACCATGCAGAGGAGCACACCATGCAGAGGCGCATACCATGCAGAGGCGCACACCATGCAGAGGCGCACTCCAGGCAGAGGCGCACTCCATGCAGAGGTGCACTCCATGCAGAGGCGCACACCATGCAGAGGCGCACTCCAGGCAGAGGCGCACACCATGCAGAGGCGCACACCATGCAGAGGCGCACTCCAGGCAGAGGCGCACACCATGCAGAGGCGCACTCCAGGCAGAGGCGCACACCATGCAGAGGCGCACACCATGCAGAGGCGCACACCATGCAGAGGCGCACTCCAGGCAGAGGCGCACACCATGCAGAGGCGCACACCATGCAGAGGCGCACACCATGCAGAGGCGCACTCCAGGCAGAGCCGCACACCATGCAGAGGCGCACTCCATGCAGAGGCGCACTCCAGGCAGAGCCGCACACCATGCAGAGGCGCACTCCATGCAGAGGCGCACTCCAGGCAGAGCCGCACACCATGCAGAGGCGCACACCATGCAGAGGCACACTCCAGGCAGAGGTGCACACCATGCAGAGGCACACTCCAGGCAGAGCCGCACACCATGCAGAGGCGCACTCCAGGCAGAGCCGCACACCATGCAGAGGCGCACACCATGCAGAGGCGCACACCATGCAGAGGCGCACTCCAGGCAGAGGTGCACACCATGCAGAGGCGCACTCCAGGCAGAGCCGCACACCATGCAGAGGCGCACACCATGCAGAGGCGCACTCCAGGCAGAGCCGCACACCATGCAGAGGCGCACACCATGCAGAGGCACACTCCAGGCAGAGGTGCACACCATGCAGAGGCGCACTCCAGGCAGAGCCGCACACCATGCAGAGGCGCACACCATGCAGAGGCACACTCCAGGCAGAGGTGCACACCATGCAGAGGCGCACACCATGCAGAGGCACACTCCAGGCAGAGCCGCACACCATGCAGAGGCGCACACCATGCAGAGGCACACTCCAGGCAGAGGTGCACACCATGCAGAGGCGCACTCCAGGCAGAGCCGCACACCATGCAGAGGCGCACACCATGCAGAGGCACACTCCAGGCAGAGGTGCACACCATGCAGAGGCGCACTCCAGGCAGAGCCGCACACCATGCAGAGGCGCACACCATGCAGAGGCACACTCCAGGCAGAGGTGCACACCATGCAGAGGCGCACACCATGCAGAGGCACACTCCAGGCAGAGCCGCACACCATGCAGAGGCGCACACCATGCAGAGGCACACTCCAGGCAGAGGTGCACACCATGCAGAGGCGCACTCCAGGCAGAGCCGCACACCATGCAGAGGCGCACACCATGCAGAGGCACACTCCAGGCAGAGGTGCACACCATGCAGAGGCGCACTCCAGGCAGAGGCGCACACCATGCAGAGGCACACACCATGCAGAGGCGCACACCATGCAGAGGCGCACTACAGGCAGAGGCGCACACCATGCAGAGGCGCACTCCAGGCAGAGGCGCACTCCAGGCAGAGGCGCACACCTTGCAGAGGCGCACTCCAGGCAGAGGTGCACTCCAGGCAGAGGCGCACTCCAGGCAGAGGCGCACACCAGGCAGAGGCACACACCATGCAGAGGCGCACTCCAGTCAGAGGCAACTCCAGGCAGAGGCGCACTCCAGGCAGAGGACCACTCCAGGCAGAGGCGCACTCCAGGCAGAGGCGCACTCCAGGCAGAGGTGCACTCCAGGCAGAGGCACACTCCAGGCAGAGATGCACTCCAGGCAGAGGCGCACTCCAGGCAGAGCCGCACTCCAGGCAAAGGCGCACTCCAGGAAGGGGCGACTCCAAGCAGAGTCGCACTTCAGGCAGAGGCGCACTCCGGGCAGAGGCGCACTCCATGCAGAGGAACACTCCAGGCAGAGGCGCACTCCAGGCAGAGGCGCACTCCAGGCAGAGGTGCACTCCAGGCAGAGGCGCACTCCAGGCAGAGACGCACTCCAGGCAGAGGCGCACTCCAGGCAGAGGCGCACTCCAGGCAAAGGCGCACTCCAGGAAGGGGCGACTCCAAGCAGAGTCGCACTTCAGGCAGAGGCGCACTCCAGGCAGAGGCGCACTCCAGGCAGAGGCGCACTCCAGGTAGAGGCACACTCCAGGCAGAGGCGCACTTCAGGCAGAGGCACACTTCAGGCAGAGGCACACTCCAGGCAGAGGCGCACTCCAGGCAGAGGCGCACTCCAGGCAGAGGCACACTCCAGGCAGACCCGCACTCCAGGCAGAGGCACACTCCAGGCAGAGGCGCACTCCAGGCAAAGGCGCACACCATGCAGAGGCGCACGCCATGCAGAGGCGCACACCATGCAGAGGTGCACTCCAGGCAGAGGCAAACACCATGCAGAGGCACACTCCAGGCAGAGGCACACTCCAGGCAGAGGCGCACTCCAGGCAGAGGCACACACCTTGCAGAGGCACACACGATGCAGAGGCGCACACCAGGCAGAGGCGCACACCAGGCAGAGGCGCACACCAGGCAGAAGCGCACTCCAGGCAGAGGCGCACTCCAGGCAGAGGCGCACACCTTGCAGAGGCGCACTCCAGGCAGAGGCACACTCCAGGCAGAGGCGCACTCCAGGCAGAGGCGCACACCAGGCAGAGGCACACACCATGCAGAGGCACACTCCAGTCAGAGGCAACTCCAGGCAGAGGCGCACTCCAGGCAGAGGAACACTCCAGGCAGAGGCGCACTTCAGGCAGAGGCGCACTCCAGGCAGAGGAGCACTCCAGGCAGAGGTGCACTCCAGGCAGAGACGCACTCCAGGCAGAGGCGCACTCCAGGCAGAGGCGCACTCCAGGCAAAGGCACACTCCAGGAAGAGGCGACTCCAAACAAAGTCGCACTTCAGGCAGAGGCGCACTCCAGGCAGAGACGCACTCAAGGCAGAGGCGCACTCCAGGCAGAGGCACACTCCAGGCAGAGGCGCACTTCAGGCTGAGGCGCACTTCAGGCAGAGGCGCACTCCAGGCAGAGGCGCACTCCAGGCAGAGGCGCACTCCAGGCAGAGGCACACTCCAGGCAGAGGCGCACTCCAGGCAGAGGCACACTCCAGGCAGAGGTGCACTCCAGGCAAAGGCGCACACCATGCAGAGGCGCACGCCATGCAGAGGCGCAAACCATGCAGAGGTGCACTCCAGGCAGAGGCAAACACCATGCAGAGGCACACTCCAGGCAGAGGCGCACTCCAGGCAGAGGCGCACTCCAGGCAGAGGCACACTCCAGGCAGAGGCGCACTCCAGGCAGAGGCACACTCCAGGCAGAGGCTCACTCCAGGCAGAGGCTCACACCATACAGAGGCACACTCCAGGCAGAGGCGCACTCCAGGCAGAGGCGCACTCCAGGCAGAGGCACACTCCAGGCAGAGGCGCACTCCAGGCAGAGGCACACTCCAGGCAGAGGCGCACTCCAGGCAGAGGCGCACTCCAGGCAAAGGCGCACACCATGCAGAGGCGCACGCCATGCAGAGGCGCACACCATGCAGAGGTGCACTCCAGGCAGAGGCAAACACCATGCAGAGGCACACTCCAGGCAGAGGCGCACTCCAGGCAGAGGCGCACTCCAGGCAGAGGCACACACCTTGCAGAGGCACACACGATGCAGAGGTGCACACCAGGCAGAGGCGCACACCAGGCAGAGGCACACACCAGGCAGAAGCGCACTCCAGGCAGAGGCACACTCCAGGCAGAGGCGCACACCTTGCAGAGGCACACTCCAGGCAGAGGCACACTCCAGGCAGAGGCGCACTCCAGGCAGAGGCGCACACCAGGCAGAGGCACACACCATGCAGAGGCGCACTCCAGTCAGAGGCAACTCCAGGCAGCCGCGCACTCCCGGCAGAGGCACACTCCAGGCAGAGGCGCACTCCAGGCAGAGGCGCACTCCAGGCAGAGGCGCACTCCAGGCAGAGGCACACTCCAGGCAGAGGCGCACTCCAGGCAGAGGCACACTCCAGGCAGAGGCACACTCCAGGCAGAGGCGCACACCATACAGAGGCACACTCCAGGCAGAGGCGCACTCCAGGCAGAGGCACACTCCAGGCAGAGGCGCACACCATACAGAGGCACACTCCAGGCAGAGGCGCACTCCAGGCAGAGGCACACTCCAGGCAGAGGCGCACACCATGCAGAGGCACACTCCAGGCAGAGGCGCACACCATGCAGAGGCACACTCCATACAGAGGCGCACACCATCCAGAGGCGCATACCATGAAGAGGCGCACTCCAGGCAGACGTACAGGTCATGTGTCTACACATCTCAAGAATAAAGATACCTACTTGACGGTACTGTATATCAGTAATATAATAATACCTACCCTTGGCATGGAGAAAGTAACTAACAGCACATCAAATACGGATACAAAGATCTGGGTCAAAGCCAGAGCCGTTAAGGACTATAACTGTGTTCCAGGTAGATCCTGACAGTCTGGTACAAGCAGAATAAAACCTCGGGCAATGTAGTAGAAATTGTTCTACTTTATCAAGCATCTCTGGCTATGCACTAGGTGTATACGGAAGAACTCTGGCTATGCACTAGGTGTATACGGAAGAACTCTGGCTATGCACTAGGTGTACACGGAAGAACTCTGGCTATGCACTAGGTGTATACGGAAGAACTCTGGCTATGCACTAGGTGTATACGGAAGAACTCTGGCTATGCACTAGGTGTACACGGAAGAACTCTGGCTATGCACTAGGTGTATACGGAAGAACTCTGGCTATGCACTAGGTGTATACGGAAGAACTCTGGCTATGCACTAGGTGTACACGGAAGAACTCTGGCTATGCACTAGGTGTATACGGAAGAACTCTGGCTATGCACTAGGTGTATACGGAAGAACTCTGGCTATGCACTAGGTGTATACGGAAGAACTCTGGCTATGCACTAGGTGTACACGGAAGAACTCTGGCTATGCACTAGGTGTACACGGAAGAACTCTGGCTATGCACTAGGTGTATACGGAAGAACTCTGGCTATGCACTAGGTGTACACGGAAGAGCTCTGGCTATGCAGTAGGTGTACACTGAAGAGATGTGTCTGCTCTGCCAGCCGGGTACATAAAAAATTTAAGTGCATCATAGCAACATCTAGGAGGTAATATTAGGAAAGTAATTAGTGTGGACGCGGTACTGCATTGTCTTCACAATTGAGCGAAACGATCTGGAATTTGCGATATAGTTTAACTTTTGTCCTCGGACAAGGTGGCTTTCTTTGTGTCTAACAATACTTTGTTACGCTTACATTACAGTTGCTTGTATGCTACACAAAGAATATATATATATATATATATATATATATATATATATATATATATATATATATATATATATATATATATATATATATATATATATATATATTATACATATATGCAAAACAACCACTCTGAAAGAATAGAGAAATTCCAAGCGCTTTCGTGACTACTCACATTATCATGTGAGTAATCACGAAAGCACTTAGAATTTCTCTATTCTTTCAGAGTGGTTGTTTTGCATATTCTGAAATCATCTGTTTACTGTGATCTTATTGCATATATATATATATATATATATATATATATATATATATATATATATATATATATATATATATATATATATATATATATATATATATATATATATATATATATATATATATTGAGTTGGTGGACAGTCATTGAGGTGAGATGTGGATATCCAGACTCAACAACCTTCCCTTCAATTAAGCACCAGGCCCGGTGGCCTGGTGGCTAAAGCTCCCGCTTCACACACGGAGGGCCCGGGTTCGATTCCCGGCGGGTGGAAACATTCGACACGTTTCCTTACACCTGTTGTCCTGTTCACCTAGCAGCAAAATAGGTACCTGGGTGTTAGTCGACTGGTGTGGGTCGCATCCTGGGGGACAAGATTAAGGACCCCAATGGAAATAAGTTAGACAGTCCTCGATGACGCACTGACTTTCTTGGGTTATCCTGGGTGGCTAACCCTCCGGGGTTAAAAATCCGAACGAAATCTTATCTTATCTTATCTTACTGTGCCTCTTCCTAAACAGCGGCATAGCCTCACATGTTTGATGCTAGGTAATGGCTCCCCACACAAGGCCAGCCGTGAGGAACACTTGTTGTCATGGGAGCTCTAAACCCGTAGTGATTATACAGTGCCTGTGGGGGGGAGGGATGGAAGGCATTCAGGCTCAATTCAGGGAACCGGAGCACAGATCCAATTCCCTAGATCAAGAG
Source organism: Cherax quadricarinatus (assembly GCF_038502225.1). Classification (NCBI taxonomy): domain Eukaryota; kingdom Metazoa; phylum Arthropoda; class Malacostraca; order Decapoda; family Parastacidae; genus Cherax; species Cherax quadricarinatus. The sequence continues at coordinate 20,433,744 of NC_091317.1, forward strand.
CCCCTCAACAGCATCAAGGAACCTCATTTACTGATCCAGTGTCCGGCAAAGGTTTATACGGAAAGGCCTCGAAAACAGTTATTACTTCCCACCCATGGTTTATGTGAATACTTATTTTTTTTATTTCTGTAAAGTATAGAATAAGGGCTCCTGTTATTTATATTCTTGATATAGAGCCAAGAATTCTATTCGCTATATTTCGAACACTTGCGTACTGTTGTCTTGGCTTTCTCGTACTCAGAGTAATTAAGATCTATATTATTTAGTTTATAAGTATCATGGTTATTTTTCCTTTTGCAAGGATTAGAACTAATGATGCAATCATAAAAATGCTAGATCTGTTTTACACAGCATTGGAAAATAAGGAATATCCACTAGGATTTTTTATTGACCTAAGAAAAGCTTTTGACACAGTAGACTACGGCATCCTACTCCACAAACTTGACCATTACGGTATAAGAGGCCATGCGCTTGCTTATTTCAAACCTTACCTTACTAATAGGTATCAGTCTGTCACCATTAAAGACACAGCATCAACAACACGGCCACTTGATACTGGAGTTCCGCAGGGAAGTGTCCTTGGTCCCCTGCTCCTCCTCATATACATCAATGATCTTCCAAACGTATCCCAACACCTGAAACCCATTCTCTTTGCTGACGACACGACTTATGTCATCTCTCACCCTAATCTTGCCTCCCTCAACACCATTGTTAACGAGGAGCTGATCAAAATATCGACTTGGATGACAGCCAATAAACTTACGCTTAACACTGACAAAACCTACTATATTATGTTTGGTAGCAGAGCAGGAGATGCACAAATTAACATTAAGATCGACAACACTAATTACCAGACATAATGAGGGCAAATTCCTAGGCCTATACCTTGACAACAACCTGAATTTCAGCACCCATATCCAACACATAACCAAAAAAGTATCCAAAACGGTTGGGATCCTCTCCAAGATACGATACTACGTGCCGCAAAATGCCCTTCTCACACTATACCACTCACTTATTTATCCATACCTCACCTATGTTATTTGTGCTTGGGGATCAACTGCAGCAACACACCTAAAGCCAATAATAACCCAACAAAAAGCTGCAGTAAGAATAATCACTAAATCCCATCCCTGGCAACACCCCCCCCCACTCTTCATAGATCTAATTCTAAACTTACTCCCTGTTCAGTACATCCACACTTACTACTGTGCAATCTACATCTACAGGACCTTAAACTCTAATATCAACCTTGACCTAAAACGCTTTCTTGATAGTTGTGACAGAGCCCACAGGCATAACACCAGACACAAACATCTCTACGACATTCCCTGTGTCCGACTAAACCTTTACAAAAATTCAATGTATGTCAAAGGCCCTAAAATCTGGAACACCCTACCTGAGAACTCTAGAACTGCAGATACATTCATCACCTTCAAAACTACCATTAGAAAACATCTTATCTCCCTGATACACCCCGTCAACTAACTACACGAATACCACCTAGTGGTTCACACTTACACTCACTCACCCATTTGACCATAAACAGAAATATTAATCTCAATCTTAAAATAATGAATCCTGTGATACTCCAATACTGAAACTATGTACTGTGCCAAAACAAAAGCATTCACATTGCTAAACTCACAAACTAGTATTTAGTCACTTAGCCATAATACCAACTTACCTCATAATTTGTAATATTTTAAAATTAAGAATTAAACTAAGTCTGCCCGAAATGCCTAGCCATGCTAGGTGTTCTAGTAGTGCACTCTGTAATCATTATTTTACTACATGTAAACCACACAATAACCAAATTCTGTAAACTCAACATTGTAATCCTTATAGAGAATAAACTTTGAATTTGAATTTGCAAGTCTACATTAAACTGTATCTGCCACTTCTCCGACCACTGCATCGATTTGTTAACATCTTCCTGTAGCGCTCTAGTGTCCTTGTCAGAATTAATCCAAAAGTCTGTTTTGGTGACAATAGCAAACTTGCTTACATAGCTATTTATTCTCTCAACTATGTCGTTTATGTATATTGTGAACAACAAAGACCCAACACTGGTCCCTGTGGAATACCGCTTGTGATGCGTCCCCACTGATTTCTCCCAATTTGTGCAGTCTCTGTTGCCTATCAGGGTCAAAGGAGTCCTTGCTCGCAGATGAGAAACTAATGAAAATACAAGCAGTAGACAAATGGATCTGAGCAAGCTGCAGGACTGGTTTGACAAGTGGCTATTAGAATTTAACCCCCAGCACATGAAGTTATGAAAATCGGGGAAGGGAAAAAGACGACCGGAAACAGAGAACATCCTTGGGAACAAAGGCTGCAAACCTCCCTAAAAGAGTGAGCAAAGTTTCAAGCATTTTGTCTGAGGCACACATCAACCCCGAATAACCGCTGTAGAAAACGCGAGAAAGCAGATTTAAGAGTAGCCTTCAGGAACCTCAACAAGGAGGCATTCACAACCTTATACACAACATATGATAGGCTCATCTTTCAATATGAAGAGGCAGTATGAAATCCGCATATGATAAAGAAAGTAAAGAAGCTGGAAAGAGTGTAGAGGTTTGCTACAAGGCTAGTTCCAGAGCTAAGGAGAGATTAGAGGAGCTAAACCTGACGACATTAGACGTCAGAAAGGCCAAAGGGGACATGATTACAATGTACAAAATACTAAGAGGAATTGATAGGGTGGACAGGACGAGTTTGAGGCAGGTCTCAGGTACACGAGGGTACAGCTGGAAGTTAAAAACAGATAAGCCGTAGAGATGTCAGGAAATACTTCTTTAGCCTTTCAGTGGTCAGGAGGTGGAAAAACCTAGACAATGAAGTGGTAGAGGTGGTATCTATACATAGTTTTAAGAATAGGTATAGTAAGAGTTTATGCATCCAGGAGAATGTGAACCAAGTAGCAGTCAGTGGAGAAGGGTCAAGAGCTAAGACTCGACCCCTGCAAGCTCAATTAAGTGAGAGCACTTAGTATGTACGTACACACACACACTTTCCAGGCAAGAATACAAGGACAACAACGAAGCAACGGCTGACATCACAGCAACAGCAGCAGCTCAGAGGGCACATAGCCCTAAACCAAAGCTGTTTATCAAGAGCAACTTCAGTCACAAAGTAGATTGGGAGAATTGGGATCAACATGGTGGACCTGGTAAAAACAGAGGAGAGCTCAAGAAAAATGAAAAGAAAGTCTGTGAAGTGTTGATCATGCAATTTAAAGAGGTGTCAGTGGAAACAGAAACAATACCAGGTACTGGATGACAGTAAAAAAGGGAGAGGAAAAAATACTAATGATGGCCTAGAATACATTAAAGGCTATTGGGCCTGATAAAGTGCTAGCATGGTTTCTGCCAGAGGAAGCAGAACCACTAGTTAAGATTTACAAGTCAATGGGACAGTTGCCAAAGGTCTGAAGACATGGAATGTAGTCCCTGTAATTAAGAAAGCAGACAGACAGGAAGCTCTGAACTACAGACCAGCTTCTCTAACATGCATATCATGCAGGGTGATGGAGAACATTATCAGGAGATAGAACACTTGAAAAGATGCGGTTTAAAAAAAACGATGGGGGGAGGGGGATGGGTCGAGTGCATTAGACTGTAAGAAGGTATCTGATACCATGTGCCACAAGAAGCAGGGCAAAAACTCAAGAAGCAGATTGGAATAAAAAGAAATGTACTCTACTGGATCAAAGAGTACCCTTGAAAAGTAAACAAAGCTAGCTTTTCCACTCCCAAACACCCTAGTATTCACTTCTTTTACAACCCCATCTATAAATATGTTAAATATCGTGGTGACATTACACATACCAAAGGCCTGCTTTTATTGGCAGTCTCCCTCTCTCCTACATAACTTTTTTTGAGCAGGAATATCCATATATTCTGTATTTGCACATAACGTTAGTTCATACATTTTACAAGGTTATGCTTTACAAACCTGTTAGGAAAGAAAGGGAGTGGTAGATTTTATATTCCTAGATTATAAGGCATTTGATAGTACCATATAAAAAGCAACTTAAATTGGAAAAAGGAGATGTACAAACAAGGATACAAAATCATTACCTCAAACCTCTACCCTAAAATGCACTCAGTGGCCATTTTATTAGGTACACCTGCTCGTTAATGCAAACTTCTAATCATCCAATCGCATGGCAGCACCTCAATGCCTATACTCCAGTTCCCCAAATTGAGCCTGAATACCTTCCACATCCCCCTCCCCACCAGGTGCTGTATAATCTTATGGGTTTAGCGCTTCCCCCTTGATTATAATAATAATAGTAGTAGGTTGGTAGACAGCAACCACCCAGGGAAGTACTACCGTCCTGCCAGATGACTGTGAAACAAAAACCTGTAACTGTTTTGCATGATGGTAGGATTGCTGGTTTCTTTTTCTGTCTCATAAACACGCTAAGATAACAGGGATATCTTGCTACTCCTACTTACACTTTGGTCACACTTCACAGACACGCACATGCATATATATATATACATACATCTAGGTTTTTCTCCTTTTTCTAAATAGCTCTTGTTCTTTTTTATTTCTTCTATTGTCCATGGGGAAGTGGAAAAGAATCTTTCCTCCGTAAGCCATGCGTGTCGTATGAGGCGACTAAAATGCCGGGAGCAATGGGCTAGTAACCCCTTCTCCTGTATACAATTACTAAAAAAGAGAAGAAGAAAAACTTTATAAAACTGGGTTGCTTAAATGTGCGTGGATGTAGTGCGGATGACAAGAAACAGATGATTGCTGATGTTATGAATGAAAAGAAGTTGGATGTCCTGGCCCTAAGCGAAACAAAGCTGAAGGGGGTAGGAGAGTTTCAGTGGGGGGAAATAAATGGGATTAAATCTGGAGTATCTGAGAGAGTTAGAGCAAAGGAAGGGGTAGCAGTAATGTTAAATGATCAGTTATGGAAGGAGAAAAGAGAATATGAATGTGTAAATTCAAGAATTATGTGGATTAAAGTAAAGGTTGGATGCGAGAAGTGGGTCATAATAAGCGTGTATGCACCTGGAGAAGAGAGGAATGCAGAGGAGAGAGAGAGATTTTGGGAGATGTTAAGTGAATGTATAGGAGCCTTTGAACCAAGTGAGAGAGTAATTGTGGTAGGGGACTTGAATGCTAAAGTAGGAGAAACTTTTAGAGAGGGTGTGGTAGGTAAGTTTGGGGTGCCAGGTGTAAATGATAATGGGAGCCCTTTGATTGAACTTTGTATAGAAAGGGGTTTAGTTATAGGTAATACATATTTTAAGAAAAAGAGGATAAATAAGTATACACGATATGATGTAGGGCGAAATGACAGTAGTTTGTTGGATTATGTATTGGTAGATAAAAGACTGTTGAGTAGACTTCAGGATGTACATGTTTATAGAGGGGCCACAGATATATCAGATCACTTTCTAGTTGTAGCTACACTGAGAGTAAAAGGTAGATGGGATACAAGGAGAATAGAAGCATCAGGGAAGAGAGAGGTGAAGGTTTATAAACTAAAAGAGGAGGCAGTTAGGGTAAGATATAAACAGCTATTGGAGGATAGATGGGCTAATGAGAGCATAGGCAATGGGGTCGAAGAGGTATGGGGTAGGTTTAAAAATGTAGTGTTAGAGTGTTCAGCAGAAGTTTGTGGTTACAGGAAAGTGGGTGCAGGAGGGAAGAGGAGCGATTGGTGGAATGATGATGTAAAGAGAGTAGTAAGGGAGAAAAAGTTAGCATATGAGAAGTTTTTACAAAGTAGAAGTGATGCAAGGAGGGAAGAGTATATGGAGAAAAAGAGAGAGGTTAAGAGAGTGGTGAAGCAATGTAAAAAGAGAGCAAATGAGAGAGTGGGTGAGATGTTATCAACAAATTTTGTTGAAAATAAGAAAAAGTTTTGGAGTGAGATTAACAAGTTAAGAAAGCCTAGAGAACAAATTGATTTGTCAGTTAAAAATAGGAGAGGAGAGTTATTAAATGGAGAGTTAGAGGTATTGGGAAGATGGAAGGAATATTTTGAGGAATTGTTAAATGTTGATGAAGATAGGGAAGCTGTGATTTCGTGTATAGGGCAAGGAGGAATAACATCTTGTAGGAGTGAGGAAGAGCCAGTTGTGAGTGTGGGGGAAGTTCGTGAGGCAGTAGGTAAAATGAAAGGGGGTAAGGCAGCCGGGATTGATGGGATAAAGATAGAAATGTTAAAAGCAGGTGGGGATATAGTTTTGGAGTGGTTGGTGCAATTATTTAATAAATGTATGGAAGAGGGTAAGGTACCTAGGGATTGGCAGAGAGCATGCATAGTTCCTTTGTATAAAGGCAAAGGGGATAAAAGAGAGTGCAAAAATTATAGGGGGATAAGTCTGTTGAGTGTACCTGGTAAAGTGTATGGTAGAGTTATAATTGAAAGAATTAAGAGTAAGACGGAGAATAGGATAGCAGATGAACAAGGAGGCTTTAGGAAAGGTAGGGGGTGTGTGGACCAGGTGTTTACAGTGAAACATATAAGTGAACAGTATTTAGATAAGGCTAAAGAGGTCTTTGTGGCATTTATGGATTTGGAAAAGGCGTATGACAGGGTGGATAGGGGGGCAATGTGGCAGATGTTGCAAGTGTATGGTGTAGGAGGTAGGTTACTGAAAGCAGTGAAGAGTTTTTACGAGGATAGTGAGGCTCAAGTTAGAGTATGTAGGAAAGAGGGAAATTTTTTCCCAGTAAAAGTAGGCCTTAGACAAGGATGTGTGATGTCACCGTGGTTGTTTAATATATTTATAGATGGGGTTGTAAGAGAAGTAAATGCGAGGGTCTTGGCAAGAGGCGTGGAGTTAAAAGATAAAGAATCACACACAAAGTGGGAGTTGTCACAGCTGCTCTTTGCTGATGACACTGTGCTCTTGGGAGATTCTGAAGAGAAGTTGCAGAGATTGGTGGATGAATTTGGTAGGGTGTGCAAAAGAAGAAAATTAAAGGTGAATACAGGAAAGAGTAAGGTTATGAGGATAACAAAAAGATTAGGTGATGAAAGATTGAATATCAGATTGGAGGGAGAGAGTATGGAGGAGGTGAACGTATTCAGATATTTGGGAGTGGACGTGTCAGCGGATGGGTCTATGAAAGATGAGGTGAATCATAGAATTGATGAGGGAAAAAGAGTGAGTGGTGCACTTAGGAGTCTGTGGAGACAAAGAACTTTGTCCTTGGAGGCAAAGAGGGGAATGTATGAGAGTATAGTTTTACCAACGCTCTTATATGGGTGTGAAGCGTGGGTGATGAATGTTGCAGCGAGGAGAAGGCTGGAGGCAGTGGAGATGTCATGTCTGAGGGCAATGTGTGGTGTGAATATAATGCAGAGAATTCGTAGTTTGGAAGTTAGGAGGAGGTGCGGGATTACCAAAACTGTTGTCCAGAGGGCTGAGGAAGGGTTGTTGAGGTGGTTCGGACATGTAGAGAGAATGGAGCGAAACAGAATGACTTCAAGAGTGTATCAGTCTGTAGTGGAAGGAAGGCGGGGTAGGGGTCGGCCTAGGAAGGGTTGGAGGGAGGGGGTAAAGGAGGTTTTGTGTGCGAGGGGCTTGGACTTCCAGCAGGCATGCGTGAGCGTGTTTGATAGGAGTGAATGGAGACAAATGGTTTTTAATACTTGACGTGCTGTTGGAGTGTGAGCAAAGTAACATTTATGAAGGGATTCAGGGAAACTGGCAGGCCGGACTTGAGTTCTGGAGATGGGAAGTACAGTGCCTGCACTCTGAAGGAGGGGTGTTAATGTTGCAGTTTAAAAACTGTAGTGTAAGGCACCCTTCTGGCAAGACAGTGATGGAGTGAATGATGGTGAAAGTTTTTCTTTTTCGGGCCACCCTGCCTTGGTGGGAATCGGCCGGTGTGATAATAAAAAAAATAATAAAAAATAATAATCAATGCCTATAAGCAAGCAGACATGGTCAGGAAATTCAGTTGTTGTTCAGACCAAACATCAGAATGGGGAAGAAATGTGATCAAAAGTAAATCAAAGTGACTTTGACCATGGAATGATTGATGGTGCCAGATGGGGTGGTCTGAGTATCTCAGAAACTGCTGATTTGCGATTTACACACACAACAATCTTTGGAGTTTACGAAGAATGGTGTGAAAAACACAAGACATCTCCTGAGTGACAGTTCCAAGGGAAAAAATACCTTGTTAACAAGATGTCAGAGGATGGCCAGACTGGTTCAAGCTGAAAGGAAGGTCACAGTAACTCAAATAATCACACATTACAACAGTGGTATACAGAAGAGCACCTCTAAATGCACATGTTGATAATTGAAGTGGATGGGCTACAGCAACAGAAGAGCACACTGAGTTCCACTCCTGTCAGCTAAGAACAGAAACTGTGGCTACAGTGGGCACAGGCTCACCAAAACTGGACAGTTGAACATTGGAAACCGTTGCTGGGTCTGACAAATTCCGATTTCTGCTGCAACTTTCGCCATCATTCACACTATCACATGCCAAAATATTCAATGCATTTGCTTATTTTTTCAACTGTGGAGGGTGTTACTTTGTCACTTAGTACTCTCATGCCATATAAAACTGTCTACATTCAACTGCCTCCAGCATACATAAAGGGGAGTACCAATAGACCCCTAGTTGTCTTCAAGAAGGGAGCTGGGCAGGTACCAGACAGAGGTTTGTATGTTGGTTTGCACGTGGCTGGCAGTAACCGTCTGGTTGATCAGTCCCTGACCCATTATGAGGCCTGGTCATGGGGGCTGTTGACCCCCCAGAATACCCTCCAGGTATACATGGATTATGACACCCTTCAAACACATTCTGCTTCAAATGAAGGCCAAAGTAAGTTTTGCAGTAATTATATTGGCATATTATATTTATGGTGAACTGCTAATTGCATAAAGGCCATGTAGCACTTAGGCAATGAGAGGTAATCAGGTTTGATCCAAGAAGGGCAGGGCAGCTCCAGATTCTTGATTTAAAAGCCCATCGCCAGCATTACAGTTTCATTGACAATAGAATCGCAAAGGCTGTAGAAATCATAAATACTGTATTTTAGTGTTCTATTGTTAAACATGCAGGGAACCATTAACATCATACCTAATCCAGCTACAAATTATTATAATTCAGCAAGTAAATTTACAATTAATTTTAGTCAGCAAGATAATTAAGCAAAGATTATCTCTAAACTGACATCTTGCTGTATTCTGTATAATTACATAATGATGAATAAGTTAGCAACCAGATTACTATGTGTACTTATGTAGCCAAACATTATCTTGATCATATCCATTCAGCATAAATTTGGGGTGAAAGAAGGGAAGGATATGGGTCATCCCTGGATGGGTTGGAAGGGGGGGGTAAAGGAGGTTTTTGAGTGTTACAGGCTTGAAAATTTAACGGGTTTGTGTGATTGCATCAGATTGTGGCAGGTGGAGACAAAGTTGTTTTTATGACAATGTAATGTTGGAGTGTGAGCAAGGTAACATTTATAAGAGGATTCAGGGACACTTGTTAGCCAGACTCAAGGTCCTGGAGTTGGGAAGTACAATACCCACCCATTATAATGCAGCTCATTATAATCACAGGGGAGCGCTAAACCCATAGGATTATACAGCGCATGTGGGGGGGGGGTATGGAAGGTATTCAGGCTCAATTCAGGGAACCAAATCATAGATCCAATTCCCTAGATCAAGAGCCCCTCAGCAGCATCAAGGAACTTCCCCTGAGGGGACCTGTTGCAGCTCAGAGGATCATTTTTTTTTTTCAGCTATTTCCGTGGGAGCTAGACAATGTTAAAATCTATTAGGCCAATTAACTCAAAATGTTCAGTGTACTTATTAAGCAATGGATCTGTTGTAAATTGTTAAGCCTTTAAGCTTCCTTTTTGTTTATTTAAGCTCATTAGTAGTTTCCTACTAAGGGAAGATGATCCATAAAATGACAATCTCACTCTTAGGTGTCTCTCCAGGTGCTGACCAACCAAGTCACATCACCACTTCACTTTCAAAGTGCAGGCACTACTTTCCAACCTCCAAAACTTTAAACTGCTTTGTCAGATTTCCTAAATACTTTCATAGATATTACCTTAGTCACACTCCAGGAGCAGGTCAAATCCTATGGAACACTTGACCTCCACTCATTCCAACCTTCCTTTAACATGTTCCCATGTACGTGATGGAAGTCAAAGCCCCTATTTCTAAATATCTTTTTCCCACCAACCTTCAGCCTTCTCTCAGGTGTACCCTACACCACTTTTCATCCATTACAATTTCTTTTTTAACATGGCTATTAAGAAAAATACTTTCATCATCATTCAACACTTTCACCATCACTCATACATAATCACTGTCTTTGCAGCGGTGTTCAGATACAACAGTTTAGAAGTCCCTCCAAACTGCCAATATCCCAAACCCCTCCTTTAATTTATATATCCTATAACTATCTTTCTATATTATTATTATTATAATCAAAAAGAAGCGCTAAGCCACAAGGGCTATACAGCTATCTTTCCAAAATATAATCTTAAGACACTTACCCCACACCTTTCACACAAATGAATTTCACTAATTTTTTTGGATACTGTATTTGCTCCATATTTGCATCACACATTAATTTGTCATTGTGTTACCACTACTACCAATTTCCTCCTTGCTGCAACATTCAAGGATGCTGCTTCATATCCATACAAAAAAAGCATTTTAACTAATACATATACTCTGATACATTCCACTGACAAGCCTTTCCTTCACAAACCTGACACTCCTTTACTTCACACTCATCTACTCAGACATCCATCCCTAGGTATCTGAATACAGGCACTTCTTTTATATTCCTAGCTTCCATTCTAACCTCTTATTTTATCCCCATACTTTATTTTTTCCTCATTACCTTATTATAATCTGCATTCCCTTTTAACATATTTTAATCCCCTTTAAAACTTATCTACAAATACAGTTCTAATTTTTCCTTTATACAATAGTTTTTAAATGCAAAACTGATTTATGGAACAAAATTTGGATATAAAAAAAAATTGAACATCACCATTTATTTGTGTACAGAAATTACCTATACAGTATAGTATATGCATTATCCTTAATGGTATATTTTTACACAAATAATTTTTATATTTTAAGTATTATGATTATGTAATTATTATTGTTATTATTATTAGTAGTACTAGTACATGTATATATTTAACCAAATAAAACAGCTTTTGCAAAATAAATTTAATAAATAACTAAAATGCTGCAGAGCACTCCAAATGGGTCTCGCATTACATTTTTTGTAAGTGTAGTATTTGTGTGCTATAATACTACTTGATTTTTGAAGAATTTTTAATAACTATTTTCTTTTCATGCACTTGTACTTTTAGGTGGCATTACTTTTGCGACTTTTCTTCGTTCTGTTCGACATTTGCATTTCATTGTTGTCCATGAGGCAGGGACTAGTGGATGACCTTCTTCACAATAGGCAGTTACTACTCCCAACTCAGTGCCAGCAGTAGAGAGCTCGTAGTTCCGTAGGTCACCAAGTGAGAGAACAGCTGCTAAAATAATGTCATCTGGACGAAAACAATTGTACATCTCTACCTAAAAGAGAAATGCATGATAAACTTCTTTTAAGAAAATGTATGATAAAACATCTTTTGAGAAAAGAATAAGATTATCAAAATGATCAGCTATAGTACAGGTACAGCACTTATTTTCTGGCAACAGATGGTAAGACACCTCCCTTAATCCAGACAAAATTACAAGGGCAGCCACGTATCATACTGTGTGTAGCACATGCTCCCTTATATTGTTTACACTGCAGTTCTTCTTTGTAATCCTAAGATTTAATGTGGTCTTTAGTGGGTTTTACTGGTATTTAACCCTTGCTAAGGCTATGGTTAATATCTATATTAACTTCCAGTAGCTATGGCTATTGAGACGTTAATAGAGTTGTTAGGTGATGGAACATGAGATAATGAATTTCTATTTGAAGTGTTAAAAACTACTCTGCTTGGATGAAATGTTTAAAAAGATGGCCAAGAAGAATGTCATAGCAGTAGGCCTACATATGAAAATCCTGTAACTTCAATTTCAAGTACCCCAGATATCTTCCCTGCAACATCACAAATCCATGATGAAACAGTCAACTATGAATAATAATACGTATAATCAAATTAAGAGCTAAGCCCAAAAAGGGTTACACAATGCCACAGGATAGGGTGTGCTAAGGACAGAAGGATATGTAGAGGTCAGGAACAAGTATGGGGCAGGAGTGTGCAAAAGTAAGGGTTAGTGGAAGTGGTGGAAAGTGCTAAAGGTAAAATACAATTGAAGTTGATGTAATAAGTTAGCTTCTGTTTAAAAGTCAAAGAGAAAGTCTGCTTCAAAGGTGAGACTCTCCATGAGGTCAGTGTTGGGGAAGTGATGAAGTCAAAAGTGAATTCCACAAACCCACTGATAGACAGGACAATCTATTAACCCTTTTAGCAGCAAATGTGTATACATTCTATGTCATGAGCTCGGCTCACTCAGATAAGCCTAGATATGAGAGAAGGGTCTATGCGAAGACTGTAAAAAATTTGGAAAGAGCAAAATTCTGACTACATGTATGGTTTAAAATAGCAACTTTGATGGTTTTTATATTTTTTGTCAGCTATTTCTTGGTATCCTAAGTCTGATTCAATTACTGGAATGCTGTAGACCATGACACACAGATTTTCAAGCAGCTTGTCTGAGAACAGGAGTGAGTATTAGTGTCAGCATCATCTATTACAGGTAGAGGTCACTTGGATGGAGGCCTCAAGGTAATCTGTCCTGTGATGTACAAACGACCCAAAAATTGATGCATCACCATGGCAGAAGACTGGATCATAGTCAAAGTCAGGCAAAAGTCAGAAGTATCAAAAGGGTCAGTGCCCCTTGCCCTCTCTCTCTTTTTCTCTCCCTCTCTGAGAGAGAGAGTGGGTGCATGTGCATGCATGCTTACCTGTTTGTGGTTGCAGGGGTCAATTCACAACTCCTGGCCCTGCCTCTTCACTAGTTGCTACTAGGTCCACATTCTACCTGCTCCAAGAGCCTTATTGTACCTCTTCTTAAAGCTATGTATGGATGCTGCTTCCATTACTCTAAGGCTGAGGAAATACTTTCCCCCTTTCCCTCTTATTTAAGCCTCTCTCATTATCACTACACAATACTGAATCCCTAAGGTAAAAATACACAAATTACACAGATTAAATATACATTGTTCTTAAACTCACAGTGTCAATTTGGTAGTCTCGAACATTCTGTTTCTTGACAGTGCCAGAGACAGGTGAATGCAACTTGTTAGACCCAACACAGATGATTAGCACTGTTGCTTGGTTAGGGTTGACACTCAAAACACGGCAGGTTACAACACTACCAGCTTCTGGCATCACTGTACCTTGTCGTCCCAAGGTAACCTGAAATACACAACTTGTATGAAGGACAAGATTTCAAAATCACTATTTTATTGGGAGGGGAAAGTGCTAGTACTGAACCTAATGTGGTCATACAGCACCTTGGAAAACAGAAGGCAATCAGATTTGATCCAAGGAAAGGAAGGGTGGCTCCAATTCTTTGGATCAAGAGCTCTTGAAGGGTTCAAAAACACCAGAAGAATGCTTTTCCTCAAGTAAATACTATATTATACAATAGCAACAACAATTTTACTGTTTTTACTTGATGCTAATTATGCCTTATAACGAACATTCACTGTTCGTCTTAGGAAGTTAAAAATATAACTATCTACTGAAAAATATAAATAAGGGAGATACAAAGCAGTAAGTGGTAGGCAAGATACAAGAAGGAAGAGGGTTTGTTGGCAGAAAAGATCAAGTGGAAGGTAAGATATAACAAGGAATAAAGGGTCAGCAGGTAGAAGAATATATGGTAAGATATAAGGGGAAGCCAGTAGTAGGTAGAAAAGAATAAGTAGCAGGTGAAATATAATAATGAAGGGAAGAGTTAGTAGGCAGAAGAGAGTAAGTGGTAAGTGAGACCTGAGGAAGGAGGAGCCAGTAGGTAAAAAAAAAGAAAAAAAGAAAAAAGAACAAGTGGTGAGATAGAAGGGAACTAGAGGGATGTCAGTATGCAGTAAGTAGAAAAGTGTATGTAGCAGGTGAGATAAAAGGGAAAGGGAGGTTAAGTAAGTAGGAAAGGAGTGGCATTAATTATTATATTTGACAGGAAGCACTGAATTTTTCAAGATGATACAGTATATGGTAATCAGGCTTGATCCAAAGAAATGGAAGGCAATGCTAAATCCTCAGATCACAAACCCTGTAACTGTATCAAGGCATTCATCTTTATGGGAGTGAAATTATACAAGTTAAAGAAGGCTGTAATTAAAATAAATGACTGATTGAAGAAAGGTTGACAAGAATAGAGAAAATACTGAGCAAGATATGGAAAAAAGGCAGTGAATATTATAATGAAGTTAGAATGTACAGTATTACTAATATACTGTATAAACAAACTATCACATTAAAACTTGAAGACGAGACATTAGTGAATAATTTATTGAAGCAACTGGAAGCACTAGCTGGCAGAATTTAATAATAATGTGCCTAAATATTACTGTAAAAAAAATTTAAAAGTCTACAATAACACTGCCCTCAAATAACCCAACAGATCACAGTGCATAGCCAGAGACTACTTGTAAATAGTCCATGGCAAATTATATTCCTCAGATCCACTAAGAGCATAGCTATGCAAAAAAATATTTACCAGGCTTAATATCCCAAGAGCTATCAAAAAGATATTCAACAACACTAACCAAACTAATAAAGCAACTACTATGCTAAAAGACTCAACAAAAGAAGATACAGTATGTACAGTATTAAAAAAGACCTGGAAAATACTATCATATACTGGGTTCTAGTAAAGTGACTAAAACAAAAGAAATATTAAGTAAGCCTATTGAACCTCTCATACTCATCAGTGAAAGGGAAAATAAATTAAATTACAGGTACTGTAATTTCTTTCAGCTACTGGGTCAAACCTAAATTAAATTAATTTTTTTATTTCTTTGCATAATATACAATGTGTGATTTACATACTATAAAATACTGTTAAGTACAAAGAAAGCCACTAACATGCCTGAGCATTTTAGGCAGAAAAACAGTCAGGAAAATCCCAAATTCCCAGCCAAGGTAAAATTTCCTTAGGGCTTATTACTCAAGGCCAACTACTTCCTCAAAGGAAGTAATAAATTTGCCGAACAATTCCTTAGCTCATGTGTTAAAAAAAAAGCTGCTGACTGTAACATCCTGCTCTAAAACTAAAACATTATGGAATAAGAGGCCATGCACTCTCCTATATAATGTTCTGCCTCAATGACAAACTGACATGTGACTTTAAATAGCACAAATTTAATTACTCAACCAATCAAACACACTGGTGCTGGGAGATAGCATCCTAGGATCACTATTTCTCTTTTACATCAATGGCCTTCCAAAGGTGTTTTAACAACTTAAACAGTGTTATTCATAGACAACACTATTTTCACCTACAATTTAGATCTGGTTGACCTGAACAACATGGTCATTCTTCAACTAGGATAAAAGAATTAGCTTGCATATTTCAAATCCTACCTTACTAATAGGTATCAGTATGTCACCATTAAAGACACACCATCATCACCACAGCCACTTGATAATGGAGTTCCACAGGGAAGTGTCCTTGGACCCCTGCTCTTCCTCATTTACATCAATGATCTTCCAAACGTATCCCAACACCTGAAACCCATTCTCTTTGCTGACGACACAACTTGTGTCATCTCTCACCCTAATCTTGCCACCCTCAACACCATTGCTAACAAGGAGCTGCTCAAAATATCAACTTGGATGACAGCCAATAAACTTACACTTAACACTGACAAAACCTACTATATTATGTTTGGTGGCAGAGCAGGTGCTGCGCAACTTAACATTAAGATTGACAACACTCTATTTGCCAGACATAATGAGGGCAAATTCCTTGGCCTATACCTCGACAACAACCTGAATTTCAGCACCCATATCCAACACATAACAAAAAAAAGTATCCAAAACAGTTGGGATCATCTCCTAGATACGATACTACGTGCCGCAAAATGCCCTTCTCACACTATACCATTCACTCATTTATCCATACCTCACCTATGCTATTTGTGCTTGGGGATCAACTGCAGCAACACACCTAAAGCCAATAATAACTCAACAAAAAGCTGCAGTAAGAATAATCTTTAAATCCCATCCCTGGTAAACCCCCCCCCCCCACTTTTCATAGATTTAAACTTACTCCCTGTTCAGAACATCCACACTTACTACTGTGCAATCTACATAATACAGGACCTTAAATTCCAATATTAACCTTGACCTCAAATGCTTTCTTGATAGTTGTGACAGGACCCACAGGCATAACACCAGACACAAACATCTCTACGACATTTCCCGTGTCCGACTAAACCTTTACAAAAATTCAATGTATGTCAAAGGCCCAAAAATCTGGAACACCCTACCTGAAAACTCTAGAACTGCAGACACATTCATCACCTTCAAAACTACCATTAGAAAACATCTTATCTCCCTGATACACCCAGCCAACTAACTACATGTAAACCACCTGGTGGTTCACACTTACACTCAGTCACCCATTCGACTATAAGCACAGAAATACGTATCATAAGTTTGCCTGTGATACTCAAGTCATAAGTTTGCCTGTGATACTCAAATATAGAAACTATGTATTGTGCCACAACAAAAGCATTCACATTGCTAAACTCACAAACCAGTATTTAGTCACTTAGTATTTAGTCAACTTACTCCAGAATTTGAAATAATTTAGGGTTAAGAATTAATCTAAGTTTGCCCAAAATGCCTAGCCATGCTAGGTGTTCTAGTGGCCCCCTCTGTAATTAGTATTTTATTACATGTAAACCACACAATAACCAAAATCTGTAAACCCCGCACTGTAATCCTTATAGAGAATAAACTTTGATTTGATTTGATTTGATTAGATGGCCAATACCAACACTGGAAGACAAGATGAAGGAAAATTCTTGAGTATTCATCTTAACAGTAAGCTTAAATTTAACAAATACATCCTGTGCATAGCTAAGAGTTTCCAAAACAGTATGTGCTCGTACCACAACCAACACTAAATACTCTGTACTACTTTAACTTACTATTACATTACCTATGGTATAATTTCATGGGGATCTACATTAGAAAGCCATCTAAAACCAATCATAACCCTACAAATAACTTATTAAAACAATCACTCAATCTAATTCTGGACAATAATCACCCAGTTACATATTTAAATATTTGAACCTACTAAATGTACAATGTACCCGAATATACTATTGTGTATACATGTATTACATACAGAGAACAAAAAACAACAGCTATTTTGTGTAGTACCTTAACAACTTGGCCATCTTCTGTGGGTACAACTGTGACTTGTCCAGCTAAAGAGGCATAGATGTACTTGTTGAAGGTGTAGGTGCCTTCACCTGCCAGAATGTTACCACTTACTTCACATATTCTCTGTCCTGGCACACAAACAATGTGTCCATTACCAGACTTCATGATGCCTGCCAAATTACCTAAAATAAGTGAAGTTTTATTATTAATAATATGAAAGATAAAATTACATTTAATCTTCTGTACTAGATTTCAACCAATTAATAGGAGCTATGAAGCTGAACACTTACCAAAGCTGTGGAACTAACAACCTCATACTTACTTTAAGGTTAATGGACTGACTACCTCATACTTACTTCAAGGCTAAGTGACTGATCCCCTCATACTTATTTCAAGGTTAAAGAACTGATTACCTCATAGCTACCACTTCACTACTAGTGTTGTCTCCAGCAGGTGAGGTTATATGGAAAATGACACTTATGTAGAGTTCAAGACATTTATTAAAGGAAACGTTTTGCCAGAAGTGAATTTTTCAATATTATTACTGAAGTGGCCAGTAGTAACAGCCTGGTTGATCAGACCCTGATCCATCGTGAGACCTGGTCTCAGACCGAGCTGCGGGGGCATTGACCCCTGAAACCCTCTCCAGGTAAACTTCAGGTAAGCCACTGCTCATGGCAAAACGTTTCCTTTAATAAATGACCTGAACTGTACACAAGTGTCTTTTTCCACATCTTGTCGGTATCATCATACCAATTCTCTGGTTAGGTTATATATCTCTATTTCAACTGAAGAAACCTGCTGAGCAGGCACAGTGCCTCAGCACCGAGGATGACAACTGTTGCAGATGTGCCTTATTTGTATAACTGTTGGTATTGTATATCATTAATATGATAAGTTATTGCTTGCCAATAATTTTACTAAATTTATCGACAAGAGAACTCTTTGCCAGTAAGAAATTATAGTTAACTTCTGACTAATCAACATAAAGCCTGAGATCACTGGCGTTCAGATGAAGTTGTTAACCGAATTCTAACAGTATTATATTCAGGGAAAGCGCTAAACCTGTAGTAATGTAGTACCCGGGAAACGGAAGGTAATCAGCTTTGATTCAAGGGTAGCATCAATTCCTTGGATCAGGAGCCTATTATCACCATCAAGGCATCATCTTTGAGAACCCCAACATAAAGCATTCATAATGTTAATCATCTGCCAATACTGTACTAACTGCAGATTTACAGATACTAACTCCAGATCTGTGACACTTGATATTTTCTAAGCTTCTCCGATCACAATGCTGCTTCTTCAGTGTGGCGGTCCTTGTTCTTAAGCTGCTCAAACAGATCGAGTTATTAGCGATGGTTTATGGCCAGCCAAGAATCTTTTGAACACAGTGTATGCCTGTCCATATGTACAGGAAATGGAAAACTTTTTCAGGATAAATGCAGTTTGGAACTGCAAGGTTTCTTCTTGTTGGGTTTATAAGGGCGAGTGACAGCTTACGCTGCATCACGTACTGGTTCCCGCTGTGAGGAGAAGAAAAAGGCATAATACAGTAACTGGAACAATACACAAGTAACCCTCACATTGGAGAATGAAACGTACGACGTTTCGTTCGGACTAGGACCATTAACTAGTTGTACATTAACTTGTCACTCAGGAGCCCATACATAAGATCATCGATTGATTATCATGCACTAGTTTCAGTGTGTGTAAGAAAGGTATAAAATACCGACAATATGAAAGTTACGATACATGTGCAACATCTGGATATCTTTATTGTAGACGTTTCGCCATCCAGTGGCTTTATCAATACAGATTCTAGGACATAATTAGAAGACAGTAGAACTATATACAAAAGATGAGGTTATCAGTCCCTCAGCCTGTCAAGTTATGTCCTAGAATCTGTGTTGATAAAGCCACTGGATGGCGAAACGTCTATAATAAAGATATCCATATGTTGCACATGTGTCTTAACTTTCACTTGCTTTAGTCTTGCAAAAAATGGAACCACTGAAAGATGTAAATACCTTTGTAACTTGTCATGATTGTGACCAGATCTACCTGGAGTTCATTACCTTTGTAACTAGATCAGCTATCATAACTTTGGGGTCCAGTCCTTGGACCCATTATGTACCTCTGTAATCTTTTAACTACTACCCACAGGATGGGTAAGGGAGGGGGAGAAATAAACATATTAAACTAACTGAAAGATTCGAAAAGACACAAAATAAAGCCGAGATTTTTTTTTTATTCGCCGGTATTCTCCCGGCAAATTATTCTCTCGAGAATTATTCTGGGCAGCCCTATAACTACCAAAATACTAAATATGAGGGGGGGGGGGATAGTGACACTGATAAACCAACAAAGAAAGAAATTAAAAATTTGGTATACTTAGTGTTACTGACAGAATATGTGAAATCACTGTCATGATAAGACTGAAATTACTGCTTATTGATCAAAACAATGTTATTTCTAAAGAATTACTAGAACATAACTCATGGTACAAGTGAATTAAGATGAAATAAAACCATACCTCGGGTGGGGTTTGAACCCGTGATCAATCTCAAAACTCCAGACCGTCGCGTTAGTCAATGGGACAGATAGCTTCAATAAAGTTCATCCAACTAGGTATATTTCTACACCATAGGAAGGTTAGCATAGGCACCACTGTGACCACAAATGCAAGTTTTTACAGACTAATCTCCCGCTGGCATGACCATGACGAACTCTAGCTCAAGTCCCCTCAAAGCCGTCAACATGACTCATGAAATCGTAATGACACGATTGCAAACAAACCATACCACTGCAGGAGAAAGCACGACTAAGAGACAAACCGGGGTACCAGAATATGTACCTCGATCGAGACAGAACACAAGAGGAAAGGATAATACTGAAAGAGAGTATGAAAATGAAAGGAAGAACGAAAGGAAATGACAAAGATGAGCAGAACCCAGACACAGGTGGAAGGGCAAACACACCCTCCAGAAACACCTGCAGAAGGACTCCAACTGTAACATTCCCAAGGCAACTCAACTGAACAATCTATACCGACACACACACTGATCCCTCTGTCCCCACTACCCACACCACAAACCTCATCCCTACAGCAAATCCCTACAGGAACTCTGTCCCCACCCTCAGCCCCACTGCAACCCTACATAGGCCCCTGCCAGAGCTCCCACTCCCCCAACCCCAATCTTCTCCCAGGACCACAGTTTTAGAAAAGAAGTTGAAGGTTTGGTACATGAACGCAGATGGAATAACAAATAATTATGAGGAGTGGCATGAAAGAATCAATGAGAAGTCCCCAAACATCATAGCAGTCACAGAAATAAAACTCACTGAGACAATAACAGACACAATCTTCCCACCAGGATATCAGATCCTGAGGAAATATAGGAGCAGAGGGGAAGGAGGGGTTGCACTACTCATAAAAAAGCGATGGAGATTTGAGGAAATGGAAGACATGGACAAGATTGGAGAAAGGGATTGCATAGTAGGTACACTTCAGTCTGGGGAACATAAGGTAGTCATTGCAGTGATGTATAATCCACCACAGAACTGCAGGAGGCCAAGAGAGAAATATCAAGAGAACAACAGAGCAATGGTGGACACACTGGCTGAGGTGGCAAGAAGAGCCCACTCGAGCAGAGCAAAGTTACTTGTTATGGGCAATTTCAACCACAAGGAGAATGGCTGGGAAAACCTGGAGCCACACGGGAGTCCTGAAACATGGAGAGCCAAGATGATGGATGTGGTACTGGAAAACCTCATGCATCAACATGTTAAGGACACTGCCAGAAAGAGAGGGGAGGATGAACCAGCAAGACTGGACCTCATGTTCACCCTGAGCAGTTCAGACACTGAGGACATCACATATGAGAGGCCCCTTGGAGCTAGTGATCACGTGGTTCCGTATTTTTAATACATAGTAGAGCTACAGGTGGAGAGGTTAACAGGAGTTGAATGGGAAAAGCCAAACTATAAAAGGGTATGAGGAACTTCCTGCAGGAGGTTCAGTGGGACAGAGAATTGATAGGAAAGTCAGTAAATGAAATGATGGAATATGTAACAACAAAATGCAAGGAAGCAGAGGAAAGGTTTGTTCCCAAGGGCAACAGAAATAATGGGAAGACCAGAACGAGCCCCTGGTTTACCCGAAGGTGTAGGAAGGCAATAGAGAATGGAAAAAGTACAGAAGGCAAAGAATCCAGGAAAATAAGGAGATTAGTCGAAGAGCCAGAAACGAGTATGCACAGATTAGGAGGCCCAGCGACAATAAGAAAACAACAAAGCATCGAAAGTCAAGTCTGACCCGAAACTGCTGTATAGCCACATTAGGAGGAACATAACAGTCAAAGACCAGGTGATCAGGCTGAGGAAAGAAGGTTGGGAACTCACAAGAAACGATCACGAGGTATGCGAGGAGCTCAACATGAAATTTAAGGAAGTATTTACAGTAGAGACAGGAATGGCTCTGAGAAGACAGCACAGAGGGGAACACCAACAGGGAATATACCAACAAGTGTTGGATGACATACACACAACTGAGCAGGAGGTGCAGAAGCTGCTAAGTGACCTTGATACTTCAAAGGCGATGGGACCGGACATTTCCCCGTAGGTCCTTAGAGAAGGAGCAGAGATACTGTGTGCGCCACTAACCACAATTTTCAACACATCCCTTGAAACTGGGCAACTACCTGAAGTATGGAAGTCGGCAAATGTAGTCCCCA
Organism: Cherax quadricarinatus; assembly: GCF_038502225.1. NCBI lineage: Eukaryota > Metazoa > Arthropoda > Malacostraca > Decapoda > Parastacidae > Cherax > Cherax quadricarinatus. The sequence goes on from NC_091317.1 coordinate 20,455,878, forward strand.
TTTTTAAGAAAGGAGACAGAAACGAGGCACTAAACTACAGACCAGTGTCACTGACGTGTTTAGCATGCAAAGTCATGGGGAAGATTATCAGGAGGAGAGTGGTGGAGCACCTGGAATGGAACAAGATTATAAATGACAACCAGCACGGATTCATGGAAGGCAAATCCTGTGTCACAAACCTTCTGGAGTTCTATGACAAAGTAACAGAAGTAAGACACGAGAGAGAGGGGGGTGGGTTGATTGCATTTTCCCGGACTGCAGGAAGGCCTTCAACACAGTTCCTTACAGGAGATTAGTGCAGAAGCTGGAGGATCAGGCGTGTATAACAGGAAGGGCACTGCAACAGATCAGAGAATACCTGACAGGGAGGCAACAACGAGTCATGGTACGTGATGAGGTATCACAGTGGGCGCCTGTGACGAGCGGGGTCCCACAGGGGTCAGTCCTAGCACCAGTGCTACTTTTGTTATATGTGAATGACATGATGGAAGGGTTAGACTCTGAAGTGTCCCTATTCGTAGATGATGTGAAGCTAATGAGAAGGATTTAATCAGATGAGGATCATGCAGGACTACAAAGAGACCTGGACAGGCTGGACACGTGGTCCAGCAATTGGCTTCTCGAATTCAACCCTGCCAAATGCAAAGTCATGAAGATTGGGGAAGGGCAAAGAAGACCGCAGACAGAGTATAGGCTAGGTGGACAAAGGCTGCAAACCTCACTTAAGGAGCATAACACAGAGCACGTCTCCGGAGGCACACATCAATCAGATAACTGCTGCAGCATATGGGCGCCTGGCAAACCTGAGAATAGCATTCCGATACCTTAGTAAGGAATCGTTCAAGACACTGTACACTGCGTACGTCAGGCCCATACTGGAATATGCAGCACCAGTTTGGAACCCACACCTGGTCAAGCACGTCAAGAAATTAGAGAAAGTACAAAGGTTTGCAACAAGGCTAGTTCTGGAGCTCAAGGGAATGTCCTATGAAGAAAGGTTGAGGGAAACCGGACTGGGGACACTGGAGGACAGGAGGGTCAGGGGAGATATGATAACGACATATAAAATACTGTGTGGAATAGACAAGGTGGACAAAGACAGGATGTTCCAGAGATGGGACACAGAAACAAAGGGTCACAATTGGGAGTTGAAGACTCAGATGAGTCAAAAGGATGTTAGGAAGTATTTCTTCAGTCTTAGAGTTGTCAGGCAGCGGAACAGCATAGAAAGTGACGTAGTGGAGGCGGGAACCATACATAGTTTTAAGACGAGGTTTGATAAAGCTCATGGAGCAGGGAGAGAGAGAACCCAGTAGCAGTCAGTGAAGAGGCGGGACCAGCAGCTATGAATCGACCCCTGCAACCACAAATAGGTGAGTACAAATAGGTGAATACACACACACGTGTAAAGCGAAAGCTTTAGCCACCAGGCCACGAGGCACCCAAATGATTGTATTCCTTACTGTACTGTGTACAACAAGTATATGAAGTAATTGTAAAATACGAAATGACTAACATTCCTTTCTAGTGATGTAACATTGTGTTCAGTGGGTCTATTAATAAATCCCTTTGAGGGGCAAGGCAGTCTAAAGTGTGAATTTGAAAGTGATTTCCTATGAGGGGATAGAGCCACTCAATGTAAGGTCACTGAGACCATCCAAACAGAGTTGTGAAAGTAACATCTCGCGCAATTGCAGATATTCGAAGACCGAGTATATTCGGTCCTGCCCGTTTGGGGTATACCATTTTTGAATGTTGCAATGTTGCAATTGTTGTAAAAAAACGAAATAAATATTTTTTTAAATTTATTATACAAGTAGACAATATAAAAAACATAAATGGAACTTGTTTCTGAACAATTTGTAACCAGTAAAAAAATAGAAATAGGAACTACTTATCAACAATGACACATTGCAATGGGATGCAACTTACAAATGAAATATTCCTGAGTTCCCTGAGAAAGAACAATCATTTCACATCACTAATTTTGCAAATGAAACTTCATGAAACAATTTCTATCCTTCTTTATGCACAGATTTACTTTACATATGGCACAGCAAAATGAGGATGTGACATGATTATTCTTTTTGCTGCAAAACTTGCATGAAAGCAGCTTACCTCGCACCGGCCAGTGACCTAGCTGTTTATCCAGCCTCACACTGTCATCTGGCCTTTCTGCACGTTGGTACTGAAATGCAGATGGGTATTCCACGTTTGACAAATCGTCATTACTGTCAACCAAAGAAGTACTGGGTGAATCTCGACTTCGTCTCATGCTGGTGCGGTTGACCTTTTGTCCTTTGGATCTTGCAGTGACAGAGATCTCAAGCCTGAATAGCTTCAGTGGTGTGCATGGCATGTTTAGTGACCTACAATCACGACAGTAAAGAAGCCATGCATTCACAACAGCAACATCCAAAACATAAGCAAAGAGCCGCATGTACCAACGCTTTGATTTCATTGGCGTTTTGTAAAGATGGACCAACATGTTACTTTTGTCGATACCTCCCATGTTTGCGTTGTAGTTCTTGATGATGCCTGGGCACTCAAAGTGGTCTTTCTTCTTTGATGCCTTGTCATATCTTTCAATAAGACCCAAAGGATAAACTCCGACATCATTTGTGACTAGAGTCACAACTTTGTTGTCCTTCCATCTTACAAGAAGGATATCATCATTGCTTTGGAAATCAAAATAGCCCCTGGCCACATTACTCTTTTGCATTTCTTTCACAGGCATCAGTTGTGGCTTACCACATCTATTATCACGTATTGTTCCAGTGTACCTGCAGTTATACTTGTCTCTCAGTACCTTGACCAAAGGTAGACTTGAAAAGAAATTATCAGCATAGACTGCTGATGTTTTTCTTTGGTCAAGAGATGCTGCAAGTACAAGAACAATCCTGGAACTCATTGGGAGGTTACTTTCTTCATTTGACAGCTTTATGTGATGGTTCTCAAAAGTTGGGTTACCTTGATACATCAGTATATCATGTATGATTCCATCTTCACTGGCACGACAGAAGAGTTTGAAACCCCACTTGTCTGGTTTGTTTTTGATGTATTGCCTTAGGTTTCCAGCTGTTTTACCCTTGAAAGCAACCATAACTTCATCAACAGACTGCTTGGGTGTAGCTGGAACTTTCAAGCAAGCTTTAGTTAGTCCATTGTAAAGAGGCCTTATTTTGTAGAATCTGTCATTATCCTTCTTTTGTGTGTTATCATTGAAATTAATGGTACGCCTCAGCAACCTAAACCTCTTTGATCCCATGACTTCTGCAACTTGAGTTATCCTACTTGCACTTCTCCAATAGTCCTCAATGGATGGCTGTACAGTGTAACCCATATGCAACAGAATACCTATAAACCTAGTCATTTCCTCAGAATCTGTTTGAAAAGTAGTATGTATGTCTTTTTGCCTGGCATACAAATTAGTTTGAAATGTAATGTTGTCTATCATGTCTTGAGTAAAAAAGTCTGTAAAATAATCATATGCACACCTAACTTCAACAGGCTTTATATGTTGATATTTAGGCAAAGGGTCAGTGTGGATGTCCTCATTCTTCCATTTGGTGTCTCCTTGAGAAGCAAGATCATCTTGAAGCACTTCTTCATCAGGGTATTCCTCCATAGTAATACGTTTCTTCCTCTTGTTCAATTTTTGTTTTTTTGGTGGTGGCCCAGCTTCCTCCTCCTCATCTGTTGACACCTCTGCATCTGGTGGCAAGAATTCATCCTCACTATCCAGGAAATCCAGGTCATCTGAGTCTTGATCTGAGTCACTATCATCCCAAACACAGACAAATTTCGACTTATCCTTGGAGGACTCACCGTAGAACAATTTCTTATTGATCTGGAAGGACAATAAAAACATTCTGTACACACCCAGACCATTACTGAATTCATATATACACTACCAAATTTTATGGAAATATTTATATACCGAAACTTGAAAACTGCACCTAAAAGGGCAGGAACGACTGTACTTGGTCCTATTTTGTTGCACTTTTTTCATTTGCATGGTGCACTCGTAATATGCTTCACAACGCCTTCATATATATATCAAAATATGGCTAAACTATTCATTTACACACTAGACACACAAATCAGTACTTACCGACATTGTATTGGGTGAAATGCTTCAGTATATAAGGAGCACTCAACCGAGAAACACGAGTTTTTGCGCCGGCAAGGTAGAAGTGTTTACATTCTGCTCTCTCGACCAATGGGAATCGGGCAGCCGCCATCACCTCTCAGCTGGGGCGACTCAGGGAAGGTCTGTGATTGGTCAGAAATAGAGAATGGGAACCTAGATGCGCTGGGGGAGTCGGAGGACGTGCGCAAAAAACCACGTTTTGAGGACCGAGTACACTCGGTCCTGCCCGGTAAAGGGCGTTGTGACCGTAATGCTACTTTTGCGCTACCGCTCATAGGATGAGCTTGGGGTGCACAATGAACTAGCCGCTCAGGCGACACAACAACTAAGTAACAGCAGTAAGTAGGTATTTAAGTGTTAGCCGACTGTTGTGGGCTGCATTCTAGGGGGACAAGATTAATCTGGGCTTCCGTAAATGCTCTGCATAACAAGAGGCTTTCTATAAAGTATGCCAAGTGTGTCAACTAGGTCTGCATCACCAGATAACTCGCATATAGGAGAATGAAACTTATGGTGACGTTTCGATCCGACTTGAACGAAAACGTCGTTATAGGTTTTATTCTCCTATGTGCGGGATATTTGTATATTGTTCCAGTCGCAGTATTGTGCCTTTTTATTCTTTAGATCTATAACATTACCAAGGATCCCAATGGAAATAAGTCACTCTGTCTGACTTTCTTGGGTTATCCCAGGTTCTCTACACATATGCTGCTATATATGATAATACATGTAGCTGTATTTGTGTTAACCTGAATAAACTTACTTAATTCCAAGAATGTGGACTCGATAAGACGTACGCTGTGGTGGCCCCTTACTACCCCCATCAGCAATAACAAGCTGTGGTGGCTGCTGTTCTCCACATGGTGATCCTCACATCTAGGACTCGCCTATATTTTATTTCATTTCTTTTCGATTTTTTTTTTTTTGCATAGAAGGAATCAGGAAGAGCGAGATATACTGAACGTTTGAGCATAGCAGCTGGCGTTAATGTAACACAATGCCTCGCCGGAAAATTGTGAGTTTATAGACAGTTGGGTTTTCCAACTGAATAATAATAATTTTTTTTTTTATGCAAGTACAGGCACAAGGTATACAGGCCTAGCTGACATACTACTGTATAGAAAGACCCTTGTTATGCAGAGCATTTCGGGAAAATTAGGTCAAATTTGCCCCAGGATGCGACCTACACCAGTCGACCCCTCAAGGAAGGTTCCTTGATGTTGGTGAGGGGCTCTTGATTTAGGGAATTGGATCTGTGCTCCAGTTCCCCGAATTAAGCCTGAATGCCTTCCACATCCCCCCCCAGGCGCTGTATAATCCTCCGGGTTTAGCGCTTCCCCCTTGATTATAATAATAATAATACACCAGTCGACTATCACCCAGGTACCCATTTTACTAATGGGTGAACATGGACAACAGGTGTCTTATGGAAACACATCCTAATGTTTCCAGCTGTATCAGGGATCGACCCCCGGACCTCAGTGTGTGAGATGAGTGCGCTAGCAATCGAGCTGTGTCGATCCCATTTTAGCCTTTATGTTTTAGCTATTGCCAATGATCATAATAATAATAATAATAATAATAATAATAATAATAATATGTACTACTAACAATTTTATTTCAGCATGATACAATGTTTGTACAAAGGAGAATAACATTTGGGTGTACATGCTGAAAGCCCCTTTATATGTAGAGTATTTCAGGCAAACTTAGACTAACTTAAGATTAATAAGGCACTAACTGAGTAATTTTGTGCATACAGTTACTCAGGTGTGTGTAATTGTAAGCTAAGGAGTTTACAATGAATACAAGAGTATTAAATATTCCATTAGTTCATTCTCTACGGCTTTAATATATCTGATAGAAAGGAATTACAGGTTTGATTATTAACCTAAAGTAGACACAGTGAATTGTTTAATGTTTGAGATGATTACAGATATTGAGAGTAAGCATATTGTGAATATATATAGTGGTACCTCGAGTTTCGGCCATAATTTGCTCCAGAAGGCTGTTCGAGTGCCGTTACCGAACGATTTGTTCCCATAAGGGATAATGTAAAATAGATTAGTCTGTTTCAGACCCCCAAAAATACTTTCAAAAGCACTTACATTACTGATGACATGAAATGAATTATGGATATGGATTGCAGGATATGAAAAACACTATAGATTGAATAGTTTTACTTGGTGATTATGATTTATGTAATGAGTAATGATAGTGTAAATTTGTGGTTTATTTCTAATGGGGCTCTTTGATCCTTTTCTACATGATGCAAAACAACTGGATAACACCCAGGTACCTGTTTCCTGCTCAGTAAACAGACATTGTATGTTAGAAGACCTGTCCATACAATGTTAGTTTAAGCAGTATTATTTCATTTAAATAATGTGAATTATTATGTTTTCCTGAACAGGGTCGTTTGTCTAAGCGCAATCGCATTGAAGCCAGAGCCAAACAAGCACTGGAGGCAAAACTTCCTCAGTGTTTCATCATTGCTCGAGGAAATGTTGGGAAAACTGTGAAGAATCTCACAATGGATTTCCGGAAAGTGATGGAACCGAATACAGCTTCCAAACTCAAAGTAAGTCTTAACCCTTTCAGGGTCCGTGCTGTAGATCTATGGCTTTACGTTGAGGGTCCAAACCGTAGATCTACGCCATGAGCTCAGCTCACTCTGATAAGCTGTGAGCGGTAAATTTGGGCCTAGATATGAGAGAATACATCTATGTGGTATGTGTGCACCACATAAAACAAATCCTGCAGCACACAGTGCATAATGAGAGAAAAAAAATTGAGACCGTAATTTTTGATTAAAACAGCAAATTTGCAGTGTTTTTTGTATGTTTTTTATAGTTGTATTTGCAATTTCTTGGTCTCATTTGATAGAATGGAAGATATATTACAGAAATAGAGATGATTTTGATTGGTTTTAGTACTGAAAATGGCTAGAAACTAAGCTGAAAGTAGCGGAAATGTTAAATTTTTACCGATGTTCAAGCGTAAACAAATGACCTCACACGTCTAATAAACGCCAGTTGGTGGGTTTAATATACGTTCACAAATGTGCTGATATTATTTATACAATTATTACAATATTGCATTACAGTAAATCTTCTATTTTTTGGTTTGAATAAAAATTCATTATGTGAATTAAAAATCAAAATGGAATTCATTTGTAAAGCCTGAAAATGTAACTAATGAATAGAGGAAATGTTAGTTTAGTGCTAGGAATGCCTGCATTGTTTATTCTGGACCCTATTTTGAAATTGGAATATTTTGAACTTTGCACTAAATTGGCCAAATTACCAATTTCAAATCACTTTATTTTGTAGTTGAAGCAGTTGAGTTGGCGATTTCTTGTGCTCAGTCGATAGAATAGAAGTAATACTAGTGAAATAGCTAAGAATTTGGTGGACTGGAATAAAGTAATTGCCCTAAAATGGGAGTCAAAGTCGGCAAAATCGCTGATGCATAAATATCGCTAACACATCAAAATTCACGAGAACATAATTTTGTCAATTTTCCATCAAATTTTCTACTTTTTCTTTTATTTATTTATTTTTTTTTTTTTTTCAACAAGTTGGCTGTCTCCCACCGAGGCAGGGTGACCCAAAAAAGAAAGAAAATCCCCAAAATGAAAATACTTTCATCATCATTCAACACTTTCACCACACTCGCACATTATCACTGTTTTTGCAGAGGTGCTCAGAATACAACAGTCTAGAAGCATACACATATAAAGATACACAACATATCCCTCCAAACTGCCAATATCCCAAACCCCTCCTTTAAAGTGCAGGCATTGTACTTCCCATTTCCAGGACTCAAGTCCGACTATATGAAAATAACCGGTTTCCCTGAATCCCTTCACTAAATATTACCCTGCTCGCACTCCAACAGATCGTCAGGTCCCAAGTACCATTCGTCTCCATTCACTCCTATCTAACACGCTCACGCACGCTTGCTGGAAGTCCAAGCCCCTTGCCCACAAAACCTCCTTTACCCCCTCTCTCCAACCCTTTCGAAGACGACCCCTACCCCGCCTTCCTTCCCCTATAGATTTATATGCTTTCCATGTCATTCTACTTTGATCCATTCTCTCTAAATGACCAAACCACCTCAACAACCCCTCTTCTGCCCTCTGACTAATACTTTTATTAACTCCACACCTTTTCCTAATTTCCACACTCCGAATTTTCTGCATAATATTTACACCACACATTGCCCTTAGACAGGACATCTCCACTGCCTCCAACCGTCTCCTCGCTGCTGCATTTACCACCCAAGCTTCACACCCATATAAGAGTGTTGGTACTACTATACTTTCATACATTCCCTTCTTTGCCTCCATAGATAACGTTTTTTGACTCCACATATACCTCAACGCACCACTCGCCTTTTTTCCCTCATCAATTCTATGATTAACCTCATCCTTCATAAATCCATCCGCCGACACGTCAACTCCCAAGTATCTGAAAACATTCACTTCTTCCATACTCCTCCTCCTCAATTTGATATCCAATTTTTCTTTATCTAAATCATTTGACACCCTCATCACCTTACTCTTTTCTATGTTCACTTTCAACTTTCTACCTTTACACACATTCCCAAACTCATCCACTAACCTTTGCAATTTTTCTTTAGAATCTCCCATAAGCACAGTATCATCAGCAAAAAGTAACTGTGTCAATTCCCATTTTGAATTTGATTCCCCAAAATTTAATCCCACCCCTCTCCCGAACACCCTAGCATTTACTTCCTTTACAACCCCATCTATAAATATATTAAACAACCATGGTGACATTACACATCCCTGTCTAAGACCTACTTTTACCGGGAAGTAGTCTCCCTCTCTTCTACACACCCTAACCTTTTCTTTTATTACCTTCAGGAAAAGATTCTCTACCATTTCATAAGAAAAAATAACAAAATTATTTTTTGAAGATTCTTGGACACTGGTGCACACTTTGAAATTTGGCCTCTGGACCCTGAAAGGGTTAAAGCATTAATTAGAAGATAGCCATGCATAGTGCATAAAATAAGTTACCAGGTTTTATCTACATGTATGTATGGCTTTGACCTTTAATTTCTAATAAAGCACATTAACACCAGTGACAGGTATGATGCTTTTAAATAAGATTTGTAACAGTCCATCAAAAATGTTAGAAGGAGGCAGTAAAGCAATTATAAAAAATTATAGACTGAATATGTTGTCTCACATTATTAAAATAATTGAAAGGGTTTCAAGGTTGCTAATTAAATAAAATCTCAATTGGACAACCTAGGGGAATATGGGTTTAGAGCAGGTTGCTCTTGCCTCTTAAAATTGCTGGATGCACTGAAAGACAAGTAAGGTGCAGATGAAGTGTACACAGACTTTGCAAAAGCCTTAAAAAAATCTACCCATAGTGTAATATTGCTCAGAATGCATGTAAATGGGACAACAAAAAATGGGCAGATGGCTATTTACCTTCCTAACAAATAGAACCCAGGAGTAAAGTAAAGAGAGTGAAATCATTGTCTGCCACAGCAAAAAGTTCTGCTACCCAAGGCACAGTACTTGCCCCAGTCCTCCTCATTCTCATATCTGACATAGACATTACAGATGCATAAATCATAGCAAGAGGTTTGGAAGACCATGCAAAATACCCCCAATAAAAATCAGAGGCACAGTGAATACACTAAGAGACAACTCAATAGTGTAAGGGGATTAAGACTTTGGCATCTTCTGTCTGTGCATAAGGGAAATTACCTGTCTCTTGGCGCTAGGGGCTGTGTCTTGAAAGAAACCCCAGGCTGTCTTTAAGAGGAAACTTGGTAAGTTTCTCAAGTCATTTCTGGATCAATCAGGCTGTGGTGTATGTGTTGGTCTACATGCAGGAAGTGAACTTAGCCATGTTGATAAGGCCAGCAGCAGGGAGGCTGCTGGCCTTATCAACCTTCCTCGCAGAGTCCTTTGCATAGTTCTACGTCATGAGCTCGTATCACTCAGATTAGCTCTGAGTGGCAAATTTTGGCCTATATATGAGAGAATGGGTCTGCAGGGTGAGTTGGTACAATTTAAAAAAACCCTGCCCCCCACAGTGCATGATGAAAAAAGCAAAACTCTAACCATGCATTTAGTGTAAAATAGCAATTATGAGTTGTTTTCTTTGATGGTTTCTGTGGTTTTATTTGCTGTTTCTTGATATCGTTTGAAAGAATGGAAGACATTTTACTGGCAGATGATTTTAGTAGGTTTCAGGACTGGAAGTAGCTTGAAATTGGGCTCAGTCACAGAAATATTCAAATTTTGCCAATTTTCCTGAGGATTTGTAAGGCCCCTTTCACCCCTGGTCTGTTTTATGGGGTTTTAGCAGGTTTGATTCAGTTATTGGTATGGCATACACCATGACCAATCATTTCTGGTTATATTTTATTATTTGGGTAATAGAGTAAATCTATGTTTGTGTGATTATGAATTGCAAATGGAAGACAAGTGTAATGTAGGAGAGGCCTGGGGACATGATTAATCAACAATGGAAATGTTGTTTATTTTGCATGGTTTTTAAATATATTTTTTCATTTTATGTAAAATTGCACTTCATAGGGTAGTTGTAATAGTTGAATGGACACTTTCTTGTGTTCAGTCAATAGAATGGAAAGTATACTAGTGAAATAGCTAAGAATTTGGTCAAATGGAGCCATGAAATTTACTTAAAATGGTACTCAAATTTGGCAGAATCGTCATTGCATAAATTGAACCCAAATTGCAAACTTTGCTCCTGCATAGTTACGTAAGTTTTACATCAAATTTCATACTTTTGGTACCATTGCCTTAAGACAAAAATTCCATACCATTTCGGATTTTTTTTTTTAAGGTAGACACTGGGAGCAATATTAATTTTGGGGTTCTTTTCAGTGAAATTGTTAAATGACATTATATAGTTTTTGTGATTTGCAGATTATTTACTGTAATTTATTTTTTGTTAATAAATCTTGATGTCATGTATTTTTCTAGCAAACCAAGAGAAATAAAATCAAGGACTTTATAGCAGTAGCAGGACTGTTAAATGTTACCCACTTAGTTATATTCTCGGAGACCAGTGTTGGCGTGTACCTCAAAGTGTGTAGACTGCCTCATGGACCTACACTAACTTTCAGGTAAGTTTCACATCACAAGTCTTGCAACATTACATAGCTGCTGATGATGTGAGAGTCTGGTTTATCCAATAAATACAGTAGTAGTAGTAGTAATAGCAGTAGTAATATAAATAACATTTCTCAGTCAGCAGTAATGAAGGTTGGACAGACAAAAGTGGTGCAACTGTAGCAGTGATGTAAATACTGGGTTAATATTTACTGGAAAACAATAAATAAAAAAAGGAAACTGAGTGTGAAAGAATGAAGATCTTCATTAGCTGGAATGTGCAAAAGAGGCAACAAGTTCATTAGTCTGAGTGCCAGAATAACCTAGAACCAAGTGAATGATGACTTTTATAGCTCTTCCAGTGATGTGGCACAGCCATCATGGTATGCAAAGAATGAGGTGTGCATGCGTGTGAGTGTGTGCACATGTGCACAGAACAAGCAACACGAGGATAGAAATCTTTAGCTCTAGATCTTTTGCACTCCTGTTCATCTTCCATTCTTTCACAGGCTGTTTCCTTTTTTTCTTTTATTGCTTTCCAGTACAGTGGAACCCCAATTTTCATCCTTAATCAGTTCCAGAAGGTCGGTCGAAATCCGAAATGGATGAAAACCACAGTAATATTTCCCAAAAGAAATAATGTAAATCCAATTAATTCGTTCCAGACACCCAAAAATATTAAAAAAAATACATTTTATAGAGAATAACTATAGTTTTACATACAGAAAACAATGAGAAATAAATATAAAGCACTAATTTTAATGGATAAATGAACATTTAAATTACTTTTACCTTTATTGAAGACTCTTCTTGGCATAGTCTTTATGAGACCAGCATGCAACTGCCTTGCCTTTTCGCACATTATCACCTCCACAACACTATCTCCCACTAACTGTTTTTCGTTGAGCCACACCAACAACAACTCAACATCTTTGGTTGTTTGCCATCACTACCACCCTCTACCACCATCACTACCACCCTCTACCACCATCACTACCACCCTCTACCACCATCACTACCACCCTCTACCACCATCACTACCACCATCACTACCACCATCACTACCACCATCACTACCACCATCACTACCACCATCACTACCACCCTCTACCACCAATGTTTTGGATGAACGCTTGGAGTATTGCTCACTGAACAAGTGACAGGCAGACTGAGTCATACATGTGAGCGGCCGTGTCCCGAGTGGGTGGACGCATCTGATATGGACGATTTCCAAGCAGAGGTATGAAACCCGGGGTAAAATTTCACCCAAAAAAGTGGTTGAAATCCGTATTGTACGATATCAGCACCAGACGAAATCTGGGGTTCCACTGTACATACTAACCCGGTATTTACATCATTGCTGCAGTTGCACCACTTTTGGCTGTCCAACCTTCATTTCTGCTGACTGTGGTTGACTTTCCCTCTGTCATGCAGTGCTAAATGATCCATTCATGTAGGTGTTGTGCTTTTTTTGCTTGTACAGTAATAATTTAAAATTATCCAATACTCGCCTAATCCATCAAGATTGGCCAATACCCACCTATAGTGATCATTTAGCACCTCTAATAATAGTAATGATATATATTAAAGAAACATAGTGGAAAGATGAAAAGCAACTATAACTTTTGTTAATGAAAGAGCAAATTAAACTTTAATAATTGAATTTATTTCAAAATACAGTGGAACCTCAAATATCAAACTGCTCCCAACTCAACCAATTATGTAAGTGTATTTTTGTAAGTGCTTTTATAAGTGTATTTTTGAGGGTCTGAAATGAACTAATCTAATTTACATTATTCCTGATGGGAATAAATTCGTTTGGTAATGGCACTCAAACAGCCGTCTGGAACGAAGAAAGTTCGATATTTGAGGTTCCACTGTACAGTGGAACATCAAATATCGAACTTAATCCATTCCAGTAGCTAGTTCTAAAGTTGAAATGTTCGAAAGTCGAAGCAATATTTCCCATAAGAAATAATGGAAATACAATTAATCCATTCCAGAAACCCAAAAATATTCACAAAAAAATACATTTTATAGAGATTACATTATAGTTTTACATACACACAACAACATACATAGTACAATTAGTAATTGATAAAAAATTAAATAAACATATAAAATAGCATTTTTACTTACCTTTATTGAAGATTGTTGATAGCATCTGGAAGATAGGGAGGAGGAGTGAAGTAGGGCTTGCTGTTTGGAAGGGGAATCCCTCTCCATAAAGACTTCAGGTAGCAAAGCCCTCCGGGGTTACTTCCCTTCTTTGTCTTTTAATGGCACTAGGACCAGCTTGAGTCACTGGACCCTTCTCACAAAAAAACTGTCCACAGTCCTCTGTTTCTGGCACCTCTTTAAGATTTCCCTAAAATGGGACATGGTTCTGTCACTGAACTTGTTGCAAAGATGGCTTGTTTCAGCTTGCTCAGAGTGGTACTTCTCAACAAACATTTGCACATCATTCCACTTGGCACAAATCTCCTTAATCTTTGAAGAAGGCACCTCATCCACTCCCTCTTCCTCTTCCTCTGAAGCAAGTTCTTGAGCTGTGGTCTGATACTGTTCCAGATGAAGCTCTTCCAGCTCTTCATTGGTTAGCTCTTCCCTGTGGTCCTCCACCAACTCTTTCACATCCTCACCACTCACCTCCAATCCCATGGACTTGCCCAATACCACAATACCTTCCGCAACAGGCAGAGGATCGGCTGGGTCAGGGTCAGCCTCAAACCCTTCAAAATCCCTCTGGACGACATATTGTGGCCACAATTGTCTCCAAGCAGAGTTCAAAGTCCTGGAAGTCACTCCCTCCCAAGTCTTACCTGTAAGGCTTATGTAGGTGTAGATATTGAAATGATTCCTCCAGAACTCTTTTAGGGTCAACTTAGTGTCTGAGGTCACTTCAGAGCACTTTTCAAACACTACTTTTGTGTAGAGTTTTTTGAGGTTAGAAATGACCATTTTTCCATGGGCTGGAGGAGAGGAGTGATGTTAGGAGGCAAGAACTTCACTGTAATGAAACTGTAGTCCCTAGACAGTAGGTCTACCAATTTTGGAGGATGTGCAGTAGCATTGTCCAGTAACAAGAGGCAATGGAGTGGCAAATTATTTTCTAGGAGGTATTTTTTCACACTGGGGCCAAACACTTCATGGACCCACTCATTGAAAATTTGCCTCATGACCCATGCCTTATTATTTGCTTTCCACAAGACACACAACTTATTCTTAATATCATTGTTTTTCTTAAACACACTGGGATTTTCTGAGTGATACACCAGTAAAGGCTTCACTTTAAAATCCCTACTAGTGTTAGCACAGAACAAAAAAATTAGCTTGTCTTTCATAGGCTTGTGTCCTGGGAGTGCCTTTTCCTCCTGAGTAATGTAGGTCTTCTTTGGCATTATCTTCCAAAACAGGCCTGTTTTGTCACAACTGAACACTTGTTGGGTTTTTTTTCAGTGTCTACATACCACTTAAATTCATGCACAAATTTTTCAGCATCCCGTTTGTCTGAACTGGCTGCCTCACCATGCCTTACAACATTGTGTATGCCACTACGCTTGTTAAATCTGTCAAACCAGCTTCTGCTGGCCTTAAATTCACTATCAGCACTGGTTCCAGGTGTTTTCTTCACAAGATTGGCAGGTAACTGCCTTGACTTTTCACAAATGATTGTCTCAGAAACACTATCACCTGCCATAGCTTTATCCTTGATCCACACCAGCAACAACTTCTCAACATGATCGTCTGTCTGTGGTCTGTTTTTGGTTAGCATATCAACACCTTTTGCAACATCAGCTTCCCTGATTTGTTCTTTCTTTGCCAGGATAGAAGCAGTGATTGGATGATTGACTTGTTTTTCCTGTACATCCTGGCAAGCTCAGTAAGTCACACACTACTCTCATATTTTTGTATTATTTCCTTCTTCACGTCTATGGTGTTTCTCACTTTCTTTACCATCATGGGGGGGTACCACTAGCAAGTTTCTTTGGGTCCATGGTGGCTTATCTCAGAGTCGCACAAGCACCAAACACAGTGAATTAATAGTGAAATGTTTGAATGAGTGAGCAGGTTAGTGTTCACTCAAGCATCAACAAAGCCAGACTGGCTCATGTTGCCTGTGCGGGGACGCGAACAGAGCGAGCAGGCGGACAGGTCCAGTACCCAGCGGTTCAAAAGATGGGGTGCATTTGATAGTTGGGACAAAATTGGTTCGAAAAAACCGGTCAAAACCCAAAGCGTTCGATAGTCGATACATTCGAAACTCGGGGTTCCACTGTAATATATACACGTACTTACTATAAAGTGATTTATTTTGTTTTGTGTAAATCTTGATAGTTTTAATTGCTATAGCAACTTAAAATGGTACATACCTATTTTTTCTAAGCTTACTGTGATATGTAAGCTGGTCGAATAGTGAGTTGTACGAATATTGAATAGATTTTTCCTATGAGAAATAATGTAAATTGGATTAATTCATTCCAGACCCATAAAATTAGCAAGTATAAAACATTTTAAGTGAAAAATGTTGCTTATTTAAACTTGTATAATAATATTTGCATACATAAAATCGTACATGAAAACTATAAAAACAATAAATACGTGAAATAAATGAAAATTTAATTGCACTTTTGGCTCAATGTATTTCTCCATTTACCCTCTTCCATACAAAAAATTTATCTCCATCATAAAGGGACAGAAAAACAAGGTCAGAAAAAATAAATTATTCAGGTTTTGCACAAAAATAGCACATATATATTTACCCCTTTCCATGTAATTTTTTACCCTGAAGGGGTAAATTTACCCCTGGTTGAGAATCACTGGCCTAAGAGGAAGATGGAGAGATGTTATTGTTTGGAAAGTGTGTCACCTTTCATAAAAATATCAGGTAACTGCCCATCTGATGTCTTTTCTCTCTCTGTGCAGTAGTACTTGAAGATTAAGGGGATTCACTAGCTTTTGATTTTTTCTTTGCTAATGAAGCTGTCCAATGTTGTCTGCTTTTGATGACTTTACAAAATTTTTCTAAAGTGGTCAACAACATTGTCATTGAACAGGTTGATGCTCTGAGTCACAACAGTAATGTTAGGATGCCATTTTTCCACCAGGCTCTGTGTTTGAGCTCAATGGTAACACAGTTCCTTAATTTCTGCAGTGGAAGTGTTGCCCTTACTAAAGAAATTTCCTCAACCACTTCTTGCTTCTCCTTGTGCAGGTCTTTGAAGGTCTTTGGTGAGCTCATTCTTGTGGTACTCCACCAACTCCACTACATCCTCATTGTCCATTTCCAGACCCATGGACTGGCCCAGAGAAACAATATCATTCACTACAGGCTCTGCCTCAAAGCCTTCACAATCTCTGACTGACACACAATCTGGCTACAATTTCTTCCAGGCAGCCTCCCCATGCCTTACTACACTATGAATCCCTCTCCTCTTTTTAAACCTATCAAACCAGCCCCTACTTGTCTTAAAGTAATCACTTTCACCACTGTTTCCTGGGGTGTTTCACCTAAGATTACTATATAACTGCTTTGCTTTTTCACAAATTAGTGTTTCAGAAACACTCACTGGCCAATTGTTTTTCGTTAATCCACACTAACAAAAGTTTTTTCATTTTTCAGTTATCTGTGACTTTTTCACAGCAAGAATTTTCACTCTTTTTCACCACATCAGTCTCTTTTATTGCCTCTTTAATTTCCAATATGGACAAAATGGTGGATTTCGCCATGCCATATTGAGTGGCCAGTTCCAATATACGTGTTCCACTTTCCCACTTTGCAGTTAGTTCTTTTTTCCCTTTAATTGTTGTTCTCACTGCTTTCCTTTAAGTCTTGTTTGGATCAGTACTCTTTTTGGGGCCATGATTACTTATTTTCAATGAAAATATTTAAAAAACACCACAGAATATCAATGAAATATCAAAAGTTTTACGGAGCTTGTACCAACAATGCTTAATGAGCAAAAGCTGACGAGAGACTTAGCGTATGCAGGGCAGCATCCGAATACCGAGTCAAATTTTTCTCTAAAAAGTTGGGTGAATATCGAGTTGTACTAATATAAGGACATACAGATATTGAGGTTCTACTGTACTCATAAATGGAAGAAATAGCTTGACAAATGTTTTCTTTTCTATAAAGAAAAGAAAATATTATTTATTCTGTATATTCCTAGTGGAGCAATGTCAGGTTATTCTTTTCTATAAAGAAAAGAAAATGGATCAATCTAAAGCAGTTGTATATTCCTGCAGAAATTTTTTTCTCTCTCTTTCACATCAGTATGCTGTGTTGTAGTAAATTTTGTTAAATTCATAATTTTTTTTTTTTTTTGCAGAATAAACAACTTTGCAAGAAGCAAGGATGTTTTATCACGTGCAAGGAAACAAAATGTATTTAGTGTTCAGTGTGTAATAGGGCCATGCTTCATGACCAATCTTCAGCCTGCGGAGGGAGACCTACACCTGCAGCTCTCAGCCAAGATGTTTTTAGACATGTTCCCAACCATTACACCAAACCAGGTAGCTACTCATCTTTTATGACAAACAAATATTTTATGATGGTGAGTTCAGGTATAAAAGTGTTTTGCATTTTGTCATTAACCCCTTGACTGCCGAAACCCCTAATCCTGAAGTGTCTCCTGGTGTCGAAAAATATAAAAAAAAAAAAAAAATTATTCACCATCAGTACTTACCGAGATATAGAAGCGTGAAGTTGGCAGAAAATGAGCCATGTATGGCATCAGCGGCGACTGCCGCTCACCCGGTAAACTTTGGTTTACTTGTATTCAAAGTTTTCTTGTTTTTTTTTCACTATTTTATTTTCCACATAACTTATGTGGCCTGTGAGACCAAAGTATGGTGCAATGTTCATATATACATTCATTGAATGTCACACAATTAGTATAGCAAAAACACTAGTATCATCATATTGTTTACAAAACTTGTTTACACAAACAATATAAAAAATTGTTTATTACGATTGTTCTATGATATATATACATATGTACAATCACCCAGGTAGTAGGTTGGTAGACAGCAACCGCCCAGGGAGGTACAGTACTACCGTCCTGTCTTTTTTTTCTGTCTCATACACATGCAAGATTTCAGGTACGTCTTGCTACTTCTGCTTACACTTAGGTCACACTACACATACATGTACAAACATATAGTATATACATACCCCTCTGGGTTTTCTTCTATTTTCTTTCTAGTTCTTGTTCTTGTTTATTTCCTCTTACCTCCATGGGGAAGTGGAACAGAATTCTTCCTCCATAAGCTATGCGTGTTGTAAGAGGCGACTAAAATGCCAGGAGCAACGAGCTAGTAACCCCTTCTCCTGTATATATTACTAAATGTAACAGGAGAAACTTTCGTTTTTCCTTTTGGGCCACCCTGCCTCGGTGGGATACGGCTGGTGTGTTGAAAGAAAGATGTACAATCACTGGACACTTTTCTAGAACTGCTGCAGCTTGTGGAATTCTTTGAAACATGGGTGTATGCACAATGGTGTTTTACACTCCTCACACATAAAACGAGTGTCTGTGTTTTTGTGGGCATTTTGTGGTACTGTATGTGCACAGACATAACACCTCACTGAGCATTTTTCTTGAAAGCAGTAGCAGGCAGTGGTATGGGGTAGTGATCAACAGGCCTCAGACGAGAGGGCATGTGTTGATAATTTCCTGGGCGCTGGTCTATTGCAAGCGTTGTTCCTTGGTACTTGAATATTATTTGTCTGATAACTGACAAACAAAATTAACCATACCTGGGTTTCTTGTTGGTCTCCAACTTATACATATAAGCATTCAGCATGGAAATGTCAAGAAGATGGAAAAAGAGTTTTATGTACCACTTATAACTCTTGCAAACACAATCAGCAAACCCAGTCTGCATGGCACATTTGTCCACTAACCACATATTGAGGTTGTAATCCATTACAGCTGCAGATTTTACAATGGGTTCATTGGTCTTTCTATTCTATTTGTCACTGTCTACCATTTCGTGTTGGTGAGCTGATGTCAACATTGTGACATCACGTTTGTCATGCCACTGAAATGCCACAATGTCATTGGCAGCAAACACCTGAACATCACCTCTATGAGTGCCAGCGTCGAACCTGGGCATATGTTTACGATTTCCACGCACTGTGCCACACACATCTGTCATGTTCACTCGCAAGAAATCACTGAGTAAAGGACTTGTGTACCAGTTGTCAGTAATATAAAATACGTATGCCCCTTACCAAGATATGGCTCCATCCTTGTTCTAACCACATCACCAGAGATACCCAGTAACTTCCTGGTATCTTGCAATGTTTTACTGTCAGTGTACACAATTATATCCAAGCCCAGACCACTTTTGCAATCACACAGTACAAATAACTATACCAAAGCATTTCCTCTTGCTTGGTATATACTGCTTGAATGAGATCTGCCTTTGAACAAAATCAAAGGCTCATCAATAACAAGCTTCCTGAAGGGATAAAAATACATACAGCACTTTTGTTTAAGGTACATAAACACATTTCTGATCTTATATAACCTGTCGCTTCTGTCAGGCCTTGTTTTGTCTGAAAAGTGCAGCATACGTAACAGTAGTACAAATCTTTTCACTGGTATAATGTCACTGAAAGCTGGGGTTGAAATCAGGCGGTCTATCGACCAGTATGTGTTGGTACTGTGCTTATACACATGTGGCATAAGCATTATTGTGGCAAAGAACAGATACATCTCTGCCACAGTTGTGTCCTTCCACTGGTGTAGGCGTGATCTTGGTGAAAGAATTGTTTTTGCCATGGTGTACTCAAAGTGTGTATTGCTTTCCCTGACAATAATGTCCATCAGGACAGGGCTTGTTCAGTAGCATTGTTCCCAAGTGTACATGATGGCTGTATTCCACTCTGTTTCATCAAAGCCGTGTAGATTGGGAACAAAATTGTCACCTTGCTGCCAATCCCAGATGCGGTCTGCTGGTGGGTTCTGGATATTGAAAGGTGGTTGTGGTTGTGCAGGTTGTGGTTGTGAATGTTGTGGGAGTGTGGGGTTGGTTGAGGCTGGTTGTGGTTGTGCTGAGTTAGCAGCCTCGGTAGTAGCGTGGCCTGCTGCTGGTGCCACATGACTCATGCCACCACCACTATCACCACCACCATCTGCTGCCTCACTCACATCATCATACCCATTGTAACAATATCGTCATCTTCACTATCAGTTCGTGGTGTAGGGCCACGGGATGTACTCCGAGATTTACTCCTTTCCCTTGGAACAACATATGACACACTACCAGAACACACGCTACGTCATATATACTGCCGCTTCACTGGAGAATATTCACCCTCACTGTTGCAACTAGAACTGCTTTCAATAGCTTTGAAATCACTATCACTATCACTTTCACTGCTCACATCTAAGTCTTGTACACGGGCAAATAGTTTCCTCTTTTGTCCTGGTACAGATGAAGTCTAAGAAATAAGATAGATGAGCTAAGATTACTCGCAAGTGCAGGTAATATAGATATTATTGCTATAACTGAGACCTGGTTCAGCTTGAAGCATAGAGAAATGCCTTCTGAATGCAGCATAAAGGGTTATAAACTATTCCACACTGATAGGGTCAACAGGAAGGGTGGTGGAGTGGCGATGTATGTCAGAGATAATTTAACTTGTTGTATTAGACATGATATAAGAATAGAAACATCGGACACAGAATCTGTTTGGCTACAGTTTCTCGAGGGGTATGAAAAATTAAGTTTGGGTGTGATATACATGTATAGGCCCCCAAACCTTCATAGGGAGTGCAGTAAGCTGCTATGGGACGAAATTCATAAGGCGTCTAGATATGAAAATGTTGTGTTAATGGGCGATTTTAACTTTAGACAAATTGATTGGAACAATTTGACAGGAAATCTAGAGTCTAGTGACTTTTGTGATACAGTTCAGGATTGCTTTTTAAAACAGTTTGCGACAGAACCAACTAGATCAAACAGTCTGCTTGACTTGGTTCTTGCCAACAAAGATTCACTAATTAATGATCTTGAGGTTAATGATGAGCTTGGGGAAAGTGATCACAAATCACTTATATTATGGAATTACCCAGTAAACTGCAATCAAGTCTCTGTTCCAGACTTTCGATTGGCTGATTTCCTGGGACTAAAAAATTACCTGGGTGGGCTAAATTGGGATGATCTGACTATGGGTCAGGTACCTGGTGTTGGTTGCCAATATGACGTTTTTCAGAGCATAGTTCTAGGTGCTCAGTCAACTTTTGTTTTGAGTAGGAAAATTAGATCTAACAAAAATGATCCCAAATGGATGAACAATAGATTAAAACATCTCATAGGTCAAAAGAGAGGCATATATAGGCGCATCAAAAGAGGGGAAGGGCAGTTAAGAAATCAATATATTCAATTAAAGAGAGAAATAAAAAAAAGAATAAGAAAAGCAAAAATAGATTGAGGCTAAGGTTGCAAGGGATTCGAAGACTAACCCAAAGGGGTTCTTTCAGGTATACAGAAGTAAGATTAGAGACAAGATAGGCCCACTTAAGAGTAGCTCAGGTCAGATCACTGACAGTGATAGGGATATGTGTGAAATTTTCAATTCTTACTTCCTCTCAGTCTTTACTCAGGAAGATACTAGCGAAATTCCAGAAATAATAAATTATGTAGAACAGGACGATAAGAAACTATGCACGATTGCAGTAACTAGTGACATGGTCCTCAGATAAATAGAGAAATTAAAACCTAACAAATCCCCAGGCCCTGATGAATTGTTTGCAAGGGTTTTAAAGGAATGTAAAGAGGAACTTTGCAAACATTTAGCTTATCTTTTCAACATATCACTACAAACTGGCATAGTGCCTGATAAGTGGAAAATGGCAAATGTAATACCTATTTACAATGCAGGTGACAGGTCCTTAGCTTCGAACTATAGACCAATAAGCCTTACCTCCATAATGGGAAAATTTATGGAATCAATAATTGCCAAGGCAATTCATAGCCATCTTGATAGGCATAAATTGATAAATGAATCTCAACACGGTTTTACAAAGGAGCATTCCTGTCTTACAAATTTACTAACTTTTTTTTGCTAAGGTGTTTGAGGAGGTAGACCGTGGTAATGAATATGATATTGTGTATATGGACTTCAATAAGGTTTTTGATAGAGTTCCACATCAAAGACTTTTGAGGAAACTCAAGGCACACAGAATAGGAGGAGAAATTTTTTCCTGGCTAGAGGCATGGTTGACAAATAGGCAGCAAAGAGTGCATAAATGGGGAGAAATCACAATGAGGGCACATCACAAACGGTGTTCCACAGGGGTCAGTGTTGGGCCCCTTGTTGTTCACAATTTACATAAACGATATAGATGAGGGAATAAATAGCAACATAAGCAAATTTGCTGATGACACCAAAATAGGCTGTCCAATTCATTCTATTGAGGACATTAGTGCACTCCAGGATGATTTGAATAGACTGATGCAGTGGTCGGAGAAGTGGCAGATGCAGTTTAATATAGTCAAATGCAAAGTGCTAAATGTTGGACAGGACAATAGCCATGTCACTTATGAACTGAATAGCGTAGATCTTAATACTACTGATTACGAAAAGGATTTAGGAGTTCTGGTTAGCAGTAATCTGAAACCAAAACAACAGTGCATAAGTGTTTGCAATAAAGCTAACAGAATCCTTGGCTTCATATCCAGAAGTATAAATACTAGAGGTCCTCAGGTTGTTCTTCAACTCGATACAGTATATCCTTGGTTAGGCCTCATTTAGATTATGCTGAACAGTTCTGGTCACCATATTACAGAATGGATATAAATGCTCTGGAAAACGTACAGAGGAGGATGACAAAGTTGATCCCATGTATCAGAAATCTTCCCTATGAGGATAGACTGAGGGTTCTGAATCTGCACTCTCTAGAAAGGCATAGAATGAGGGGGGATATGATTGAGGTGTATAAATGGAAAACAGGAATAAATAAAGGGGATGTAAATAGCATGCTGAAAATATCCAGCTAAGACAGGACTCGCAGCAATGACTTTAAGTTGAAAAAGTTCAGATTCAGGAAGGATATAGGAAAGCACTGGTTTGGTAATAGAGTTGTGGATGAGTGGAACAGACTCCCGAGTACTGTCATAGATGATAAGACATGTAGTTTTAAAAATAGGATAAATACACGAGTTGGTGTGGGTGGGTGTGAGTTGGACCTGACTAGCTTGGGCTACCAGGTCTGGTGCTGTGCTCCTTCCTTAAGTGGAAGTGACCTGACTAGGTGGTCATTGTTCTAGGCCGGGGTGGTGGCATGGACCTGCTTCGCATGGGTCAGTAGGCCTGTTGCAGTGTTCCTTCTTTCTTATGTTCTTATGAATGAGACGGCCCAGCACCAGATATGAACGGTTGTGGGCCGTCTGGATTTTCGTCTCTAATTACGTTATCCTGGGCGCTGCTTTCGGTCACACCTACTCCAAAACCATGAAATTCACTTTCACTGGCACTTCCATCACTGTTAGAGCTATCACTTGGAAAAAAAAGATCTCCAATCCGCCGAGGAGGGAGGTACTTCTTACTGCGAGGCATGGTGAAAATGGACTACCAAGATGGCGTTCCCACAATGCACCACTGAGTCCCCGATTTTTTTTTCACAGGGTGCACACCCACCACTCAGACCTATTCTCTCTCATGTAGGCCTACCAGCTTTCTCCCGCTTGATTTGAAGCCGCTAGAATTTATGCATATAAATACGTCAAACACTGTGACTCGTAAGACGTATATATATGACTGAAACAGTCGAAGGGTTAATTCTGAATGATAAGGGCTTTACATTGATGTACAGAATTGTGTGTGATTGATGTATTGTTTGTAAATAGTACTGTATCATAATAAAAACATTTGTTTTCTTTTAAAGAATTTTGTACTCATAGGCCCTTTCTTCACTGAAGTTTCTTTTCACAAGTTTTTAAATTCGTGTAATTTGTATGTAATGATGAGGCATTAATTCAAGACTATATACTACATACTCACAGATGTGGGTTCCATGTTAGTGCTACATAGTCTAAGATAAGACGTGTTGATATAGTCTTGAATTAATACCTACCTCGTCACTATATAATAAATTATTTCACGAATTAAAAAAAAATTGTAAAAAGAAACTTCAGTGAAGAAAGAGCCTTTGGGTCAGAACCTTGATTTAAAAATTTTGGTTAACTGTCTACCATTTACTTTTTATTTTTTTTATTAACACACTGGCCGATTCCCACCAAGGCAGGGTGGCCCGAAAAAGAAAAACTTTCACCATCATTCACTCCATCACTGTCTTGCCAGAAGGGTGCTTTACACTACAGTTTTTAAACTGCAACATTAACACCCCTCCTTCAGAGTGCAGGCACTGTACTTCCCATCTCCAGGACTCAAGTCCGGCCTGCTGGTTTCCCTGAATCCCTTCATAAATGTTACTTCGCTCACACTCCAACAGCACGTCAAGTATTAAAAACCATATGTCTCCATTCACTCCTATCAAACACACACACGCATGCCTGCTGGAAGTCCAAGCCCCATGCACACAAAACCTCCTTTACCCCCTCCCTCCAACCTTTCCTAGGCTGACCCCTACCCTGCCTTCCTTCCACTACAGACTGATACACTCTTGAAGTCATTCTGTTTCGCTCCATTCTCTCAACATGTCCGAACCACCTCAACAACCCTTCCTCAGCCCTCTGGAGTTTTGAGACTCTATGACCGTGGGTTCAATCCCGGCCGGGGGTATGGTTTCTCTGGACAACAGTTTTGGTAATCCCGCACTTCCTCCTAACTTCCAAACTACGAATTCTCTGCATTATATTCACACCACACATTGCCCTCAGACATGACATCTCCACTGCCTCCAGCCTTCTCCTAGCTGCAACATTCATCACCCATGCTTCACACCCATATAAGAGCATTGGTAAAACTATACTCTCATACATTACCCTCTTTGCCTCCAAGGACAAAGTTCTTTGTCTCCACAGACTCCTAAGTGCACCGCTCACCCTTTTCCCCTCATCAATTCTATGATTCACCTCATCTTTCATAGACCCATCCGCTGACACGTCCACTCCCAAATATCTGAATACATTCACCTCCTCCATACTCTCTCCCTCCAGTCTGATATCCAATCTTTCATCACCTAATCTTTTTGTTATCCTCATAATCTTACTCTTTCCTGTATTCACTTTTAATTTTCTTCTTTTGCATACCCTACCAAATTCATCCACCAACCTCTGCAACTTCTCTTCAGAATCTCCCAAGAGCACAGTGTCATCACTATACAGGAACAAATTCCTGATGAATGCTTCCCACTCGAAGATTCCATTCTTTTGCACAAAAAAAAATCACAGCAATACACTGACAGCACGACAAAAAATGCCCATCTAACCTTTACAAAATAACCGACTGCAGTGAAACTCACCATGTTACTTAACAAAGGAGTATACTGCACAGTGTGATTTATGCTGTTGTCACATTTCACACAGGAAGCTAATGAAAATTTGAGTTGAGAGCTTCTTGATTAGGGCCTGGTTTATTAGGTCCTGATCCACCACAAGGCCTGGTCATAGACTAGGCTGTGGGGGCATTGACCCTTGGAATATCCTTTAGGTATACTCCAGGTAACACCTTGTATATACGGCCTTTCATTACTTAACGACGGAGTTTTGTTCCTTAGAACACATTGGTAAACAAATTCATCACTAAGTGAGGAGCATACTGTAATGGTAGTGGGTTTGTATCAACCATCTTTGGTATTGTTTTAATGTCACCTTACCTGGAGCATACCTAGAGGGGGTTTCTGGGGTCAACGCCCTCGCGGCCTGGTCTGAGACCAGGCCTTGTGGTGGATCAGGGTCTGGTCAACCAGGCTGTTACTGCTGGCCACACGCAAACTGACATACGAACCGCAGTCCGGCTGGTCAGGTACTAAATTTAGGTGCCTGTCCAGTGCGTTTTTGAAGACAGCCTGGGGTCTATCGGTAATCCCCCTTAAATATACTGGGAGGCAGTTGAACTGTCTTGGGCCCCCGACACTTATTGTGTTGTCTCTCATTGTACTTGTGGCACCTCTGCTTTTCATTGGGAAAATGTTGCATTTCCTGCCAAGTCTTTTGCTTTCATAGGGAGTGATTTTCATGTGCAAGTTTGGTACTAATCTCTCTAGGATTTTCCAAGTGTATATTATCATGTATTTCTCTCGCCTGCATTCCAAGGAATACAAATTAACTGACTACAACTGTTCTCAGTAATTGAGGTGCCTTATCGTACTTGTGTGTGCTGTGAAAGTTCTTTGTACACTCTCCAGGTCAGCAATTTTGCCTGCCTTGAAGGGGGCAGTTAGTGTACAGCATTATTCCAGCCTAGAGAGAACAAGCAATTTGAAGAGAATCATCATGGGCTTGGCATCCCTAGTTTTGAAGGTTCTCATTATCCATTATTACAAAAAAAAGTTATTTTTGAA
Organism: Cherax quadricarinatus; assembly: GCF_038502225.1. Taxonomy (NCBI): domain Eukaryota; kingdom Metazoa; phylum Arthropoda; class Malacostraca; order Decapoda; family Parastacidae; genus Cherax; species Cherax quadricarinatus. The sequence continues at coordinate 20,482,642 of NC_091317.1, forward strand.
GATGGTAAGTTTTTCTCCTTTTGTAATAAAGAGTTCAGGATACATATATACACATTAAAATCAATTAATCTTTAATATTATATAAAAACAATCTTTGGTCTAGGAGGTATTTAAAATATATCTACATGTTACAATAATAAATTATTAGCATCTTAAAATAATAATATATATATATCTATGTTAAAATAATAAATTATAAATAACATTTGTATAATAATAAATTATAATCAACTGCGTTTCTCACGACACTTATCCGAGTTGTGATGCTCTTTCTCCACCGTGTCACTTGACACCCTTTTCTCCATGTAATACACACACTTTCGCAACCGTGTCACACTTGACACCCTTGTCTCTGCGTCACACTTCCCACATAGCGTCTTTGTCGAGGCCAGTCACATGACACTATTCAATGTACATACACTACAACCAGGCCATCTTCAGTGTCACACGACACCCTTTTCTTCTCAGTGTTCCACTACGGTCCTGTAGCATAAATCAGTGTTCCACTCCATCATACTTCTCTAAGTGTCACACTACGGTCCTGGCCCAGTTCAGTGTAACACCAACCTTTTCTTCATGTAATGTCCCACTAAACAGCATCAGATGACTCCGGCCCACAGTTGACAAGCGTAGGCGGTGAGTCCGCAGACATCACCGGCAGTCCTGTAAATACTCTCCAAAGCCGGTTGACACACCGCAAGGTGCAGCACACACTATGTTGCAAGCTCACTGAATGCGGCCGTCAAATAACTGAGGCCAACAGACTCAGTGAGCTGCGGTGAGCGCTTCTTCTAAAATCAGTAGAAGCCAGTAGAATACTGCCAGTAGATGTGTACCATTAGGTGTTCAGGTACCTACTGCTTCTAAAGCCAGTAGATGTGTACAATTAGGTGTTCAGGCACCTACTGCTTACATGCATACCGTGAGGTGTTCAGGTACTTAATGCTTCGATGCGTACCGTGAGATGTTCAGGTACATAATGCTTACATGCGTACCGTGAGGTGTTCAGGTACTTAATGTTTCTAAAGCCAGTAGATGTGTACCATTAGGTGTCCAGGTACCTACTGCTTAGATGCGTACCCTGAGGAGTTCAGGTACATAATGTTCTAAGGCCAGTAGATGTGTACCATTAGGTGTTCAGGTACCTACTGCTTAGATGCGTACCCTGAGGAGTTCAGGTACTTACTGCTCTAAGGCCGGCTCAGCAGTCCCCACATTGGGTTTGATGACGTACCCAGTGGTACTGCCGGCCGGCAGGTTAACTATTTAACCGCTAGTGTGGTAGGGGGCCGCAACATCCATCCTATCATTTTTCTAGCAGATGCGGTAGATACATTGTTGTAATCTTTGAAGGCCAGGTCCAGGAATAGGATGGGAGTGAGTACTGTGCTTTGTGGAACAGCTTTTCACCGTAACTGCCTTGGACTTTACTCTGTTTACTATTTCTCTTTTTGTTCTATTTGTTAGGAAGTTATAGATCCATATACCAACTTTTCCTGCTATTCCTTTATCACGCATTTTGTACGCTATTATACTGTGGTCACACTTGTCAAAAGCGTTTGCAAAGTCTGTGTATACTACATCTGCATTTTGTTTATCCTCTATGTCATCCAGGCCCTTGTCATAGTGGTCCAGTAGCTGGGACAGGCAGGAGAGGCCTGCTCTGAACCCGTGTTGCCCTGGGTTGTGTAATTGATGGGTATTTAGGTGGCTGGCAATCTTGCTTCTTAGAACCCTTTCAAAGATTTTTATGATATGGGATGTTAATGCTATTGGTCTGTAATTCTTTGCAATTGCTTTACTGCCACCTTTGTAGAGTTGGGCTATGTCTGTTGTTTTTAGTGAGTGTAGGATGACCCCTGTGTCCATGCTCCCATCTCCATAGAATGTTGAAGGTACATTGCATGGGCTTCTTGCAGTTCTTGATGAATGTGGAGTTCCATGAGTCTGGGCCTGGGGCAGAGTGCATGGGCATGTCATTTATTGCATTTTCAAAGTCATATAGTGTTAGGATAATATCAGAGATTTTTAGGATAACCAAATTTTGGGTCTTGTTTATAAAGAAGTCATTTAGATTGTCAAACCTTTATACCATCTAGTATAACATTTCTAGTATATTTTTAAGTGTTTATACAGTAGTGTACTGTACAGTAGACTCCCGACTGTTGTAATTAATCCGTTCCAGAAGGTTGGCCTAAATCCGAAATGGCCGAAAACCGAAGTAATATTTCCCATAAGAAATAATGTAAATCCAATTAATCCGTTTCAGACATCCAAAAATATTAACAAAAAATACATTTTATAGAGAATAACTATAGTTTTACATACAGAAAACAATGAGAAATAAATATAAATGACTAATTTCAATGATAAATGAGCATTACATAGCTTTATTGAAGACTCTTGTTGGTGAGTAGTATTTATTTGTAGTCCCAGAGGGCCTACATCGCAGGCATATACCTACCGGCTACATACACTGCGGCCTACAGCCATGTTATTACCATCGACATACCATGTTCACTGAGTTTAATTGTTTCTAACAACTACCTTTAGATACCATCATAAACAAAAGGAGAAGCAATGAATAATTCATGCCGAGAATTGTAAACAAAAGCCTTATGTACTATTAACCCTTTGACTGTCGCAGCCGTATATATACGTCTTACGAGGTACCGTGTTTGACGTATATATACTCATAAATTCTAGCGGCTTCAAATCAAGAAGGAGAAAGCTGGTAGGCCCACATGTGAGAGAATGGGTCTGTGTGGTCAGTGTGCACCACATAAAAAAAATCCTGGAGCATGCAGGAAAAAAACTCCGACCGTTTTTTTTTTTAATTAAAATGCCGACTTTGTGGTCTATTTTTGTATAGTATTTATGGTTGTATTCTCGTTTTCTTGGTCTCATTTGATAGAATGGAAAACATATTATAGAAAGAGAGGTGATTTTGATTGAATTTACTATAAAAAGAACCTGGAAATGGAGTTCAAAGTAGGGGAAATGTTTGATTTTTGCCGATGTTCAAAAGTAAAAAACAAATGATGTCATTGTCCAATAAATGTCCAACTAGCCATGCTAATATGCAGTCATGAATGGGTTGATATTATTTATACAATTATTACAGTATTGCAGTAGTCTGCATAATAGTAAATCTTCTATTTTTTGTTTGAATAAAAATTCAAAATAGAAAGCAAGAGCAATATCAGAGGGGCCTGGAGACATGACTGATGAACAAAGAAAATGTTATTTTAGAGCCAGGAATGTCTGCATTGTTCATTCTGGACCTTATATTGAAATTGTCATATTTTTTAATTTTCGTGAAATTGACCAAATTGCAAATTTCTGACCACATTATTGGGTAGCTGAAATTGGTAAATGGGCAGTTTCTTATACTCAATCGATAGAAAAAACGAAGTTCTAAAGAAATAGCTATGAGTTTGGTCGACTGGAACAATGGAAGTAGCCGAAAATAGGGCTCAAAGTGGGCGAAATCGCCGATTTGTAAATATCATCGAGGTCGCTAACTTCGCAAGAGCGTAATTCCGTCAGTTTTCCATCAAATTTAGTTTTTTTTGGTGTCATTACAACCGGGAAAAGATTCTCTATCATTTCATAAGATTTTTTTTTATTTTTTTGTTTTTTTTTTTAATTTTGCAACACCAGGAGACACCTCAGGATTGGGGGTTGCAACAGTCAAGGGGTTAAGGGCGGTTGGTTACTGGACCAATGCTGATTCATACATGTTTTCTCTGAAGCTGGACCAGAGAAAACCTAATGTTTACCATCCACCCGACCCCACCCCTTAACCCTTTCAGGGTTTTCAACGTACTAGTACGGCTTACGCCCCAGGGTTTTTGAAGTACTAGTACACCTAAATTCTAGCTCCCTCAAATCTAGTGAGAGAAAGCTGGTAGGCCTACATATGAAAGAATGGGTCTATGTGGTCAGTGTGTGCAGTATAAAAAAATCCTGCAGCACACAGTGCGTAATTAGAAAAAAAAAACTTTGACCGTGTTTTTCGATTAAAACAGCGACTTTGCACTGCATTTTTGTATGGTATTTATGGTTGTATTCTAGTTTTCCTGGTCTCATTTTATAGAATGGAAGACATATTACAGAAATTGAGATGACTGGTTTTGCAATGAAAAGTACTTTGAAATTGAGCTCAAAGTAGCAGAAATGTTCGAATTTTACCAAAGTTCAAAAGTAAACAAATCATGCCAAGCGTCCAATACACATCAACTGGTGAGTCTAATATTCTTTCACAAGTGCGCTGATATTATTTATACCATTTCTACACTAATGCAGTAGTCTTCATAACAGTAAATCTTCTATTTTTTGTAAGAATAAAAATTCAAAGTGGAAAGCCAAAGATATATAAGAGGGGCCTGGGGATGTGACTAACGAACAGAGAACTTGTTATTTTAGTGCCAGGAATGTCTTTCTTGAGGAAATTAAATCTTCATCAGAGTACAAAACAAATTCTGGCCACAAAATAGAGCGAAACACCAACGTTAAAGACCTGGGAGTGATCATGTCGGAGGATCTCACCTTCAAGGACCATAACATTGTATCAATCGCATCTGCTAGAAAAATGACAGGATGGATAATGAGAACCTTCAAAACTAGGGAGGCCAAGCCCATGATGACACTCTTCAGGTCACTTGTTCTATCTAGGCTGGAATATTGCTGCACACTAACAGCACCTTTCAAGGCAGGTGAAATTGCCGACCTAGAAAATATACAGAGAACTTTCATGGCGCGCATAACGGAGATAAAACACCTCAATTATTGGGAGCGCTTGAGGTTCCTAAACCTGTATTCCCTGGAACGCAGGAGGGAGAGATACATGATTATATACACCTGGAAAATCCTAGAGGGACTAGTACCGAACTTGCACACGAAAATCACTCACTATGAAAGCAAAAGACTTGGCAGACGATGCACCATCCCCCCAATGAAAAGCAGGGGTGTCACTAGCACGTTAAGAGACCATACAATAAGTGTCAGGGGCCCGAGACTGTTCAGCTGCCTCCCAGCACACATAAGGGGGATTACCAACAGACCCCTGGCAGTCTTCAAGCTGGCACTGGACAAGCACCTAAAGTCAGTTCCTGATCAGCCGGGCTGTGGCTCGTACGTTGGTTTGCCTGCAGCCAGCAGCAACAGCCTGGTTGATCAGGCTCTGATCCACCAGGAGGCCTGGTCACAGACCGGGCCGCGGGGGCGTTGACCCCCGGAACTCTCTCCAGGTAAACTCCAGGTATTCGGAAATTGGCATCTTTTGAAGTTTGTGTGAAATTGGCAAAATTGCTAAATTCTGACCACTTTATTGGATAGTTGAAATCGGTAAATGGGTGGTTTCTTGTACTCATTCGATAGAAAAAATGGAGTTCTAGCGAAGTAGTTATGATTTTTGTCGACTAGTACACTGGAATTGGCCAAAAATAGAGCTCAAAGTGGGCAAAATCGCTGATGCACAAACATCGTCGGGACTGCTAACTTTGCGAGAGCATAATTCCGTAAGTTTTCCATCAAATTTCATACTTTTGGTGTCATTATGATCGAGAAAAGATTTTCTGTCTTTTCATAAGAAAAAATAATTTTTTTTTCTAAATTTGGGCGACCCTGAGAATGAGTCTCGGAGAGGGCCTGGCGACCCTGAAAGGGTTGATAGCATATAAACATTGCATGTTTATATGCTATGTAATGTGTTTCTTATAGCATAATTTTGAAGAAAATATCATAGATGGATAAATGAAATTGTCTGTATTAACCTAAAATAAGACATTTAATGTGCCTAAGAGTGATTATTATTACATACTACAAGCAGCCTCCACATTCGCGAGGGTTAGGGGATCAAGAACTTTGCGAATTTTCAACATTCGTGAATGTTTGGGGCACAAATATATTGTAGGGAAATACAGAGGACCCCCGGTTATCAGCCGTAATCCATTCCAGAAGGTCGGCTGATAGCCGAAATGGTCGAAAACCGAATTAATATTTCCCATAAGAATTAGTGGAAATACAATTAATCCGTTCCAGACAAAAATATTTACAAAAAAAAAAAATTAACAATTATGTAAGTATTACATACCTTTATTGAAGGCTAATGCTGGTTTCTGGAAGATAGGGAAGAGGAAAGAGGGAGGAGTTAGTGTTTGGAAGGGGAATCCCCCTCCATAAAGACTTTAGGTAACAAAGCCTTCTCTGGGGTTACTTCCCTTCTTTGTCTTTTAATGCCACTAGGACCAGCTTGAGAGTCACTGGACCCCTGTCTTGCAAAATAACTGTCCAGAGTGCTCTGTTTCTGGCATCTCTTTAAGATTTCCCTGAAGTGGGACAGGGTTTTGTCACTAAACATGTTGTACATATGGCTTGTTTCAGCTTTGTCAGGTGGTGTTTCTCTACAAAAGCTTGCACCCTAGTCCACATTGCACACACCTCTTTAATCTCTGAAGAAGGCACCTCCTTCACTCCCTCTTCCTCCTCCTTTGAAGCAAGTTCCTCAGCTGCAGTCTGTTGCTGTTCAAGTTGAAGCTCTTGCAGCTCTTCAGTGGTTAGCTCTTCCCTGTGGTCCTCCACCAACTCTTCCACATCCTTGCCACTCACCTCCAACCCCAGGGACTTTCCCAGTGCCACAATAGAGTCCACAGGGTCGGCAGGGTCAGGGTCAGCCTCAAACCCTTCAAAATCCCTCTCTTGGACACAATCTGGCCTCAGTTTTCTCCAAGCAGAGTTCAAAGTCTTGGAAGTCACTTCCTCCCAAGCCTTACCTATAAGGCTTATGCAGTGGAGGATAGTGAAGTGATTCCTCCAGAACTGTCTTAGGGTCAACTGAGTGTCCGACATCACTTCAAAGCACTTTTGAAACACTGCTTTTGTGTCGAGTTTTTTGAAGTTAGAAATGACCTGCTGGTCCATGGGCTGGAGGAGAGGAGTGGTGTTAGGAGGCAAGAACTTCACTGTGATGAAACTGAAATCCTTAAACACTTGGTCTTGCAAGACTGGAGGATGTGCAGTAGCATTGTCCAGTATCAGAAGGCACTTGAGTGGCAATTTCTTTTCCAGGAGGTATTTTTTCACACTTGGGCCAAACACATCATTAACCCACTCTTTGAAAAATTGCCTTGTGACCCATGCCTTTTGATTAGCTTTCCACATCACACACAATCTATTCTTCATGACATTGTTTTTCTTGAACACACTGGGATTTTCTAAGTGATACACAAGTAAAGGCTTCACTTAAAATCCCCACTAGCATTACCACACAACAAAAGAGTAAGCCTGTCTTTCATAGGCTTGTGTCCTGGCAGTGCCTTTTCCTCCTGGGTAATGTAGGTCCTGTTTGGCATTTTCTTCCAAAACAGGCCTGTTTTGTCACAATTGAACACTTGTTGGGGTTTGAATCCTTCAGCCTCTATGTACCCCTGGAATTCCTGCACGAATTTTTCAGCCACACATTTGTCAGAACTTGCTGTCTCACCATGCCTTATAACACTGTATGCCACTACGCTTCTTAAATCTGTCAAACCATCCTTTGCTGGACAAAAATTCACAAACTGCAGCTCTTGTTCTAGGCATTTTCTCTGCAAGATCCTCATGCAACTGCCTTGCCTTCTCACAAATAATAGACTCCACAACACTGTTTCCCACTAATTCTTTTACCTTAATCCTCAATAATAATAACTTTTCCATCTCTTCCATTATCAGCATTCTTTGTTTAGTTAGAAAAGTTACTCCTTTTGCAACATTGGTGTCTTTTATTTGTTCTTTCTTTGCCAGGATGGATGTAATTGTTGATTTATTCTTGCTGTACATCCTGGCAAGTTCCACCACCTTCATACCACTCTCAACCTTTTCTATCACTTCACACTTAAATTCCATGGTGTTTCTCACTTTCTTTACCACAGGAACTTTCTTTGGATCCATGGTTGCATATTTCACAATTGCATTGCAAAAAAAAAAAAAAACACTAAAAACAATGGAAAACAAGCAAATTGTTTGGATGTATGAGCAGAAGCTTCCTCAGCCACTGAGAGACAAAGCCAAACTGACGTGCAAGCGGCCCCAGCTGATGGATGGACGCGTCCCAAACAGCCGATCACCGAATTAACGGCGACAACCGGGTGCCAAAAAACCGGCCGATAACCAAGTCGGCTGATAACACAACCGGCTGATAACCGGGGGTCCACTGTATAATAATAGCATTTACTTAGCCTAACAATACTGCTTCCTTAACCTATTGAACCTTGAACAATCATAAAACACATGAAAACATTGTAAAATACATACATGTATTGTATATACATGTTATGGTTTAATAACAAATAATGAACAAACAGAACACCACTCGTAAGGTTAGACAGACGAACTCGGATGACTTGTGATGATGATGATGATGATGGTAATGATAGTCATGCAGTTACTACTTGCACTAGCCCACCTTTCTGCCAATAGTTGCTTACATCTCACCCTAACTTCCTCCTGCCCCCTTAGTTTATAAACTTTCACCTCTCTTACTTACTGTTGCCATTTTCCTTTTGTCCCATCAACCTCTTAATTTAATAATAACTGTAGCAACAACTAGATAATGATCCGATATATCCATTGCTCCTGTATAAATATGTACATCCTGAAGCCTACCCATCAACCTTCTATCCACCAATACATAATCTAACAAACTACTTTCATACATGCTATATCATATCTTGTATACTTATTTATCCTCTTTTTCATAAAATATGTATTACTTATTATCAAACCTCTTTCTACACATAGTTCAATTAATGGCTCCCCATTTTCATTTACCCCTGGAGTTAAAAATATTATTGTTTATTGATCATGAATCTTTATTTCAATGCCTTTGCACAGTCTCTGTCATCCTGTCTTGTACAATGGACCCTCGACCAGCGATGGCATTGATTAACGATAAATCTGACTAGCGATACATTTTATCGCAAAAATTTTGCCTCGATTAGCGCTAAAAAACTCGACCAACACTATTCCTTCCGTCTGAGACACGTCCACTTCTGGCCAGTGTTTACAAGCCAGCCAGCCACCACGGTCGCTTCCAAGCATACAATCGGAACATTTCATATTATCACAGCCTTTTTAGTGATTGCACCTGCAAAATAAGTCACCATGGGCCCCAAGAAAGCTTCTAGTGCTAACCCTACAGCAGAAAGGGTGAGAATTACTATAGAGATGAAGAAAGAGATCATTGCTAAGTATGAAAGTGGAGTGCATGTCTCCGAGCTGGCCAGGCTGTACACAAAACCCCAATCAACCATCGCTATTATTGTGGCCAAGAAAACGGCAATCAAGGAAGCTGTTCTTGCCAAAGGTGCAACTATGTTTTCGAAACTGAGATCGCAAGTGATAGAAGATGTTGAGAGACTGTTATTGGTATGGATAAACGAAAAACAGATAGCAGGAGATAGCATCTCTCAAGCGATCATATGTGAAAAGGCTAGGAAGTTGCATGACGATTTAATTAGAAAAATGCCAGCACTAGTGGTGATGTGAGTGAATTTAAGGCCAGCAAAGGTTGGTTTGAGAGATTTAAGAATCGTAGTGGCATACATAGTGTGATAAGGCATGGTGAGGCTGCCAGTTTGGACCAAAAAGCAGCTGAAAAATATGTGCAGGAATTCAAGGAGTACATAGACAGTGAAGGACTGAAACCTGAACAAGTGTTTAATGGTGACACTGACAATGTTGTGAAACACGTTAGGAATGTCATAAAGGAACGGGAGGTACAGGCCTCTATGGGCAGATATGTTGTGCGACAGAGGTCCAGTGACTCAAGCTGGTCCTAGTGGCATTAAAAGAAGGGAAGTAACCCCGAAAAAGGACTTGCCACCTCAAGTCCTAATGGAAGAGGATTCCCCTTCTAAACACTAAGACCATCAACACACTCCCCTCTTCCCATCCCATCAGTCATCACCAGATCTTCAATAAAGGTAAGTGTCATGTAACTGTGCATGTCTTCTTCAGTTTGTGTGTATTAAAATTAATATTTCATGTGTTAAATTTTTTTTTTTTCAATACTTTTGGGTGTCTTGCACGGATTAATTTGATTTCCATTATTTCTTATGGGGAAAATTAACTTGACTAACGATTATTTTGACTAACGATGAGCTCTCAGGAACGGATTAATAGCGTTAGTCGAGGGTCCACTGTACTTCACTCAAAAAAGTGTTATATACAGTCCTGGAAGATTGTATTTGTATGATGAGTTAATGTATTTTTTTTTCTTATTTAAATTATTCTTCATTTCAGATTAAAGTAGAGTCCATTCAGAGATGTTGCTTGATAAATTATGACTTTGAAGAAGAAATCTTTGACTTCCGCCACTATTCTATTCGGGTGGTGCCAGTTGGTATTTCAAAGGCTGTAAAAAAACTCACTAAGAAAAAATTGCCTGATTTGAGTAACTTCAGTGACATATCAGAGTTTATGAATAAGTAAGTCAATATATTTTGTTATCATTGTTTCTGTTTTAAAATTTGCTTAGTAGTCATACTTGGAAATTATTGCAAGTGAATTTTTCCTCAAACATTATTTTTGTCTTCATAAATTACAAATATAAGCAAATAAAACATAACCATATAGTGAGCATAATAGTATTTAAGTATTTGCAGTACACTTGCTCCAGTTTGTACTTGCGTAGATGTATGTAGACAGAGTACTTATGTTTTTACAAATGCAAACATGACATTATATACATACAGTGAACTGTATTAGGTAATTAAGTCACCCAGAGATTTACAATTATTTTTATTTATGAACATTTGTGTACAATAGGACCCAACTTAGGATCATTCACCTTAAGGATGTCCATATTTACAGTTGTGACACGATTATTGCAAATATCCAGACAAATTATTTGAAATATTTTTTTTTTTCAAATGCATTCATACTCTGTTTATGTTAATTTAATCTATTTATAGAGAGCACACATTTATTTGGCAAAGAAAGATCAAGAATTTAAGGTTGAATTATAAATCCTGTAATTTTTTTGGTTAGGCTTTACCAATTGCTTTAGTACAGTATTTAGTGTGTGTGTGTGTGTGTGTGTTTTCATTTCACACATGTACAGAAAGTTCAAGTTTTTTTTTTTTTTTTAAATTGGTTAAGAACTGCATGTCAAATTATTACATTGTGGGTTGGGCTGCTACCCAGCTGCTACATGTTAATGGAAGCTCCACTAACTCATGCCACACATTCCCTCAAACAGTTAGCCTCTCTACTACCTTCCCAATATAAATACCCAGACACAACAATACCCTCACCATAACACTGAGGGAGTGGTGAACATATATAAAGTCTTGAGTTGATATGATTCAAGAGAGGGTTGTAGTGAATAGGAGAGGAAGATAATCCATCTATTGCTTGCCTCTACACATCTGTCACCCCATTCTTTTTACACCATGTACTCAGTTGCAGTACAGGTGGTGGTACTGGGCATATATAAATAGTACAGTGGAACCTCCACTCACGAGTTTAATCCATTCCGTGACCTTGCTCGCATCTGGATGTGCTTGGTTGCAGAGTCATTTTTCTTCATTTAAATTAATTGAAATGCAATTAATCCGTTCCAGTGGAATTCCAGGCACTACAAAATACTTCAATAAATTCCCTAATATCAACTCTACGGCTTATTTATATATCACAATTAATTTAATATGATATAATAAACAATATTAATAACATAGAAACATGATATACACACTAGAATGAATAAAATACATGTCATTAAGTATGTGGCTAGTGGTGGTGACAGTGGCTATTGTTGTTGTTGGGGTTTATAGGGCCACCACAGCAGCCATTCCTGCTCCTGACTACATATGTAGAGAACCTAAGATAACCCAAAAAATTCAGACAGAGTGACTTATAAGTGCTACATTCTTAATGCTACACTTAATTGCTACACTCTTAATGCTGTCTGCCACTGCTACCTCATTATGTCTACCACTGCTGCTTCATGTCTGCCACTGCTGCTTCATGTCTGCCATTGCTGCTTCATGTCTGCCACTGCTGTTTCATGTTGTCTACCACTGTTACCTCATGATGTCTGCCACTGCTGCTTCATGTTGTCTGCCACTGCTGCTTCATGTTGTCTGCCACTGCTGCTTCATGTTGTCTGCCACTGCTGCTTCATGTTGTCTGCCACTGCTGCTTCATGTTGTCTGCCACTGCTACCTCATGATGTCTGCCACTGCTGCTTCATGATGTCTGCCATTGCTGCTTCATGTCTGCTACTGCTGCTTCATATTGTCTGACACTGATGCTTCATGATGTCTGCCACTGCTGATTCATGTTGTCTGCAACTGTTGTTTCATGTTGTCTGCCACTGCTGCTTCACGTTGTCTGCCACTGCTACCTCACGATGTCAGCTCCCACTTTTGCTAGCGTGTTGGCAGTGCCAATCGGACGGGTATTGGATGATGTCATTTATTTACTCTTGAACATCGCCAAAGAATTGAATATTTCTGCTACTTTGAGCTCAATTTCAAGGTACTTTTCATCTTGAAATCAATCAAAATCATATCTATTTCTGTAGTATATTTTCCATTCTATCAATTGACCAAAAAAACTAGAATGCATCCATAAAAACATACAAAAATATACCGCTAAGGGAAGGCTAATGGCTGAGAAGTGAACTCTGTTATTTATGGTCCGATTTCTTTCATTTTTGGTGTACTTTAAGAAGCATCTTTCCATCGTACATTGCCCAAGTTTCATTAAGATAGTCCAACAAACAACTGAGATTCAATTCCTTAGATCAAGAGCAAGAGCCCCTCACCAGCGTCAAGGAACCTCCCTTGAGGCCCACTCACATCTGGAAATTTCACTTGCATATGGAAGCAAAAAATCGACTGAGCAACTGCTCGTATCTGGAAAAACTCACACGTGGATGTGCTCTTAAGTGGAGGTTCCACTGTATTATGTTGGATACTGTATGATAGCAGGTGGAAGTTAATAGGAGAGTGAGAATGAAAAAGGTAGGGAATCCAGCTGCTGCCTGCCCATACACATCAGTACTGTATTGTATACTGTATTTTAGCTTTGTTCTGTTTAATTAATATGTATGCATTAATTGAATAGCATTTAATACTGTTTGTAGGTGAAAAGGAACAGTACTGAATGTAAAATATCAGATAAAAATCTTATTTATAAAATAAAGAAATATGAAATATTATGGCATAGGAATGCACATCCGATTATAACATGAGTGTTGGTGGGAAATTAGGTTGTGTGTTCCGAACAATAAACTTATGAAAATTTTTGGGGACTACATACTACTAATAATTACATTTGTTCAGAAGATTTCATTAAAATGTTACATGCACACCACAGTGATCAGCTGGGTATCCAAAATAGTCGGGTGGATATTTGAATATGATATTTTTACATTTTTACACTGAGAGTAAAAGGTAGATGGGATACAAGGAGAATAGAAGCATCAGGGAAGAGAGAGGTGAAGGTTTATAAACTAAAAGAGGAGGCAGTTAGGGAAAGATATAAACAGCTATTGGAGGATAGATGGGCTAATGAGAGCATAGGCAATGGGGTCGAAGAGGTTTGGGGTAGGTTTAAAAATGTAGTGTTAGAGTGTTCAGCAGAAGTTTGTGGTTACAGGAAAGTGGGTGCGGGAGGGAAGAGGAGCGATTGGTGGAATGATGATGTAATGAGAGTAGTAAGGGAGAAAAAGTTAGCATATGAGAAGTTTTTACAAAGTAGAAGTGATGCAAGGAGGGAAGAGTATATGGAGAAAAAGAGAGAGGTTAAGAGAGTGGTGAAGCAATGTAAAAAGAGAGCAAATGAGAGAGTGGGTGAGATGTTATCAACAAATTTTGTTGAAAATAAGAAAAAGTTTTGGAGTGAGATTAGCAAGTTAAGGAAGCCTAGAGAACAAATGGATTTGTCAGTTAAAAATAGGAGAGGAGAGTTATTAAATGGAGAGTTAGAGGTATTGGGAAGATGGAGGGAATATTTTGAGGAATTGTTAAATGTTGATGAAGATAGGGAAGCTGTGATTTCGTGTATAGGGCAGGGAGGAATAACATCTTGTAGGAGTGAGGAAGAGCCAGTTGTGAGTGTGGGGGAAGTTCGTGAGGCAGTAGGTAAAATGAAAGGGGGTAAGGCAGCCGGGATTGATGGGATAAAGATAGAAATGTTAAAAGCAGGTGGGGATATAGTTTTGGAGTGGTTGGTGCAATTATTTAATAAATGTATGGAAGAGGGTAAGGTACCTAGGAATTGGCAGAGAGCATGCATAGTTCCTTTGTATAAAGGCAAAGGGGACAAAAGAGAGTGCAAAAATTATAGGGGGATAAGTCTGTTGAGTATACCTGGTAAAGTGTATGGTAGAGTTATTATTGAAAGAATTAAAAGTAAGACTGAGAATAGGATAGCAGATGAACAAGGAGGCTTTAGGAAAGGTAGGGGGTGTGTGGACCAGGTGTTTACAGTGAAACATATAAGTGAACAGTATTTAGATAAGGCTAAAGAGGTCTTTGTGGCATTTATGGATTTGGAAAAGGCGTATGACAGGGTGGATAGGGGTGGCAATGTGGCAGATGTTGCAGGTGTATGGTGTAGGAGGTAGGTTACTGAAAGCATTGAAGAGTTTTTACGAGGATAGTGAGGCTCAAGTTAGAGTACATAGGAAAGAGGGAAATTATTTCCCAGTAAAAGTAGGCCTTAGACAGGGATGTGTGATGTCACCGTGGTTGTTTAATATATTTATAGATGGGGTTGTAAGAGAAGTAAATGCGAGGGTCTTGATAAGAGGCGTGGAGTTAAAAGATAAGGAATCACACATAAAGTGGGAGTTGTCACAGTTGCTCTTTGCTGATGACACTGTGCTCTTGGGAGATTCTGAAGAGAAGTTGCAGAGATTGGTGGATGAATTTGGTAGGGTGTGCAAAAGAAGAAAATTAAAGGTGAATACAGGAAAGGATATGAGGATAACAAAAAGGATATGAGGATAACAAAAATATTAGGTGATGAAAGATTGGATATCAGATTGGAGGGAGAGAGTATGGAGGAGGTGAATGTATTCAGATATTTGGGAGTGGATGTGTCAGCAGATGGGTCTATGAAGGATGAGGTGAATCATAGAATTGATGAGGGGAAAAGGGTGAGTGGTGCACTTAGGAGTCTGTGGAGACAAAGAACTTTGTCCTTGGAGGCAAAGAGGGGAATGTATGAGAGTATAGTTTTACCAACACTCTTATATGGGTGTGAAGCATGGGTGATGAATGTTGCAGCGAGGAGAAGGCTGGAGGCAGTGGAGATGTCATGTCTGAGGGCAATGTGTGGTGTGAATATAATGCAGAGAATTCGTAGTTTGGAAGTTAGGAGGAGGTGCGGGATTACCAAAACTGTTGTCCAGAGGGCTAAGGAAGGGTTGTTGAGGTGGTTCGGACATGTAGAGAGAATGGAGCGAAACAGATTGACTTCAAGAGTGTATCAGTCTGTAGTGGAAGGAAGGCGGGGTAGGGGTCGGCCTAGGAAAGGTTGGAGGGAGGGGGTAAAGGAGGTTTTGTGTGCGAGGGGCTTGGACTTCCAGCAGGCGTGCGTGAGCGTGTTTGATAGGAGTGAATGGAGACGAATGGTTTTTAATACTTGACGTGCTGTTGGAGTGTGAGCAAAGTAACATTTATGAAAGGGTTCAGGGAAACCGGCAGGCCGGACTTGAGTCCTGGAGATGGGAAGTACAGTGCCTGCACTCTGAAGGAGGGGTGTTAATGTTGCAGTTTAAAAACTGTAGTGTAAAGCACCCTTCTGGCAAGACAGTGATGGAGTGAATGATGGTGAAAGTTTTTCTTTTTCGGGCCACCCTGCCTTGGTGGGAATCGGCCAGTGTGATAATAATAATAAAAAAAATATTATTAACAAGGGCGATATAAAGTATAGAGGTAAACCCAGGTGATAGCTATAGTACTTGCATGTTTGGAAATGAAATCTCACGTGTAGTGTCTTGCCTTTTTATTTCCATGAACAAAATCTTGGGTGAGCATTTTGAATATTCAAAATAATGAGCACGCATATTAAATTGGTACTTTAGATTGATATTTTTTTTTCTAGCGCTGGAGTACTTTCCGAGAGTGAAGCTGAAGATAACCCTTCATCACAAGTTACAGTTGATGTCAAGGTACCATGGAAAAAATTAAAGCAACAGCAATCTTCAGTTAGGTTGTCCGAACTTGGCCCAAGAATGACCCTGAAGGTTGGTGCTATTCTACTTGTCTCAGTTGAAATGAATGCTTTTAAATGTTGGTAATCATTTGTGATTCTCATTGTGAAATAGACCACCATATGGGAAATAAATATTCATTCCTTTCCTGTTACTTTTGGCAGCTTTTGAAAATAGAAGAAGGACTTTTAGAAGGCAAAGTTCTGTACAACTGCAATGTTAAAAAAACTGATGAAGAAAAATTACAACTTGAAAAGAAAATACGATTGAAGAAGTAAGTTTAAATTTTTTCTTGTTAATTAATTTACATTAACAAATGCTATTCACAGTATTTTTAAAAGACTCACATTTGTTATATTTTTATGAGCTTTTCATATTTCCTCAGATAGAAGGGAAACACAGTACACTCATAATTTATATTTTTGATAATTTATTACATAAATTTTGTGTAAAATCCTGCAAGTCATGGGTGAAAAAAGTGCCTTGATGCATGGCAGGAAGCATAGCATCACTTCTTGATATCAAAACCAACAGATGCGATATCTATCTTTAATCATTTTGTCTCTGAAATTAAATGTGAAACTGACTTTTAAGAAAACTGAGGTAAATTTGCTTCAAGGTGTATAGTGGTGAGTGGCATACACAAAGGCTAGTAACTCTGAATTACACTATGATTACACATTCCCATGTTTTAGGCATTTACCTACTTTAATGATAATGATGTTTATTTCTTTAACACTTTCATTGTCCAAACCCCCGATATGAAACTTGTCCACAGTATCCAAGAATTCTCAGGAAAAAGTTTTATCTTTTCTTGTGAAATGGTAGAGAAGCTTTTCTGAAGGTAATAAAACAAAAAGAAAGTACATAACTTGATGGAAAATTGGCGAAATTATGCGTTCGCAAATTTTGAATGGGTATTTAGTGAGTGACGTAATTTGTGCATGTACTTTGGCATACAGGTACACATTCCTTTATCCGAAACCCTTGGGGCCAGTCGTGTTTCGAATTTCAGAATTTTTTGAATTTCAGAATGAAGCAGGGGTCTAGGGCAGCACCCCATAATCAGACATTAACACTGCAGCAAAAACGTATGAATACTCACACTAAGTGGGATAAATAAAGACTACAAATACTACTACAGTTTATTTATAGAGTAATATATTGATAAATGAAATAATGGAATAATTATAGACCAAGAACTTGATTCTCAAGTGATGAAGCAGTGCTATGACAGAGTGCATTTTTAAAGACTTAACTGATCGCACATTTTCACCATATCATCTACACCTCGATCAAGCTTCTGCAGTAACTACTTTCTGCATTATTGATAACATCAGATGCTTCCTTTTCTTTTTCTCACTGTTACCCATAAGGGTATCTGCAGCTCTTTTTGACATTTTCATGGAGAAATTAAACAGTCACGCAATAAAAAGCAAAAACAAAATATCAGCGAACAGCAGACGCACGTGTGCACACTACCAGCACTGAGACACAACTGACACCTGCCACTCTGGCTGTCAGTAACTGATGCTCCACACTCCACGAAAAAACTTTGGTTTTCGGAACTTTTCGAATTTCAGAATTTCGGATAAAGGAATGTGGACCAGTATTGGCAAAAATCAAACATTTCTGCTACTTTGAGTTTAATTTAAAGCAACTTTCAGTCCTGAAACCGATCAAAATAATCTCTGTTTCTGTAATATATCTTCCATTCTATCATATGAAACCAGGGAACCGAGACTACAAAACAAAAACCATATGAAAATACACCACAAAATCGATGTGTTAAACCAAAAACATGGTTGCAGGTTTTTTTTCCATTGTGCATTGCTTGCTGCAGGATTTTTTTTATATGATGCAAACTTACTGCATAGACCTATTTTTCATATCTAGGCCCAGATTTATAGCTCACAACTTACCTGAGTGAACCGAGTTTTTTGGTGCAGAACAACAGGACCAACCCCTAAAAAGGTTAAGAACTAGACATAGACTGTTCAGTAGGACAGCATGTGCAGTTAACTGTGATCATAAGTACAAGAAAAGTTGTTAATGACAAAAGATAAATTACAAAAGAATTAAATATTTAAATGATTCACTGGTCTTCAGTTTTGTGAAGTGATGGAATAGAGATAATGAAGATACAGCAAGTTACTTAGGCTACAATACAAATAAAATGGGACAACGTGTGTTATAAATTATGTTCAGGAATTTAACCCTTAAACTGTCCAAACGTAGATCTACGTTTGCACGCATAGCACTTCGAACATAGATCAACGTTTTATTTTTCATTCCTTCAAATTTGGCACAATAGGCTTGAGTTGCCTAGAGATGAAAGAATGGGTTTGTGCACTCAGTGTGTGTGCTATTAAAAAATCTGGGAGCACTTAGTACCTTGTGGGAGCACCAGTTCAACTGAGCGCCAGCTGGAGCAAATAGCATGGCAAACACCAGGGATTCACTGATGCCATGTTGCATTAACACTGCCATTTCAAGAGGAAAGTAAAAATAGGTTAGATAAATATACAAGTGAGTGTGGGTGGGTGTGAGTTGGACTTGACTAGCTTGTGCTACTAGGTCTGATGTCGTGCTCCTTCCTTCAGTGGATGTGACCTGACTAGATGGGTCATTGGTCTAAGCTGGGGGGGGATATGGACCTGCCTTGCATGGGCCAGTAGGCCTGCTGCAGTATTTCTTCTTTCTTGTGTATTTGGCTGGCTAGTCGGCTGGCTTTGGCTGTCTGTCTGTATCTCTGTATCTGTCTATATCTCTGTCTCTCTGTCTGTCTCTCACATGCACACACAAGTACAGTTATTATACAGACAGATAGACAGACACAGACAGACAGATAGACAGACAGACAGATAGACAGACAGACAGACAGACAGATAAATAGACAGAGAGACAAGACATGTTTGTGTGTAACAGTGATAAATACAGAGGGGGTTAGCTAGAGCAATGAGCATTTATCAAATGTCACTAGGCTGTCAACAGTATAGGGATGCCTTTCATAACAACATTCTTCAAGGTATATGCCAGGGTATCTAAAACATTGCTGGGACCTATAAATACTTTGTATATATTTCTAGACAATAATAAATAACCCAAGCAGGTGTAAATGTTCACCTGTCAATGTGATTGTGACTATTTGAGCACTATTTCAGTACCTAATATTAGTGTCAGAACAAAGATTGGCTATGAAATTGCAAGAACTATTATAAATTGTAATTATCAGAACATAAAAAATATATAAATTAAAATAAAAACGAGAGAAAAGGTATATCGGCAACACTTCTGCAAGCGGCAGGAGTCGATGTTGCCATCAGGTGAGCATCCAGAGCCAACTTCATGGTCTTATATCTCGGTAAGTACTGACCCTAAATTTTTTTTTTAATCCTATAACATGTAGAAAAATGTGCTCTTCATTTTAAAAGAAAAAAAAATTTTTTTACTTTTCAAAATATTCTGAGCGCCACGCGAGTGAACGTAGATCTGCGTTTGGACAGTTTAAGGGTTAAGGAAGGCAGGAAGAGAACAGGGACAAAATTGGATGAAAGCTGGTTTTGTTTGACATAGCATATTGCTGTCTATATTTCATTAAGGAGATTAAGTGCTTTTTAACAATAGCTCTGAATCGATTGGGAGATAGGGGACCTTACAATGATTTAAGCAGGGAGTTGCAGATCTTGTGGCTATTTATGTGTATTGGGATTTTACACAAGTTGGATGTAGAGGATGTCAAAAGAGGTTCTTGTATCTCGTATTATGCCTGTGTGTTTGATTGGACCTATCAAGGAAGTTTCAGAGAAATGTTTATATTGGAATTGATTGTCCTATATATATAAAGTAGGTGCAGTAGTATGAGTGCATATTGTATATAAGTAAGTACATGTATAGGCTTTTGAAGAGTGGGGGCACTGCAGCTTTTTGTTTTATTATTATTGCTTTTAGGTGATATGACATGATAGATCCCCAGGCACAAACGCCATAGGTGAGGTAAGGATAGATAAGAAATTAGTACAGTGAACCCTCGGTTATCAGCCATTCCGCTTATCAGTCAACTCGCTTATCGGCCGATGTTTCGGCTTCCGGTTATCAGCCATTATTTTGCTTATCAGCCGTATTGGATGCTTATCGACCGGCGACACACTCACATTCCTGAATCAGTGTAGCTGTGTCCCTGGCAGAGTGAGGAAGCTTCTGCTCAAAGGTCACCAATAATGGAAGATATGGAAAAGTTGCAAAGGTTAGTGGATGAGTTTGGGAGGGTGTGTAAAGGTAGAAAGTTGAACGTGAATATAGATAAGAGTAAGGTGATGAGGGTATCAAATGATTTAGATAAAGAAAAATTGGATATCACGTTGGAGAGAAGGAGTATGGAAGAAGTAAATGTTTTCAGATATTTGGGAGTTGATGTGTCAGCGGATGGATTTACGAAGGATGAGGTTAACCATAGAATTGATGAGGGAAAAAAGGTGAGTGGTTCGTTGAGGTATATGTGGAGACAAAAAACGTTATCAATTGAGTCAAAGAAGGGAATGTATGAAAGTGGTACCAACACTCTTATATGGGTGTGAAGCTTGGGTTGTAAATGCTGCAGTGACGAGGTGGTTGGAGGCAGTGGAGATGTCCTGTCCAAGGGCAGTGTGTGGTGTAAATATTATGCAGAGAATTCGAAGTGTGGAAATTAGGAGAAGGAGTGGAGTTAATGAAAGTATTAGTAAGAGGGCTGAAGAGGGGTTGTTGAGGTGGTTTGGTCATTTAGAATGGATCAAAGTAGAATGACATGGAGAGTGTATAAATCTGTAGGGTAAGGAAGGCGGGGTAGGGGTCATCCTCGAAAAGGTTGGAGGGAGGGGGTAAAGGAGGTTTTGTGGGCGAGGGGCTTGGACTTCCAGCAAGTGTGCATGAGCGTGTTATATAGAAGTGAATGGAGACGAATTGTTTTTGGGACTTGACGAGCTGTTTGAGTGTGAGCAGGGTAATATTTAGTGAAGGAATTCAGGGAAACTGGTTATTTTTATATAGCCAGACTTGAGTTCTGGAAATGGGAAGTACAATGCCTGCACTTTAAAGGAGGGGTTTGGGATATTGGCAGTTTGGAGGGGTGTTTAATAGGAAGGTATATATGTAATTGGGGCCCTAATATTGTAATTATTTCAGGTCACTTTTTGTATTGTATCTTTATATATGCTTCTAAACTGTTGTATCTGGGCGCCTTTGCAAAAACAGTAATTATGTATGAGTGAGGTGAAAGTGTTGAATGATGATGAAAGTACGTATTTTTGTTTTGGGGATTTTCTTTCTTTTTGGGTCACCCTGCCTAGGTGGAAGATGGCCGACTTGTTGAAAAAGAAAAATAGAAAAGTTATTATTGTTGTGGATCAGGGAAAAAGAATTAGTGGGAGATAGTGTTGTGGAGTCAGTGATTTGTGAGAAGGCAAAGCAGGTGTATGCGGATCTTGTAAATAAAATGCCTGGAACAAGTGCTGCTGTTAGTGAATTTAGGGCCAGCAAAGGTGGTTTGAGAGATTTAAGAAGCATAGTGGCATGCACAGTGTGGTAAAGCATGGAGAGGCTGCAAGTTCTGATAAATGTGTGGCTGAAAAATTTGTGCAAGATTTCAAGGGTTACATAGAGGCTAAAGGATTCCTCCCCCAACAGGTGTTCAGTTGTGATGAAACAGGGTTGTTTTGGAAGAAAATCCCAAGGAGGACTTACATTATGCAGGAGGAAAAGGCCCTGCCTGGACACACGCCTATGAAAGACAGGCTTACTCTTTTGTTCTGTGCTAACACTACATGTACTGGGGATTTCAAAGTGAAGCCTTTACTGGTGTATCACTCTGAAAATCCCAGAGTGTTCAAGAAACACAATGTTTTCAAGAGTAAATTGTGTGTGATGTGGAGGGCTAACGATAATGCATGGGTCACAAAGCAAATTTTCAAAGAGTAGGTGTATGATATGTTTGGCCTGAGTGTGAAAAAATACCTTCTGGAACATAAATTGCCATTCAACTGCCTCCTGGTACTGGACAATGCTCCTGCTCATCTTCCAAACTTGATAGACCTATTGTCTCTGGAATTTTGTTTTATCACAGTGAAGTTCTTGCCTCCTAACACCACTCCTTTCATCCAGCCCATGGACCAGTAGGTCATTTCTAACTTCAAAAAACTGTACACCAAAGCAGTGTTTCAAAGGTGCTTTGAAGTGACCTCAGACACAGATTTGACCCTAAGAGTGTTCTGGAGGCATCACTTAATATCCTCCATTGCATAGGCCTTATAGGTAAGGCTTGGGAGGAAGTAACTTCCAGGACTTTGAACTCTGCTTGGAGAAAATTGTGGCCAAAATGTGTCCAAGAGAGAGATTCTGAAGGGTTTGGGGCTGACTCTGAGGACCCTATGCCTATTGTGGAATCCATTATATCTCTGGGCAAGTCCATGGGGTTGGAGGTTAGTTGTGAGGATGTGGAAGAGTTGGTGGAGGACCACAGGGAAGAGCTAACGACTGAAGAGCTGCAAAAGCTTCATCTGGAACAGCAACAGACCACAGCTCAGGAACTTACTTCAGAGGAGGAGGAAGAAGAGGGAGTGAAGGAGGTGTCTTCTTCAGAGATTAAGGAGATTTTTGCAATGTGGACTGGGGTGCAAGCTTTTGCTGAGAAATTTCACCCTGACTAAACTCAAACAAGCTACATCTGCACAGGTTCAGTGACAGAACCTTGTCCCACTTCAGGGAAATCTTAGAGAGACGCCAGTAACAGAGCTCTTTGGGCAGATACAGTGGACCCCCGCCTTACGAACGCATCACACTACGTTAAATCTGCCATACGAAGCATTTGAACGCAAAAATTTTGCTTTGCCTCATGATAAAAAACTCGCCTTACGTGAATCGTCCGGGATGCGTCCCACGTGTGGCCTCAGCACCAGTGTTTACAAGCCAGCCAGTGCGGTCGCATCTACGCATACATTCGATACATTTCACATTATCCCAGTGTTTATAGCGCTTGTAACTTCAAAATAAGTCACCATGGACCCCAAGAAAGCTTCTAGTGTCATCCCTGTGGTAAAAAGGGTGAGAATTAGTAGGGAATTGAAAAAAGAGATTAAGGAAATGTGTGCAAAGTGGGTTGAACTGCAAACCTTTACGGATGAAAATCACCCAGACACAGCTACTGCAAGCCGTGTTGGCAACCTGTACAATGACAATGTTATGGCCCATTTTAGAAAAGTCTTAAAGGAACGGGAGGTACAGAGCTCTATGGACAGATTTGTTGTGCGACAGAGGTCCAGTGACTCTCAAGCTGATCCTAGTGGCATTAAAAGAAGAAGGGAAGTAACCCTGGAAAAGGACTTGCTACTTCAAGTCCTAATGGAAGGGGATTCCCCTTCTGAACAATAACTTCCACACTCTCCCCTCCTCCCATCACATCAATCATCACCAGATCTTCAATAAAGGTAAGTGTCATGTATTCTATTCTTAGTAGAGTAGTAATTGTGCATGTCTTCTTCAGTTTGTGTGTATTAAAATTAATATTTCATGTGGTAAAAAAATTTTTTTTTCATACTTTGGGGTGTCAGGAACGGATTAATTTGATTTCCATTATTTCTTGTGGGAAAAGTTTATTCGGCTAATGATAATTTCGGCTTACGATGAGCTCTCAGGAACGGATTAATATCGTATCCACTGTATTTTGTGCGACAAGGGCCCAGTGACTCTCAAGCTAGTCCTAGTGGCATTAAAAGACAAAGGCAAGTAACCCCAGATAGGGCTTTGATACCTGAAGTCCTTATGGAGAGGAATTCCCCTTCCAAACAAACTCTCCTCCCTCTCTCCTTCTCCCTATCTTCCATAAGCCAACAACAGTCTTCAGTAAAGGTATGTAATACTGATTTAATTGTTCATGTATTTATTTTATTTAGTTCTCATTGTTTGTTTATGTAAAACTATAATTAATCTCTATAATTTTTTTTTTTTTTGTGAATATTTTTGGGTGTCTGGATCGGATTAATTGTATTTACATTAATTCTTATGGGAATAATTATTTCTGTTATCGGCCATTTCGGCTTTAGGCCGGCCTTCTGGAACAGATTACAGCCGATAACCGAGGGTCCACTGTAGTACAATATACGTGATGCTGTTTGAGTTACACTGTACCTGTGCATATCAGATGAGAGAGTTGATGTTTGTAAAACATATATTGGTTCCTAAATCCCAATGCCATAAAAGTAGAACATTGGAAATTGGAACATTTTAGATTGGGGCCTACTGTATGTACATAGTTATGATAGTGAGGTACAATTTTTGTCATACTCTATCTACTTTTCCTTTTTATGCTCCCTTTCAACCCTCCCTTTCTTTCCCCCCTCTCCATCTCTCTCACCCCTCTTTGTTTTCCCTTTCCCCCGCAATGGAATAAAACCTTCGAAGATATCATGTGTTATATATTTAGAGGAAAGCACTAAACCCATAGGGGTCATATAGTACCTGGGGAATGGGAGGCATTTGGATTCTATCCAACTGAAAGAGGGCAAGTCCAACTCTGTGGATCAAGAGCCACTCACCAGCATCAAGGATCCTCTCTTGATGGGTAAAGCTTTCATAGCTACTGAACCATAAGTGGAAAGCTTGACAGTATCATCATTGCCCTACTAAATCTCTCAGCTTGAACTGACAAATGTTATCCCTTTCTAGAAACCCACCCTGTGATTGAATATGACAGGGAAACATTAAGATTATATTAAAAAAAAAAAAAATACATGGGTCATACAGCACTGCACAGGGAAACATAACTAGCTTTTATTCCCACTATGTAATGATTATATAGAGTAGTGCAGCAGCTCTCTGCTGATGAATCCAGTTTTGTTTAGTAAAAAAAATTGCGTTTAAATTTATTAATATTTTGGTGGGATCTGTGAATGTTCTTTTTTATTAAAAATAATATTTTTCTAGGCAGTTGAAATTGAAAAGAAAAAAGGAGCAGGAACAGCATATTGAAGCTAAGAAGAAGAAACAGGATGAACACAAGAAGAAGTGTCTCGAGGGTATGGGATTCATCAAGAATGAGAAAGATAACCAAGAAAAAATAGAAGAGCAAAACACTGATGGTTGGGAAGATGTTGAAGATGACGATGCTCAGTATTACAGAGATGAAGTTGGTGAGGAGCCTGATGCAGGTAAGGGTAATTTGCTATTTTAGTAACCAGGTTGTGATAGTTGTATAGGTCTGCAGGCCACTGGTAGCAACAGGCTGGTTGATCAGGCAAGAGGGAAGTCTGGCTTCAAGCTCAAGGCAACGTAGAATAACCTTCAAAGCCAGTCATAGGTATTTTACAATATTTTGACTTTTTGAGTGAGAGGAAAGAACAGCTCTGAGGGAGTCTGATAAATATGAGACTGCTAAATACAGTATAGTCCTTAATTACTCTTACTCTCATTCTCACTATGTTATATTCTACATACAACTTTGGATCACAGATTTATCTTATTGTAATGGTGTATATGTGACAGTCAAATAAATGAGATCAAAAATACATCTATTGCAACATAAAATACATTGTGTATATTTTTTTTTAGCTCTCTGGCCATCTTTCATCGAGGTATAGTGACCTGACAAGAAAGAAAACACTCATTTTCACTCATTCAGTCACTGTCTTGCTAGAAAGGCCATGACATCACAGTTCAGATGGCCCTCCAAACTGCAACATCCCAAGTCTGGCACATTGGTTTTCCTTGAATCTCTTCAAGAATGTTACCTTACTCACACTCCAACAGCCCATCAAATCATAAAAACCACATGCCTCCACAACTGTCTAGCACACTCACACAAGCCTGTTGGATGTTCAAGTCCTTAACACTCAAAACCTCCTTTACACCCTCCCCCCTTTCCAACCTTTCCTACTGAACCTTCCCCCCTACTGAACCTTCCCCCCCCCCCACCCCAGATTTATATGCCCCTCCCAGTCATCCTATTTTTATTCATCCTCTCTAAGTGTTCAAACTACCTCAGCAGCCCCTCCTTAGTCCTTTGAATAATGTTTATGGTAACTCCACACCTCATAATCTCCAAACTCCAAATTCTCTGCATAATATTCACACTACACATTTCTATCAAACATAACATCTCTACTGACTCCAGCCTCCTTGCTGCAACATTTAAAACCCATGCTTCACACCCATACAGCAGTGTTGGTACCACTATACTTTGTATACAGCACAATAGTATATTACATTTACAAAAGCTAGCCCAGAGCTTGTCTAAAACTTCACCATTTATATTGATTATTCTTAGGCTTCTAAGTTTTCATAAATATCAACAAACCATTTGAAGACCACCAATGAAAGGCAGTTGCTATTTTTTTTTCTTTCGAGACATTTTTCTGCTTTCCATCAAAGTAGGGTGACAAAAAATAATTACTGTATTGCTTTAATTACGATGATAATTTTTACATTAGTAAATAGGACTAGCGTATACATAATTAGAAAAGACTGAAGAATATGATTTGTGTTGATTGAAGAAAATTAACAAATCTTTTTTATTGCATGTAAACAAATTCAGTTTCATAAGCTTAACTATTAAACTGGACACATGTACAATAAATGGGGAGGTAATTGTTTGTGTCTGTGTACATACAAGGTACAAACAGAAAGCATCCCATTTAGGATAAAAATTACTTACTGTACTTACCACATTTCTCCTAGTTTGTAAAAGTAGCAAATCAGTATAAGCATGTTAAGTAGATAGGTATGTATACTGTTGCACTCTCACCTGAATGACTTGCACATGTTTAGCATTTTTGTTGGAATATGAGCAGGGTTATGTTTTGTGGAGGGATTCAGGGAAACTGGTTAGCTGGACTTGAGTCCTGGAGGTGGGAAGTACAGTGCCTGCACTTTAACCCTTTGACTGTTTCAGGCCCCTCTCTGAAACTGTCATTCTGTTGCCAAATATTCGAAAAAAAAAATATTTTTTCTTATGAAAATGTTAGGAATATTTTTGTGAGTGTTTTAAGCCTAAAAAAAAATTTTTGCCATCAGTACTTACCGAGATATAGAGCCGCAAAGTTTGCAGAAAGTGACGTGCGTACGGCAACAGCGGCAACTGCCGCCCACCCGGTATTCTTTTATTTACTCTAATTCAAAGGTTTCTTGCATTTTTCAATATTTTTCTGTTCCAGGTAACTTATGTGGCCTGTGAGACCAATGTAAGGTGCATTCTTCAAATATACACTCATTGTTTACAACACAATAACAGAACAAACTTTATCACTATTAGTTTGTGTATACACTTTGTTTACACAAACAAACAATACAAAACAATGTTTATTACTTTTGTTCCATAATATATATACATATGTACAGTCACTAAACACGTTCCTAGAACTGCTGCAGCTTGTGGAACTCTTTGAAACATGGGTATATGCAGAGGGGTACTTCACATTCCTCACACATAAAACGAGTGTCTCTGCGTGTTCGTGGGCGTTTTGTAGTATGCATACATACATAACACCTCTTCTGAGCATTTTTCTTGGCAGTAGTAGGAGGCAGTTGTATGGGGTAGTGATCACCAGGCCTGAAACGAGATGACGTGTGTGGGCGCTGGTCTATTGCAGGAGTTGCTCCTTGGTACTTTGCAATTATTTGTCTGATTACTGACAGGCAAAATTCACCATATTTTGGTGTTTTGTTGGTCTTCAACTTGTATATGTTATAAGCATTTAGCATAGAGATATCAACAAGATGGAAAAAAAGTTTTATATACCACTTATAACTCTTGCGTACACAGTCTGCAAACCCAATCTGCATGTCACATTTGTCCACTAAGCGCATATTGAGGTTGTAGTCCATGACAGCTGCAGGCTTTAGAATGGGTCATTGGTCTCTCTGTTGTCCCTGCCACTGGGTACCATTTCGTTTCTGTGAACTGATGTCAACAATGTGACATCACGTTTGTCATGCCACCGAAATGCCATGATGTCATTGGCAGCAAAGGCTTGCATCTCACCTCTGCGAGTGCCAGCGTTGAACCTTGGCATATGTTTATGATTACGACGCACTGTGCCACACACGTCTGTCAAGTTCACTCGCAAGAAATCACTGAGTAAGGGGCTTGTGTACCAGTTATCAGTAAATAACATATGCCCCTTACCAAGATATGGTTCCATCATTGTTCGAACCACATCACCAGAGATACCCAATAACTTCATGGTATCTCTCAAAGTATTACTGCCAGTGTACACAATGATATCCAAAACTAGACCACTTCTGCAATCACACAGTACAAATAGCTTTATACCAAAGCGTTTCCTCTTGCTTGGTATATATTGCTTGAATGAGAGTCTTCCTTTGAATAAAATCAAGGACTCATCAATAACAAGCTTCCTGAAGGGATAAAAATACATGCAGCACTTTTGTTTCAGGTACATAAACACATTTCTGATCTTATGTAACCTGTCGCTTCTGTCAGGCCTGGTTTTGTCTGAAAAATGTAACATACGTAACAGTATCAGGAAACGATTGACACCTATAATGTCACTAAAACCTGGAGTTGAAATCAGGCGTTCTGTTGCCCAGTATGTGGTGACAGTGTGCTTATACGCATGTGGCATAAGCATTATTGTGGCAAAAAACAGGTACATCTCTGCCACAGTTGTCTCCTTCCACTTGTGTAGCCGTGATTTTGGTGAGAGAATTGTATTTGCCATGGTGTAATCACAGTATGTGTTTGTTTCCCTGACAATGATGTCCATCAGGGGTTCATCGAAGAATAACTCAAAGCAGTCCAGTTCACTGGCATTGTTCCTAAGTGGACAAGATGGCTTTATTCCACTTTGTGTTTCATCAAAGTCATGGGGACTGGGAACAAACTCGTCACCGTCCTGCCAATCCCAGATGCGGTCTGCTGGTGGGGTCTGGATATTGTACCGTGGCTGTGGTTGTGCAGGTTGTGGTTGTGCAGGTTGTGGTGGTGCAGGTTGTGGGAGTGTGGGGTAGGGTGAGGCTGGTTGTTGTGCAGAGTCAGCAGCGTGGGTAGTAGCGTGGCCCGCTGATGGTGCCATATGGGCCGTGCCACCCTCACTATCACCACCACTGCCTGCTCCATCACTCACATCATTCATACCCATCGTTACAATATCGTCATCTTCACTATCAGGTCGTGGTGTAGGGCCACGGGATGTGCTCCCAGAGTTTCTCCTTCCCCTTGGAACAACATATGAAACACTACCAGACCGCATGCTACGTCGTACATACTGCCGCTTCACTGGGGAATATTCACTCTCACTGCCACTAGAACTGCTTTCAATGACCTTGAAATCACTATCACTGCTAACATCTTGGTGTTGTACACGACCAAATAGTTTCCTCTTTCGTCCTGGTACAGGCGAACGTGAACGTGAACAAGCCGGCCCAGCACCAGAGGTGGAAGGTTGTGGGTCATCTGGGTTTTCATCACTAATTACGTTATCCTGGGCACTTTTTCCGGTAACACTCACTTCAAAACCCTGGAATTCACTGTCACTGACATTTTCATCGCTGTTAGAGCTATCACTTGGAAACAAAAGACCTCCAATCCGCCGAGGAGTGAGGAACTTCTTACTGAGAGGCATGGTGAAAATGGACTAACAACATGGCGTTCCCACAATGCACCGCTGGGTCCCAGATTTTTTTCACAGGGTGCACACTGACCATTGAGACCCATTCTCTCTCATGTAGGCTTACCAGGCCTTTCCCGCTTGATTTGAAGCCACTAGAATTTGTGCGTATAAATACGTCAGAAACATTGGCTCGTAAGACGTATTTATACGTTGGAAACAGTCAAAGGGTTAAAAGAGGGGGTTTGAGATATTGGCTGTTTGGAGTGACGTCTAAACTGTCGTATCTCAGCAACACTGCAAAGACAGTGATTATGTGTGAATGATGGTGAAAGTGTTTCTTTTTTGGGTCACCCTGCCTCAGTGGGAGACGGCTGACTTGTTAAAAAAAATAAATGCACTGTTGAGTATAAAATTTGTGTATCCACCCTTTCTTTTTGTATTACAGATCTCTTCAATAAACCAGGAGGGACAAAAAAGAGGAGACTGGGAGGTGATGGATCATTCAGAAAGAAGTTCAAGAGTAGTGATAAAAATGAGAAAAAAGATGAAAATTTGACATTTTCCAAGGATAAAGAAGGAAAGAATAAATTTGAAAGAAAAGATGTCAAGAAAAGTGCAGTAAAAACCAAATTAAAGAAAGAAAAATTGAAGGGGAAGAAAAAGCTACATGGGAGAAAACTTGGCAAGAAATCAAAGAAGAATCATTGAAATTTTATTCCATTACTTGTGGGATTTATGCATTTGAAATTTATTATGAAGGCTTAAATTTCTATTACATTTGTGATTGCTGTATGGTCATTATTTTTAATCTTCCAGGAATATTGTCATAATACCATAATATTTCTATTTAAAACAGTGAGAGACTTAATGGTGTCTGTTAATTTTAAAAATTTAAATATTTGTAAATGCATATTTTATGCAAATTATAAGACTGATTTCCATTATATAGTTAAAAAAAATATTTTTATATAATTAGTTTCCAATGCCCCATCTCATCAAAGAGAAGTTAATGTACAGTATCAGTATCTATGAAATACATTATTGTTACTGGATATTGTATTCCAGGAAAAGAGGAAAGTGGTAAACATGTAGGAATCATATGGTGCTTGGAGGAATGGGAGGCAGTCAGGTTTGATCCAAGGAAAGTGAGGATAGGTCCAGTTCCATAGATCAAGAGCCTTACATCATCATCAAGGCACCTTAGATATAAATATTGCATAAAATTAGCATAAGATTAATTCACAAATAACTTGCATAGAAAGAGATTTGGTAATAAGTAATACAGTGGAACCTCTATTTACGAATTTAATCCGTTCCATGACCTTGCTTGTATCTAGATTTGCTCATTTGCAGAGTCAGATTTCCTCATTTAAATTAATTGAAATGGAATTAATTCATTCCAGTGGAATTCCAGGCACGAGAAAATACTTCAATAATTTCTCTAACATCAACTCTACGGCTTATTTATCTATCACAATTCATGTAATATGATATAATAAACAATATTAATAACATAGAAACATGATATATATACACTAGAATGAATAAAATACATGTCATTATTAATAACATATAAACATGATATATATACACTAGAATTAATAAAATACATGTCATTAATTATGTGGCTAGTGGTGGTGACAGCAACCATTGTTGTTGGGGTTTATAGGGCCATCACAGCAGCCATTCCTGCTCCTGACTACATATGTAGAAAACCTAGGATAACCCAAAAACGTCAGACAGAATGACTTGTAAGTGCCACACTCTTAATGCTACACTTAAGTGCTGCACTTTTAATGCTACACTTAATTACTACACTCTTAATGCTGCACTTTGCCACTGCTACCTCATGATGTCTGCCACTGCTGCTTCATGTCTGCAACTGCTGCTGCATGTTGTCTGCTCCCACTTTTGCTAGGATGTTGAAGAGCTTTCCATTATGTGAAGGTTGAGGGGCAGTGCCAATCGGACAGGTATTTGTTTACTCTTGAACATCGCCAAAGAATTGAACATTTCTGCTATTTTGAGCTCAGTTTCAAGGTACTTTTTGTCGTGAAACCAATCAAAATCATGTCTATTTCTGTAGTACATCTTCCATTCTATCAATTGAGACCAAAAAACGAGAATACAACTATAAAAACCATGTGAAAATATACTGTTAAAGGAAGGCTAATGGCTGAGAAGTGAACTCCATTATTTGTGGTCCGATTTCTTTCAATTTTGGTGTACGCTAAGAAGCAACTTTCCATCATACATTGCCCAAGTTTCAATAAGATAGTCCAACAAACAACTGAGATCCAGATCCCTAGATTACGAGCAAGAGCCCCTCACCAGCATCAAGGAACCTCCTTTGAGGCCCGCTTGCATCTGGAAATTTCGCTCACGTCTGGAAACAAAAAAGCGACCAAGAGACTGCTCATGTCTGAAAAAACTCACACGTGGATGCACTTGTAAGTAGAGGCTCCACTGTACTTTTTTTTTTTTTTAACGTGTCAGCCGTCTCCTAATGATTACTGTCTTTGCAGAGGTGCCCACATAGGACAATTCAGATGTCACTCTAAACAGTAAAAGAGGTTTTGTGTGCAAGGGGCTTGGACATACAGTAGGCATGTTAGGAGAGAATGGAGACAAATGGATTTTGGGACTTTTAATACATATTTTAAGACAAAAAACAAAAAAGGATAAGTATATGAGGTATGATATAGGGTAAAAGGACAGTGTTTGTTGGTCTATATTGGATAAAAGGTTGATAGGTAGACTTCAGGATGTGCATATTTACAGAGGGCAACAGATAAATCATTCTTTAGTTGTAGCTACAGTGAGAGTCAAAGGTAGATGGGGCACAAGGAGAATGGTATCAGAAAATAAGAATGAGGTGAAGGTTTATAAATTAAAGGTGTTGGTAGAAAGATGGGCTAGTGAGAGTATAGGCAATGAGGTTGAAGAGGTATAGGGTTGATTTAAGAATGCAGTGTTAGTGTGTTAAGCAGAAGTTTGTGGAATAAGAGGGTGGGTGTGGGAGGGAAGAGGAGCAATTGGTGGAATGATGAGGTAAAGAGAGGTAGTAAGAGGGAAAAAGTTAGCATATGAGAGGTTGTTGCAAAGTAGAAGTGATATCAGGAGGGAGTATATGGAGAGAAAAGGAGAGGTTAAGAAAGTGGTGAAGAACTGTAAAAGGAGTGCAAATGAGAGAATGGGTGAAATGCTGTCAACAGATTTTGCTGAGACTAAGAAAAAGTTTTTAAGTGAAATTAATACATTGAGAAAGCATAGGGCACAAATGGACTTTATTTTATTATTTTATTATCACACTGGCCGATTCCCACCAAGGCAGGGTGGCCCGAAAAAGAAAAACTTTCACCATCATTCACTCCATCACTGTCTTGCCAGAAGGGTGCTTTACACTACAGTTTTTAAACTGCAACATTAACACCCCTCCTTCAGAGTGCAGGCACTGTACTTCCCATCTCCAGGACTCAAGTCCGGCCTGCCGGTTTCCCTGAATCCCTTCATAAATGTTACTTTGCTCACACTCCAACAGCACGTCAAGTATTAAAAACCATTTGTCTCCATTCACTCCTATCAAACACGCTCACGCATGCCTGCTGGAAGTCCAAGCCCCTCGCACACAAAACCTCCTTTACCCCCTCCCTCCAACCCTTCCTAGGCCGACCCCTACCCCGCCTTCCTTCCACTACAGACTGATACACTCTTGAAGTCATTCTGTTTCGCTCCATTCTCTCTACATGTCCGAACCACCTCAACAACCCTTCCTCAGCCCTCTGGACAACAGTTTTGGTAATCCCGCACCTCCTCCTAACTTCCAAACTACGAATTCTCTGCATTATATTCACACCACACATTGCCCTCAGACATGACATCTCCACTGCCTCCAGCCTTCTCCTCGCTGCAACATTCATCACCCACGCTTCACACCCATATAAGAGCGTTGGTAAAACTATACTCTCATACATTCCCCTCTTTGCCTCCAAGGACAAAGTTCTTTGTCTCCACAGACTCCTAAGTGCACCACTCACTCTTTTTCCCTCATCAATTCTATGATTCACCTCATCTTTCATAGACCCATCCGCTGACACGTCCACTCCCAAATATCTGAATACGTTTAAAATAGAAGAGGAAAGTTATTAGATGGAGAGTTGGAGATGTCAGAGATGGAGAGAATATTTTGAGGAACTGCTAAATGTTGATGAAGATATGGAAGCTGTGATTTTACTCTTTGACCAGGGAGGTATAACATCTTTTGGGAGTGAGGAAGAGCCAGATGTGAGTGTGGGGGAGGTGTGTGAGGCTGTGGGTAGAATGAAAGGGGGTAAAACAGCCGGGATTGATAGGATCAAGACAGAAATGTTAAAAGCAGGTGGGGATATAGTTTTGGAATGGTTGGAGCAAAATGAATATTATTATTATAATCAAAACTAAGTGCTAAGCCCATGAGGGTCATACAGCACTGCATGAGCAAGGAAAAGGTACCTAGGGTTTGGAAGAGTATGCAAAGGGGACAAAAGAGTGTGTAAGAATTATAGGAGAATAAGCCTGTTAAATATACCTGGTAAGGTGTATTATAGTTATTGAAAGAATTAAGAGCAAGACAGAAAGCAGGATCGTATATGAACGGCTTTAGGAATGGAAGGGGATGTGTAGATCAAGCGTTTAGTAAGTAAGTAAGTAAGTAAAACAGTGAAGCATATAAGTGAACAGCATTTAGATAAGGGTAAAGGGGTTTTCGTTGTATTTATGGATTTGGAAAAAGCATTATGATTGGGTGGGTGGGGAGGCAATGTCACAGATGTTGCAAGTGTATGGAATAGGTGGTAGGTTACTGAAAGCAGTTAGTTTTTACTAGGATAGTGAAGCTCAGGTTAGAGTATGTAGGAGAGAGGGAGATTATTTAACAGTAAAAGTAGGCCTTAGAGAAGGATGGATGATGTCACTTTGGTTCAGTGTGTATAGTTAGAGATGGGGGTGTGAGAGAAGTGAATGCTCAGGTGAGGGAGGTGGTGTGGGATTAGAATATAAAGAATCTAACACAAAGTAGGAGTTGTTACAGTTGCTTTTTGCTGATGACACTGTGTTTTTGGGAGATTTTGAAGAAAAGTTGCAGAAGTTGGTGAATGAATTTTTGAGGGTATGTAAAAGGAAATTAAAAGTGAACATAGTGTGCATAATTGGGACAGTGATGAAATAAGACATTTATTTGAAAAATACACAGCAATGATGACATTTAATAAAGAGATACGATTACCCTTTGCTTTTATAAGCATTGCTACATGCTTTGGCGTAGAATCGACTCAAGTTGAATGCGTTTTGACAAGTTCTTTATTGTAGTACCAGATCCTAATAGCAGCCATTAGCTCTCCACAGTTGAACAGTCCTGTTTCGTGATCCCATGTTTGATTATTGCCCATAGATTCTTGGGTTAAGGTCAAGAGAATTTCCAGGCCAGTTTAGAACGCTTGGCCCACTCTCTTCGAAGAATGTTAGCATTTTTCCAGAAGTGTGGCATGGCGCAAGATCCAGCTGGGAAATACCTCCATCAGGAAAGTCTCTGTCCACAATAGAAAGCAAATGAGTTGCCAGGATTGCCTTGTGTTTGTCACTGTTCATCATTCCCTCAACAATAACACCCCTCAAGGAAGGTTCCTTGATGTTGGTGAGGGGCTCTTGATTTAGGGAATTGGATCTGTGCTCCAGTTTCCCAAATTAAGCCTGAATGCCTTCCACATCCCCCCCCCCCAGGCACTGTATAATCCTCTGGGTTTAGCGCTTCCCCCTTGATTATAATAAAAATAATCAACAATAACAAGCCATCCAGGGCCTTTATCAGTAAAACTACTCCAAAACATCTTAGATGGGTGTTTTGGCACTTGTTGAATGTGTCCATTCTGAAAAGGTTTGCCTTTGCTCCATTTTGCTACCACTAATCTGTACCTATGTACTTCAAAATACACCTCATCTGAAAATATAACTTTTCATACCATCCCTTATGATTGAGTGCACACTGCAGCCATTTTTTCTTCATGGCAATAGTAAATAATTGTTTCTTTATTGGCTTTCTGTCAGTTCAGCCAACTTCAAGAAGCTTTTGTTGAATAGTTGAAAAATCAACATTTATAACAGGTGAACCTAAATCTCTAGATTACTGGTTTTCTTGGGATCCTTCACACACTTATAACCTTGTCATCATGAAGCGCTGTCTTGCATTTTCTTCCCCATCTTCCTCGACGCATGCGCTGCATAGCCCTTGTGGCTTAGCGCTTCTTTTTGATTATAATAATTCCTCGACACAGCATTCCACAATCGTTAATACTGTCAGCTCTTGAGAATCTGACCAACAGTTGAATTTGCTACGCTCAAATTTTCAACGATCTGTCTGATACTTAAATCAGCATGTTTTCCAATAGCTACAATATGTAATATGGAGACCAGAATTTATTATGCAGCTCAATTCTGGTCTCCATATTACAGAAGGGACATAAATTCGTTAGAAAACATTCAGCGTAGGATGACTAAATTAATACATAGCATTAGAAATCTTCCTTATGAAGAAAGATTGAAGACTCTTAAATTACATTCACTTGTTAGACGAAGAATGAGGGGAGACCTGATCAAAGTGTATAAGTGGAAGATAGGTATTAATAAAGGGGATATTAATAAGGTCTTGAGGATATCTCCAAGAGAGAACCCACAGTAATGGATTTAAATTAGATAAGTTTAGATTTAGAAAGGACATAGGAAAGTATTGGTTTGGAAATAGGGTAGTTGATGAGTGGAACAGTCTACCTAGTTGGGTGATTGAGGCTAGGACTTTGGGTAGTTTCAAATTTAGGTTGGATAAGTACACGAGTGGGAGTTTATCTGGAGTTTATCTGGAGAGAGTTCCGGGGGTCAACGCCCCCGCGGCCCGGTCTGTGACCAGGCCTCCTTAGGTCAGTGTCCCAGGATGCGACCCACACCAGTCGACTAACACCCAGGTACCCATTTTACTGATGGGGAACATAGACAACAGGTGGAAAGAAACACGTCCAATGTTTCTACTCTGGCTGGGAATCGAACCCAGGCCCTCACCGTGTGAAGCGAGAGCGTTAACCACCAGGCCACCAGAGCCCTTCAATTCATGATTACCGCTGAAATTCTTGATGGATGTTACACCTAGGAAGTGTGCACGCATTGAACATAAGAACATAAGAAAGGAGGAACACTGCAGCAGGCCTGTTGGCCCATACTAGGCAGGTCCTTTACAATTCATCCCACTAACAAAACATTTGAGGGGTTGGATTTGAGCGGGACTTGCACATCAGAGCTTATTTCTTGGGTAGCATAGAAAATTGGGTTGGTCAAATGTTTTGTTAGTGGGATGAATTGTAAAGGACCTGCCTAGTATGGGCCAACAGGCCTGCTGCAGTGTTCCTCCTTTCTTATGTTCTTATGTTCAATGCGTGCACACTTCCTAGGTGTAACATCCATCAAGAATTTCAGCGGTAATCATGAATTGAAGGGTAGAATTTGGTGAAACCATTCACTCAGTAAGCATACTTTGCAGGAATTGCCATACAGAACAACAGCTGTTGTAGCACTGACAAGTCACAGGATAACACCGCAGTTGGATGGTTGCCAGAAGTTGGTAGCAAATTCATGTCTTCATCTTCAGCTTTTCATAAGAGATAATTATAAAATTTACTCCTGTCCCACTTAATTTGAATGCTATAGGAAAGAACAAGGTGATGATTAAAAATGTAGGTAATGAAAGATCGGAGGGAGGAGTATAGAGGAAGTGGATGTGTTCAGATATTTGGGAGTGGACTTGTCAACAGGTGGGTTGATGAAAGACAAGGTGAACCATAGGCTTGACGAGGGGAAAAAAGGCAAGTGGTGCATTGAGGAATCTGTGGAGACAATGGAAACAAAGAGGGTAATGTATTAAAGTATAATGGTACAAATATTTATGTGGATGTGAAGCATGGGTGGTGAATGTTGCGACAAGGAGAAGGCTGGAGGAAATGGAGATGTCATGTCTAAGGGCAATGTGTGGTGTGAATACTGTGCAGAGAATCCGTAGCTTGCAGATTAGGAGCCAAAACTCAACACTTGAAATGGTAGGTACTGTGCCTTTCTCTTTTGTGTGAGATAGGAACAAAGGAAATAATACTGCACTTGTTTGAATTCGCTTTTAATTATAATTTACAAAGTGATGTCATTTAAAAATATATTTAAATGTTTTATCATTCTCAATTATAATCATAACCAAACACTAAAACAATAAGGGTCACACAATGCTGTTATCATTCTTAGACTTTATACTGTTATCTGTGTTTTTACAGATTTTTCACTACCAGTCAGAAAAACCTCTAAACTTACAAAAATTTTAAAACCTTAGCTCTTCATGCAGGTATACTGTATGTATAAGTATACTTTGTTAATCATGTCTAAACATTAATCATGCATACTGAGTATTTGTACTATTGCCAATATTCTTCTTCTTTCAACAAACCGGCTATATACCACCAAGGCAGGGTGGCCCAAAAAAGAAAAACAAGTTTCTTTTTAACTTTAGTAATGTTCCCAGCATTTTAGTCGCCTCTTACAACACGCATAGCTCATGGAGGAAGAATTCTGTTCCACTTCCCCAATATTCTTATCCTTAGATACTTTTAAACATTGTGATCATAAAACTTCGACAAAATATACATTATACACTACTACTTCAGAAATGTTGTGATAATAATCTGATGGAAGAGCTAAACCCACATAGTTCATACAGCACCTAATATTTTATTTTGTACTGTATAATGTAAAACACCAAATGTTTAGCAAAAATGACAGACAATTTTTTTCAACCTCTAAAACTGGTGGTATGTTTTGGTTGCTGAGGTCTACTGCCACAGATCCTCATGCATTTAACAGATCTTTAGCTTAATAAACTAAAGATACCAACTTTTATTACTGTACTGTAGTACTCTGAGCTTGTATAGCACATCTACTGCGACTCCAAACATGAAAAATGCAATCTTTCAGTACTATGGCACTTTCAGCTATATGTAGAACATCATAATTCCAGATTCATATTACAAGTTTTAGTTGCATTTCATTTTTTTTCTATAATAATGCACAGGTGCTCTATTTTGCCAGAATGGGCTCTCAAGTGATGTCTACTCACTGTTATTCAAAGAGCAACAATTACTAAACAGAATGAGGAGAAAATGAACCCTTTCTAGGCATTACAGGTATACTGAGCACACCATTTTGTGAAAAAAAAATGTGACCTTCATGGATGTTGTCTTTAACATGTTCTAAAATTGTGAAATGCATATTTACTACTATCATTTAGTTGCACCAAGTCTTCCTATAAGCTGCTGGGCAAGGCGTAGGTATGTTAAATCGATATGCACTGAACTGCCAACTCCAAATACTCCAGTGCTAGTGGTTGGTAGAGGTGATACTGCTGGACGTCGACCCAACCATCGCATAAAGAAAGAATTCTGAAAACCAGATATTAAGTAAATCGTGAACACATAGAACTGTTATTAATCTAGGGAAACCACTAAACCCATAGGAGTAAAAGCATATGGGAAATGGGGGGGGGGGGAATCAGATCCAATTCAAGAGGAGGACAGATCTACCTTTTCGAATCACAAATCCTTCACTGGTGTGAGGTGTGAATAAGAATATTCTTCAGTTGAATAGATTACATATTTTTTTCAATATGCACTACTGATATGATTGTTAATACCATATCAATATTTACTTAAATTATCAAAGTTATTGCTTTATTCAGATACTAACGTTAATAATAAGGGGTAAATCAATTTACGAGAAACTACATGATAGCTAATTTTAGACTAATTTAAAGAGCAAAAGGGGGTTATTATTAGCATTATGTTCTTGGGAAACTGGTAAATCTGTAGGGAGTTGTACAGTATATAGGAAATAGGAGCCTCAGGTTTGATTCAAGGAAGGGGAGGGTAAGTACAATTATATGGCTCAAGGAGCCCCTCACTGGTATTTTGTCTGCTGAAGATTCACATGTGTATGGTTGGTGATTTATGCTTCAGTGTAATGCTGATGCTTCCGTGCACTTGCTACCTAACTTTTTTAACAAAGGCAAAATAACCTAACCTAGCGACTTCAAAATAAAAAATATCTGCAGCTGAGAATATACCCTTCGAATTATATGAGGTGCTATGTAAAACTATGATTTCAAGGACTGAAAATGCACCCTATGTCATATGGCTCCCCAGACAAGTAATGTTTGTAGTGCATCTTCATCATAAAATTGTTATTATTAATATTTTTTTTAGTTAAATATGAGGCCTATAGAGCAAGGGGCTGGTAACCCCTTCTGTAAAAATTACCAAATTTAAAAACTTTCGTTTTTCTTTTTAGGTCACCCTGCCTTGGTGGGATATGGCCAGTTCATTAAAAAAACAAAATGAGGCCTATATGCTGCACGGCAAAATAGGGAAATGTAATACAGTATGTAAAATGCTGACACTTACCATTTCATCTGCTAGTCCATGACGAACTCGAACTGCATCTCGAGGAGGAGTTTCAGGACTCATTAATGCTAAGGTAGCCTGAGTAAGTAGCAGCAAGAGCGCTTGCTCTGCACAAATAGCTAACACTCGAAGACACAGGCCAACTTCAGGTACGCCACCACGGCATGGAGATACTCCACGACTTTCCTGTTGCAATTATTATTTCTATGAATTCATAATTGGGGAAAAATATTTTCAGAGCATAACACTGTGCAATAAAAGTATACAAGTTAACAATAATTTTCCGTCTTACATACGTATATATGATAAATGCTCAATCTCACCGTTTCACAGACAGGCTATCTCATGTACGTATCCTACAGTACAAAAACATGTTTAGAAAAGTGTTTTCCTTGACATACAGCAACTAAGAATAGAAAAAGTAACAGCAATAGAAAACAAATGACCAATGTGAAGTGTGTACTAGTTACCCATTGACACATCACTGTGGTGAAAATTTAGACAAGCAACTTTCCCCCATTAATGGTTCTTCTTTGGTTACACACAACAGTGCTATCTGGCTTAACGACTCAAAAGATATAATGAGTGCGCACTGTTGGCAATTTTTCTTTTTTATAAAATAAGGCAAGATGTGATTCTTTACATCTTGCCTTATTTTTGGCCAGTAAAACTCTTTCAATACTCTCTATAGAGTTTTCGTAATCTCTAAATGACCTCCTAAAGAGGAATTGTGGGCTATGTTCAAAATTTGTGATGTAAATTTCTTAGGAACCAGCAGGCTATCTGATTCTGGGCTTCCCCCTATTATATAAAATTGGTCAAAGAAAACAGGTACTGTGAATACAGTGGAACCCCAGTTTTTGTCCTTAATCCGTTCCAGAAGGTCGGTTGAAATCCGAAATGGACGAAAACCAAAGTAATATTTCCCATAAGAAATAATGTAAATCCAATTAATCCATTCCAGACACCCAAAAATATTAACAAAAAATACATTTTATAAAGAATAACTATAGTTTTACATACAAAAAACAATGAGAAATATATATTTTATTATTTTATTATCACACTGGCCGATTCCCACCAAGGCAGGGTGGCCCGAAAAAGAAAAACTTTCACCATCATTCACTCCATCACTGTCTTGCCAG
The DNA here is from genome assembly GCF_038502225.1 of Cherax quadricarinatus. Classification (NCBI taxonomy): domain Eukaryota; kingdom Metazoa; phylum Arthropoda; class Malacostraca; order Decapoda; family Parastacidae; genus Cherax; species Cherax quadricarinatus. The sequence continues at coordinate 20,524,109 of NC_091317.1, forward strand.
AAGGGTGCTTTACACTACAGTTTTTAAACTGCAACATTAACACCCCTCCTTCAGAGTGCAGGCACTGTACTTCCCATCTCCAGGACTCAAGTCCGGCCTGCCGGTTTCCCTGAACCCCTTCATAAATGTTACTTTGCTCACACTCCAACAGCACGTCAAGTATTAAAAACCATTTGTCTCCATTCACTCCTCTCAAACACGCTCACACATGCCTGCTGGAAGTCCAAGCCCCTCGCACACAAAACCTCCTTTACCCCCTCCCTCCAACCTTTCCTTGGTCGACCCCTACCCCGCCTTCCTTCCACTACAGACTGATACACTCTTGAAGTTATTCTGTTTCGCTCCATTCTCTCCACATGTCCGAACCACCTCAACAACCCTTCCTCAGCCCTCTGGACAACAGTTTTGGTAATCCCGCACCTCCTCCTAACTTCCAAACTACAAATTCTCTGCATTATATTCACACCACACATTGCTCTCAGACATGACATCTCCACTGCCTCCAGCCTTCTCCTCGCTGCAACATTCATCACCCATGCTTCACACCCATATAAGAGCGTTGGTAAAACTATACTCTCATACATTCCCCTCTTTGCCTCCAAGGACAAAGTTCTTTGTCTCCACAGACTCCTAAGTGCACCACTCACCCTTTTCCCCTCATCAATTCTATGATTCACCTCATCTTTCATAGACCCATCCGCTGACACGTCCACTCCCAAATATCTGAATACATTCACCTACTCCATACTCTCTCCCTCCAATCTGATATCCAATCTTTCATCACCTAATCTTTTTGTTATCCTCATAACCATACTCTTTCCTGTATTCACTTTCAATTTTCTTCTTTTGCACACCCTACCAAATTCATCCACCAATCTCTGCAACTTCTCTTCAGAATCTCCCAAGAGCACAGTGTCATCAGCAAAGAGCAACTGTGACAACTCCCACTTTATGTGTGATTCTTTATCTTTTAACTCCACGCCTCTTGCCAAGACCCTCGCATTTACTTCTCTTACAACCCCATCTATAAATATATTAAACAACCACGGTGACATCACACATCCTTGTCTAAGGCCTACTTTTACTGGGAAATAATTTCCCTCTTTCCTACATACTCTAACTTGAGCCTCACTATCCTCATAAAAACTCTTCACTAATTTTAATGGATAAATGAACATTTAAATCACTTTTACCTTTACTGAAGAGACTTACTGGAGTATGGAAGACAGCAAGGACAGGAGAGGGAAGAGAGGTTATTGTTTGGAAGGGAAATCCCCCTCCGTAAGGACTTCAGGTATCAAAGCCCTATCTGGGGTTACTTCCCTTCTTTGTCTTTTACTGGCACTAGGATCAGCTTGAGAGTCACTGGACCATGCAGACATGGCTTGCAACAGCTTTGTTAGGGTGATAGCTCTCCACCAACTTTTCCACATCCTACGTACATGATATTTAACGTGGCCCAGAGCCATATTATTACCATCGACATACCATGTCGATGGTAATAATATGCCTCGATGGGAGACGGCCGACTTGTTAAAAAAAAAATATATATATATATGCTTCAGTGTAAACACGATCTACACATCCCCTACCCACTCTAAAGCCTCCTTGCTCATCCGCAATCCTACTCTCTGTCTTACCTCTAATTCTTTCAATAATAATCCTACCGTACACTTTTCCTGGTATACTCAGTAAACTTATTCCCCTCTTTCATACATTTATTAAACAAAAATTACCAACCACTCTAATACTACATCATTCCCTACTTTTAACATTTCTGTCATGATCCTGTCAGTTCCAGCTGCTTTACCCCCTTTCATTCTATGTAATGCCTCACGCACCTCCCCCACACTCACATCCTGCTCTTCTTCACTCCTACAAGATCGTATACCTCCCTGGCCAATGCGTGAAATTACCGCCTCCCTTTCTTCGTCGACATTTAAAAATTCCTAAAAATATTCCCGCCATCTCCCCATCTACTAACTCCCCTACTCAGTTTTTAACTGACAAATACATTCATTCCCTAGGCTTTCTTAACTTGTTTAATTCACTCCAAATTTTTTTTCATATTTTCATCAAAATTTCTTGACAGTGTCTCTCCCATTCTATCATCTGCTCTCCTTTTGCACTCCCTCACCACTCTCTTCTAGTTAAATACTTACAATTTTTGTCGACTAGTACACTAGAATTGGCCGAAAATAGGGCTCAAAGTGGGCAAAATCGCCGATGCGTAAACATCATCGAGACCACTAACCTCATGAGAGCATAATTCCATAAGTTTTCCATCAAATTTCATATTTTTGGTGTCATTATGATCAGGAAAAGATTCTCTATCTTTTCCTAAGAAAAATAATTTTTTTTTTGAAAAATTTTCGACCCTGAGGACAAGTTTAGGAGAGGGCCTCTCGACCCTTAAAGGGTTAAAGGAGGGGTTTGGGATATTGGCAGTTTGGAGGGATATGTTATATATGTATCTTTACATATGCTTCTAAACTGTTGTACCTGGGTGCCTCTGCAAAAACATTGATTATGTATGAGTGAGGTGAGTGTGTTGAATGATGATGAAAATATTTTCTTTTTGGAGATTTTTTTTCTTTTTGGGTCACCCTGCCTCGGTGGAAGACAGCCGACTTGTTGAAAAAAAAAAAATTAGTATCATGAACATATGAGTGGCCCAGGGGGACGCGTCTGGTATGGATGATTTCCGAGCGGAGGTACGAAACCCGGGGTAAAATTTCGCCCAAAAAATTGGTCGAAATCCAAATTGTATGATATCCGCACTGGACGAAATCCGGGGTTCCACTGTATATAGATCAATCACTAATATTCTATACCAACTGGAAAAAACAAATATTGCAATCGAATCTGTAAAGTGTTAAAAATGCTGCAAATATACACAAGGAATAAATAGTTTTCAGACTGCCATTATAATGGTAGGCCAGTAGAGGGTGAGCAGCTCCATCAATTGATGGAGTAAGTGAAGAAATGTGCTGGAGTAAATTTAATAATCACCTTTTCTGCAAGCCAATCTACTAAAAAACTATGTATTGCAAAGGTTGTCCAGGTAATGTATGCCTGAAATGTCCATTGTGTTACAAAGTCTAACAAGATTATTGGTAATACAAGAAGTAGGTAGGTATATGGACACAAATAACTGATAAGACATTTGCTGTAACTACATTTCACTCATCAGAAGTTTTGTCAAACTAATACAATGTATGGACATTCAGTATATAAAGGGAGTGTAGAAGGTGGGGCGTTCTTGAAGGCAGTAGTGGTGCCATCATCTGCAGCAGCCACTGATGCATGGTAAAATTATTTTAAGTGGTGATGGTAGAGCTAGAGAAATGTGTTGGAGTAAATTTAGGGATCTCTATGAGGCAGGGCCAGGAACTGAGAATTGACCCCTGCAACAACAAATAGACGAGTACAAATAAGTGAGCATGAACACACACACGAATAAAAAAAATAACCAGCATTGTGAAAAACATTCGTACTTGCGCTAGTCACAATAATATAGTAAATCTTCGATATAATGGACTTTTAAATTTATGGTTAAATTGTATTTTAAACTCCTTTATTTTCAAAGTTTATTGCACTATATCTGTAAAATGTATGTACAGTACTATATTAGGTATATAGTTAAGTACTTTAGTGTTTCCTTTTGCTATATTTTAACATTATTCTGATTTAACAGATACCCAGATCATCCCTTTATTAGTCTATTATATCAAGGGTTTACTATAATTACAAAACAATAAACAAATACATAAAGGTATTCGACTTGCCCTTGAAGCATGATTGTCATAAAGATCAAGTACAGATGTAAGCGAAGCCAAACTGGGCTGAGCACTTGGGTCGTGAGCAGACACTGGACGGAAAGATGGATGGAAGAAGAGCATCCATGCTCCAACATCTATTCCAGGCCCACATAAAAGGTCAGTTAAATTAGGACCTAAGGAGCCAATGGCACCAAGACAGGCACATAGCACCTGCAAAACAGAAACTTAATTATATTAATACAGTGGACCCCCACATAACGATTACCTCCGAATGCGACCAATTATGTAAGTGTATTTATGCAAGTGCATTTGTACGTGTATGTTTGGGGGTCTGAAATGGACTAATCTACTTCACAATATTTCTTATGGGAACAAATTCGGTCAGTACTGGCACCTGAACATACTTCTGGAGTGAAAAAATATCGTTAACCGGGGGTCCACTGTATGCTGTATATGTGAAGGAGGCTGCAGTTGGGAGCAGTAGAGATATCACATTCAAGGGCAATGTGAATTTTATGCAAACAATTCAGAGTGTGGAGATTAGGTGTGGGTTTATCAAAAGTATAATTCAGAGTTTTGGGTATTTAGAAAGGATGGAGCAGAATAGGAAGACAGAGAGGGTATATTAATCTGGGATTTAGTGGAGAAGTGGTTTTTATGATTTAATGTGCTGTTAGTGTGTGAGCAAGGTAACATTCACTAAGAGATTCAGGAAAAACTGGTAAGCCAGATTTGAGTCCTAGGAAAGGTTTAGGATGTTCCAATTTGGATAGTCATCTGAACTGTGATGTCAGCATACTTTGGGCAACACGGTGATTAAAGGAATGACAGTGAATGTTCTTCCTCTTATCTGGGTCACTACTTCAGTGGGAGGTAGAGGGTTATCTCAGTGAGAAATAACAAGTGTACTGAAATAATGTGAAGAACTAATCCCTTATCATAAAGACACAGGACTAGAAGAGAATTGTTTGGAAGCAACAATCATACAGACCTGCAACAGAATCATGGGCTATTTAATATTGTAAAGCCACTTAGTGAATTCCTCTTACATGGAAAAACCTAAAGCCCATGCCCATCACTCTTGATATTCCTTCAATGGGTTTCGAGTTTTTCTACTCCTTGGGCCAGATTCATAACAGATGACAACCCAAATTTAAATATATTTCTCTGCATTTCTATTCACTGTGCTTTTATTCAGTGTTCTGTCCTGTCACATTACTCTTTGTATTACTTGTTAAAACTACTCGGAGCAAAATGTCTTCTATAATAAAGGTTTCTTCTGCACTGTCTACCATACAAAGAACTAACCTGTAACATCTGATTGAGAACAGCAGTGGTATTGGCAGAAATATTAGCTGTAGTAGATGCAACAGAGGACTCTACAGCAGCAGGGGTGGACAGTGGTGCTGTACCTCCACTACTGCTCTTCTCCCCACTTAACTCCATCTGTACTACCTGCAAACCAAGTCACACAACTCACATTAATGTCAGATGGAAATCATTGTATTTACATTTAACTTTATTTTTTAGTTTCTATTTTCTTTAAGCATTATATAATATTTTATATAATTTTCTTCAATTCACCACCATGCCAAACTGGACTGATTGGTATTACTCAAAGGCCCAGACAACAACTGTGAAGAGAAAAAACTTGGAGTGAGATATACTACTACTACAATAACATCACCATGGTCATCCTCAAGCTCCACCACCATCTTCACTGCCATCCACGAGCATCACCAGTGATGCACGACCACCTCTTTCATCCATAATCAGCACGCAATGCAGCAGCAGCAGCACAGGTAACATTCCCAAGCACTGCCAGTCATGCAGTAGCAGCACCAGTATCATTCACAAGCAACATCAGTGCCATTCACAAGCAACATCAGAACCATTTACCAGCAGTACTTGTACATACCATGTAACAAGTACTATTAGTCATGCTACATTACCACTAGTGCCTTCCACAAACAACACCATCCACAAGCAACACCAGCAATGCAGCACTACCACCGCCTACACCAGTGCAATTTGCAAGTGCCACTAGTGATACAGCAACACCACCAAGATCCACATTCACCATCAGTGATACACCACCATTACCACCATCCACAAATGCCCCAGTGATGCAGCAACACCATTCACAATACCACCAATGATGAAAAACTACCATCATTCACAAGCAACAGAATTTTTTTTTTTCAATGAATCGACCATATCTCACTGAGATCACCTGTATAAATTACTAAATTTAAAAAGAAAAATGAAAGTTTTTCTTTTTAAATTTAGTAATTTATACAGGAGAAAAATTAATTACCTATTAAAATTTCAAGGAAAGTAAGTGTCAGATATGGAGACCTTGTGTCTTTTCTAATTAAAAAAGCAATGAAAACTCATATATGCCTACTTTCGTGTTTTCATGGAGAACAATACTTTGGAACCAACCAGGCGACACATGAAGCAGCAAGAACGGTTAAATTAAGAGTGAAACTGACAAGCTGTTACATAGGTCTGGTCACAGACCAGGACCCGGGGACATTGTGACCCCTTAAACCACCCTCAGGGTATGGTTCAGGAGAGGCACTGAAGAAATGGAGAAAATATTTTGAGGAACTGTGAAGTATTAAACCCATGTGGGTCATAAATAAGCCTTAATGCAGAATATGAAAATAATGGGATACTAACCCTTGGTGTGCAGAGCAAGTGTGTTGTCAAGTGAATGCAACGAGTAGTGGCTGCTGTCAACTGGGAGTGTGATGCTGGGTGCATAACAATCCAAAGTGAAGAATGTGGGGCTAGTGCTGTTACTAGGGCTGCTGTTGCTAAAGCAAGACCTGGCTGCCGATGAGGAGCTGCCAATGATCCACTTAATGCTGAAAGGTGAACAGCAGCCACATTCACCCCGCCTTCGACTCCTCCAACACCCTCACGCATAACACCCCACACCACTCCCCACACCACTTCACTAAGCAGACTAGTCTAGTAAAAGAAAAAACAAGGGTAAATAAAATATTTACATTTAATGTTCAAGTAGAAGAAAATAATGTATACTACACTGATAGCAACCTACTGATCACAATACTCTTCTGTATTTTACTATGTCAATGATGAACATCAGAATGCTTTTATGATAAACAGTAACTTACTAATATATGACAGGCATACAAAACTTTCTACTGCAAAACTGTTTTATTAGTTAGCTCACTTTTGAAGGTGGTATAACTAATGTTAGAGTTGATGAAAGAGTATGTGTGGAGAGTTCTTCTGAAAGCTGTGAAATGCGGGAGAGCGTGGCCAGTAGACGCAGTAATTCCCCTACTACTTCTTCCTCCCCATTCTAAAAAGATAAAATTAATATAAACTGAAAACAGATAACACACAAAAATACCTTATTCTTTAATTTGATTTAATATTGGTAATTTAGAAAGAAACAATGCTTGTTCTAGATAGAATATACCACAGTATAAATAAAGTTGTCCATTCAATAATGTAAGGCCAGTAAAACAGAACAGTGTTAAGATATTATGAAACCACAATGATTGAATAATATTTGGCCAGTAGAATGGAGCAGTGTTATGATATAAATTAAATAACAAAAACTCACTTAGTGCAAGAAAAAATATAAGCTTTTTCAACACACCAACTTTCTCCCACCGAGGTAGGGTGACCCGAAAAAGAAGAAATTCTCTCACCATCACTCACTATCACTGTCTTGACAGAGGCATGACAACATTATAGCTCAGTTGCCCCTCCAAACTGCAATATCCCCCACCCCTTCTTCAGAGTGCAAGTACTGTATCTCCCACCTCCAGGAGTTACTGTACCTCATGTAGTTTTGTTTTGAAAAATTCTTCACTCACTCCAGCTTTATATGCCTTCTTTATTAAACTACTTTTATTCCTTCTCAATGATTAAATCATATCAATAGCTCAGCTTTCACTATGAGGCATCAGGTCCCTCATTTTATGCTGTAGATGCATTCCAGGTCTGAGAAAAAATTAATTCTGCATATGACTCTTCAAAACTCTGTAAACTGCACTGGTTGAATACTGCAAGTGTATAACACATATACAGAATTACCATCAGAAGCAGGACATTATACATTAACAAATTCACACAAAGCAAATCTGCATAAAATGAGGGGAACCCTACCTCTCACACCAAATATAAATCATAGTGTGAACAAAAAATACTAGATTATTATTTTCACAAAGAATCTGTAATTCCAAGATCATTGAGTACTGTGAGAAGTATATATAATGAACGTACCTTCATATAGATTTCAGCAGCATGGAGGAGCGAGGGCACTACTGGGCAGTAAGCTAGGTGCTGTTGGGCAGTCTCATCCTGGCAGCGTAAGAGACACTGGTGTAAGAGAGCTGTAGCAAGGCTTAATGTGGCTGCAGAAGTACAACTGTGTAACTTCGACCCTGCCAGTCTACCATGTTGCTGCACCAAACCCACCACAGGATTCAACAAAGGTAAAACTTGACCTGGAAAATAATAATAACTAGAGCAATATATGAATGTTTCCTTCTTTGGGTCAACCTGCCTTAGTGGAAGATGACCATTAAGTTAAAGAAAAAGTAATACGAGTACCCAGCAGGCTTGTGTGAGCATATTAGATAGGAATGTGTGGAGACAAGTGGCTTTTAATGAACATGCTGTTAGTGTGTTAGCAAGGTAACTTTTATGAAGTGATTCAGGGAAACCTGGAGAAGGGAAGGGCAGTGCCTGCACTCTAAAGGAGGGATGGGGATGTTGCAGTCAGAGGGGCACTCTGATTGTGATGTTAACACTTCTAGAAAGACTGCAATTGAGTGTATGTTGGTGAATGTGATTTCTTCTTTGGGTCACCCTGTCTTGGTGGGAGATGGCCATTGTATAACAATAAGAATAATAATAATAATAACAATAATAATGAGCAAGGGGCTAGTAACCTCTTCTCCTGTATATATTACTAAATGTAAAAGGAGAAACTTGTGTTTTTCCTTTTGGGTCACCCTGCCCTGGTGGGATACGGCTGGTTTGTCAAGAAAAAAAATAATAACAATAAAAATTCATAAAACATCATGGCGAAGTGGGACTGAATTCTTCCTCTGTAAGCCATACATGTCATAAGAGGCAACTAAAATACCGAGAGCAAGGAGCTAGTAACCCCTTCTGCATACATTACTAAATTTTAAAAAAGAAACTTTCGGTTTTCTTTTTAGGTCACCCTGCCGTTGTGGGATACAGCTGGTTTGTTGAAAAAAAAATTAATAAATATATACTATTTACAGTAAGGCCCCGCTTTATGATGTTCTGCTAATACAGACATTTCAAATTACGACCAAAACTCGCTACAGCTACCCCTCTTTCTAATATGGTCACCGCACCTCACCTGGTTTGTTTATATTCTCAGTGAGCATGACTCTCCATTATGTTTGGAAACTTTCCAAAATTTCAAGTGTTTTAACCCTTTCAGGGTCCGTCCCGTAGATCTACGGCTTTACGTTCAGGGTCCAAACCGTAGATCTACGCCATGAGCTCAGCTCACTCTGATAACTGTGAGTGGTACATTTGGGCCTAGATATGAGAGAATACATCTATGTGGTATGTGTGCACCACATAAAACAGATCCTGCAGCACACTGTGTATAATGAGAGAAAAAAAATGAAATCATGATTTTTCGATTAAAAGAGCAACTTTGCAGTGTTTTTTCGTATGTTTTTTATAGTTGTATTTGCGATTTCTTGGTCTCATTTGATAGAATGGAAGACATATTACAGAAATAGAGATGATTTTGATTGGTTTTAGCAATGGAAATGGCTTGAAACTGAGCTCAAAGTAGCAGAAATGTTAAATTTTTGCCGATATTCAAGAGTAAACAAACGACCTCACACGTCTAATACACGTCAGCTGGTGGGTCTAATATACATTCACAAATATGGTGATGATATTTATACAATTATTACAGTATTGCATAACAGTAAATCTTCTATTTTTTGGTGTGAATAAAAATTCATTATGTGAATAAAAAATCAAAATGGAATTTATTTGTAAAGCCTCAAAACATAACTAATGAACAGAGGAAATGTTAGTTTAGTGCCAGGAATGCCTACATTGTTCATTCTAGACCCTATTTTGAAATTGGAATATTTTGAACTTTGTGTTAAATTGGCCAAATTAACAATTTCCGATCACTTTATTTTGTAGTTGAAACAGTTGACTTGGCGATTTCTTGTGCTCAATCGATAGAATAGAAGTAATACTAGTGAAATAGCTAAGAATTTGGTTGATTGGAATAATGTAATTGGCCTAAAATGGGAGTCAAAGTCGGCAAAATCGCCGATTCGTAAATATCGCTGACACATCAAAATTCGTGAGAGCATAATTTCGTCAATTTTCCACCAAATTTCGTACTTTTTGTTTTATTACCTTCACAAAAAGATTCTCTATGATTTCATAAGAAAAAATAAAAATTTTTTTTTTTTTGAAAATTCTTGGACACTGGTGCGTGACTCCAGATTTGGGCCTTGGACCCTGAAAGGGTTAAAGTTATCTCATATTTTATATATACATGTACTCTGATAATTATACTTATGTGTAACTGTACCTAAATAAACTTACACACTGTGCTGGTGTGCAGGTACACATTAACCCTTTGACTGTTTCAGGCCCCTCTCTGAAACTGTCATTCTATGTCGCCAAATATTCAAAAAAAAAAAATTATTTTTTCTTATGAAAATGTTAAGATTATTTTTCTGAGTGTTTTAGTCCCAAAAAATTTTTTTTGCCATCGGTACTTACCGAGATATAGAGCCGTGAAGTTTGCAGAAAATGAGCCGCGTATGGCAACAGCGGCGACTGCCGCTCACCCGGTAAACTTTAGTTTACTTGTATTTGAAGGTTTGTTGTTTTTTTCACTATTTTATTTTTTCACATAACTTATGTGGCCTATGAGACCAAAGTAAGGTGCAATGTATATATATACACTCGTTGTATACAACACAATAAGCACACAAACATAATTATCAATATATTGTTTACAAAACTTGTTTACAAAAACAAACAAACAAACAAACAAACAAACAATTCTTCTTCTTCTTCTTCTTCTTCTTCTTCTTCTTCTTCTTCTTCTTCTCCTCCTCCTTCTTCTCCTCCTTCTTCTCCTCCTTCTTCTCCTCCTTCTTCTCCTCCTTCTTCTCCTCCTTCTTCTCCTCCTTCTTCTCCTCCTTCTTCTCCTCCTCCTTCTCCTCCTTCTTCTCCTCCTTCTTCTCCTCCTCCTTCTTCTCCTCCTCCTTCTTCTCCTCCTTCTTCTCCTCCTTCTTCTCCTCCTTCTTCTCCTCCTTCTTCTCCTCCTTCTTCTCCTCCTCCTTCTCCTCCTTCTTCTCCTCCTTCTTCTCCTCCTTCTTCTCCTCCTTCTTCTCCTCCTTCTTCTCCTCCTTCTTCTCCTCCTTCTTCTCCTCCTTCTTCTCCTCCTTCTTCTCCTCCTTCTTCTCCTCCTCCTTCTCCTCCTTCTTCTCCTTCTTCTCCTCCTTCTTCTCCTCCTTCTTCTCCTCCTTCTTCTCCTCCTTCTTCTCCTTCTTCTTCTCCTTCTTCTTCTCCTCCTTCTTCTCCTTCTTCTTCTCCTTCTTCTCCTTCTTCTTCTCCTTCTTCTTCTCCTTCTTCTTCTCCTTCTTCTCCTCCTTCCTCTCCTCCTCCTTCTCCTCCTTCTTCTCCTCCTTCTTCTCCTCCTTCTTCTTCTCCTCCTTCTTCTTCTCCTCCTTCTTCTTCTCCTCCTCCTTCTCCTCCTCCTTCTCCTCCTCCTTCTCCTCCTCCTTCTCCTCCTTCTCCTCCTTCTCCTCCTTCTCCTACTTCTCCTCCTCCTCCTCCTCCTTCTCCTCCTTCTCCTCCTCCTCCTCCTTGTGTGCGAGTGTGTGGCTTATAATTGTTTTGAGTCAGAAGTCGGCAGCTGTCAAAGTGACATATTGTCTCATTAGTCACTACCCCTACCCCTGTCAAAACAATGGGGTCGGATGCTGCTTCCCCTCCTCCATTCTATCTAATTATCTTTCTCCCTCATTCTATATCTTTCAATCTGTCTCTCTTTCTGTCTGCCTATCTCTGTCTCACAGGTACACATAAATACAAGTATACATAGTGTAAATTACCTAGGATAACCCAAGAAATCCAGACAAAGTGCTATACTCTGCTTGAAGATGTGAGTAAACGTGATGACACAGTCTTGTGGCTCTCTCTGAGACAGAGAGCTAGATGGACAGACAGGGAGCTTGACAGACAGACAAATAGACAGACAGAAATGTTTGTGTACCAGCAAAAACAAAGGGAGGCGATGGTCATGTAATATTACCCTCCTTTACGCTCATCAAAGTCAGCTCTTATCAGATGTTATCTCCCCTTATCTTGTCACTGTCATGGGGTGGACTTTTTTTTTTCTTGCTTCAAGGGAACAATATTATTACATCTTCTTCTTCCTCCTCCTCCTCCTCTTCTCCTCCTCCTCCTCCTCCTCCTCCTCTTCCTTCCCTCCTCCTCCTCCTCCTCCTCCTCTTCCTCCCCTCCTCCCCCTCCTCCTCTTCCATTGCTTTTGGTCTCAAACTCCTCCAAATCATGAAATTGATCTTCACTGACACTTCCATCTGTGTTAGAGCATCACTTGGGAAGAGAAGAGTCCCAGATTTGCTGGGGAATCACATATTTCTTACCACTAGACATGCTGAAAAATGACAACTGAAATGGCATTCCCACAATGCACCACTGGCTCCCCGATTTTTTTTATATGGTGCACACTGACCATGGAGACCCATTCTCTCACATGTGGGCCTAGCAGCTTTCTCCTGCTTGATTTGAAGCTGCTAGAATTTATGCGTATAAATACGTCAGAAACATTGGCTCGTAAGACGTATTTATACGTCGGAAACAGTCAAAGGGTTAAAATCACTAAGAGCATTTTATTAGTCTTGAGGATGCCATATTAACCCTTTGACTGTTGCAGGCCCCTTTCTGAAATTGCCATTCTATGTCACAAAATATTAAAAAAAAAAAAAAAAAATTAGTTTTTCTTATGAAAATGTTAAGATTATTTTTCTGAGTGTTTTAGTCCCAAAAAATTTTTTTTTTGCCATCAGTACTTACCAAGATATAGAGGTGTAAAGTTTGCAGAAAATGAGCCGCGTATGGCAACAGTGGTGACTGCCGCTCACCCAGTAAACTTTGGTTTACTTGTATTTGAAGGTTTGTTTTTTTTTTCACATAACCTATGTGGCCTGTGAGACCAAAGTAAGGTACAATGTACATATATACACTCATTGTATACAACACAATAAGCACACAAACATAATTATCAATATATTGTTTACAAAACTTGTTTACAAAATAAACAATACAAAAAATTGTTTATTACTATTGTTCTATAATATATATACCACTGTACAGTCACCGAACATATTCCTAGAAGTTGTGCAGCTTGTGGAACTCTTTGAAACATGGTGTCATACACAATGGTGTTTTACACTCTCACACATAAAACCAGTGTGTGTGCATTTTTGTGGACTTTTTTTTTCATGTGCAACGACAAAACGCCTTGTCTGAGCAGTTTTCTTCAAAGTATTAGCAGGCAGTTGTGTTATGTAGTTATCCTAGGTAAATGGTCGTGTCATCATTCCTTCCTTCCTGCATTCCTTTCCTACCTTCCTTCCTACATTCTTTCGTCTTTCCTTACTGTTTTCCTTCCTTTCATCTCGTCCTTCCTTCATTCCTGCCTTCCATTCTTCCTTCCTTCTGGTTTCTATAATATATATACACATATATAGTCACTGGATACTTTCATATAACTGCTATTATCTTCATTCATCAAGCTTGTCTTGTGTGGGAGTGTGTGGCTTATAATTGTTTTGAGTCAGGAGTTGGCAGCTGTCAAAATGACATATTATCTCATTACTTACTCCCCCTACCACCTGTCAAAACAATGGGGTTGGATGCTGCTTCCCCTCCATTCTATCTAATTATCTTTCTCCCTCATTTTGTCTCTTTCAATCTGTCTCTCTCTTTCTGTCTGTCTATCTCTGTCTCACAGGTACACATAAATACAAGTATACATAATGTAAATTATCTAGGATAACCCAAAAAATCCAGACAAAGTGCTATACTCTGCTTGAAGATGTGAGTAAACGTGATGATGACACAGTTTTGTGGCTCTCTCTGAGACAGAGCTAGAAGGATAGACAGGGAGGTTGGCAGACAAATAGACAGACAGAAATGTTTATGTACCAGCAAAAACAAAGGGAGGGCGATGGTCATCTAATCTTTTCTTATCAGCTGCACCCTCCCCCACCCTCGTTTATGTTCATCAAACGTCAGCTCTTATCAGATGTTATCTCCCCTTATCTCCTCGCTGTCATGGGGTGGAATTTTTTTTTTTTCTTGCTTCAAGGGAACAATATTATTACATGTTCTTCTTCTTCTTCTTCTTCTTCCTCTTCTTCCTCCTCCTCCTCTTCTCCTCCTCCTCTTCTCCTCCTCTTCTCCTCCTCCTCTTCCTCTTCCTATTCCTCTTCCTCTTCCTCCTTGTCCTCTTCCTCTTCCTGCTCCTCCTCTTCCTCTTCCTCCTCTTCCTCCTCCTCTTCTTCCTCCTCCTCCTCCTCCATTGCTTTTGGTCTCAAACTCCTGGAAATCATGAAATTGATCTTCACTGACACTTCCATCTGTGTCAGAGCATCACTTGGGAAGAGAAGAGTCCCAGATTTGCTGGAGAGTCGCATAGTATTTCTTACCGCTAAGCATGCTGAAAAAGGAAGAGTGAAATGGCATTCCCACAATGCACCACTGGCTCCCCGATTTTTCTTATATGGTGCACACTGACCATGGAGACCCATTCTCTCACATGTGGGCCTACCAGTTTTCTCCTGCTTGATTTGAAGCTGCTAGAATTTATGCGTATAAATACGTCAGAAACAGTGGCGTGTAAGACGTGTATATATATGGCGTAAACAGTCAAAGGGTTAATAATGATAATAATACACAATAATAATCACTCTGAGGCACATAAAATGTCGTATACAGCCTCTCCTCACTTAGTGATGTACATGTTTACTGATGCCTTGGATTTACAAAGGGCTCTCTGACCAGTATTCATACCTAAATAATGTATATTAGAGATGATTTCCTCTATTCTGTTTATTTCAATATACAGTACACTACTGTATAAACATTTAAAAATATACCAGAAATGTTATAAATGGTGCAAAGGTGACGTTAAAACTATCAAAGATGGTTGACACAAACTCACTACCATTATAGTATGCTCCTCATTTAGCAACGAATTTGTTTAACGATGTGGTCTTAGGAACGGAACTCTGTCGTTAAGTGAGGAGAGGCTGTATTATGTTAGTATAAACATTTTCATTATTCCATCTATGATATATTTTTAAATTATATAATAAACATGCTACATAACATATAAATATGATAAATACACCCCACAGTGGAATATAAATATGAGATGTTAGGTGTAAGTGAACATGAATCAATCATAACCAGACACATTCATCTGTTTGTTTACATCCTCCGTGTCTCTCTCCTCTCTCGTTTACTCATTCTCTCTCTCTTGTTAACTCATTTTACTTCGTTTACTCATCTCTCACCCTACATTAACCCTTAAACTGTCCAAACTTAGATCTACGTTGATGTGCATAGTGCTCCGAACGTAGATCTACGTTTTTTTTACATGCTTTCAAATGGAGAAAATAAAGGTTGGAGCGCTACACACATCAATGTAGATCTACGTTTGAACAGTTTAAGGGTTAAGACTACAAATATTTTAAGGTAATTAATGAATGTTCTCCATGGGGAAGTGGAACAGAATTCTGCCTCCGTAAGCCATGCGTGTCGTAAGAGGCGACTAAAATGCCGGAAGCAAGGGACTAGTAACCCCTTCTCCTGTATACATTACTAAATGTAAAAGGAGAAACTTTCGTTTTTCCTTTTGGGCCACCCCACCTCGGTGGGATACGGCCGGTGTGTTGAAAGAAAGAAGAATTAATGAATGTACTGTACATGTATTTTACCACTCTAGGGTGCTTTAAATGTACCATAGTATATTACGTGTGGGTGAGGTGGGGTGGCCTGGCCAGGCTGACTATCATACTTCCCACACCTGAATTCATACAAATAAATACTACTCGCCTCTCATTTTACATTAAGACTACAAATATTTTAAGGTAAGTAATGGGTGTACCATGTGTGTATTTTACTTTTTATTATAGGGAGGGGTGTTAATGTTGCAGTTTAAAAACTGTAGTGTAAAGCACCCTTCTGGCAAGACAGTGATGGAGTGAATGATGGTGAAAGTTTTTCTTTTTCGGGCCACCCTGCCTTGGTGGGAATCGGCCAGTGTGATAATAAAAAATACCTAGTTCTATTGCTAACTTAATACAGTAAGGTCCCGCTTTACGGCGTTTTGCCTTACGGCGATGTCAAATTATGACCAAAATTTGCTATACGGCAAGCGGTCTTTCAAATACGGCGCCCCCCACCCGCTTTGTTTACATTTTCCGTGACCACATCTATTCTCAGGAAACTTTCCAAAATTTCAAGTGTTTTAAAGTTACTGCATATTTTATATATACTCTGATAATTATACTTATGTGTACCTGTACCTAAATATACTTACACACTGTGCTGGTGTGCTGGTGTGCAGGTACACATTAAAATCACTAAGTCTCTCTCTACTCATGATGCCAATACTATGTAATAATAATCACTCTTGGGCACACTAAATGTCTTATTTTACATCAATATAGGCATTTTCATTAATCCATCTATGATATTTTCCTCAAAATTATATATAAAACCCATTACATAGCATATAAACATGATACATACACTCGCAGAATAAAAATTTATGTAAATAAGAGATTTGTTTACAAAGCAGCTGTGTAGGTAGTGTCGGAAGAATTACATTTTCTCTAGTCAAACTGGGGGATAACTGTAGAAAAATATTCTTTTCGTATGCCTTTACTCTATATATAGCAATTCACGACCCTTGTGGGTTTAGTGTTTTTTATAATAAATAATAATAATAATAATATTATTATTATTATTATTATTATTATTATTATCTTCATTCACTCTATAAATGGTGTGTTGCTGTTTGTTTATTCTGAACTAACTTGTACAACTTGTACACAATGTAAGAGTATTTGTATTGTGAGGTAATTATTATTATAATAAAAAAATACTGAGGCAAATGTTTTACAAACTCTTACAAATGGACGTGAATGAACTAAAAGTAGACACATATTAATACGCATTTATTTCGCCTGACCAAGTGATCATCCACTACCTGTTCAGTTTGTGTTCTTACACTGTCTCAACTCTGTATCTCGTTCTCTCTCTCGTTTACTCTTTCGTTAACTAGTTGGCTCTCATTGATGATGGCGTCTAAGGTTAGCTGTAATAAAAAGAGAAGTCGTAAGCCTCTTGCTTTAAGTGCCAAGTTAGAGGATGATGGTGTACCATTCTGATTTTATTCAATAAACACTCTGCCACTCACCTCTCACACATTAATATTAATATTTTAAGGTAAGTAATAAGTGTACTCTGTGTGTATCTTACCTTTTATTGTGTTTTTAATGCCCATTTCTATTGCTAACTCAATATAAGTTAGTGTAAACTTGTTGTCTGGCATTTATTGCATATTTTATGTGTGCTCTGATAATAATACTTGTGGAGCTGTGTGGTAGACGGGTGGAGGGACAACATTACGTTTTCTCTGTTCAGTCATCAGAGAAAACGTGTATGAATCTGCGTTTGGCCCAGCCACTCCCTCACTCCGCTTTTATTTACAATTTTCGGCATGAATTATTCATTACTTCTACCTTCGTTTATGATGGCATCTAAAGGTAGTTGTTAGAAATGATTAAATTCAGTGAACAAGGCATGTCTATGTTAATAATATGGCTCTGGGCCACAGTGTAGGTAGCCGGTAGGTGTAGCCCAGGTGGGCTACACCTACCAGTTACCTACACTGACTTCCTACAAATAAATACTACTCACCTCTCTTCCTATATTAAGACTACACATATTTTAAGGTAAATAATAAGTGTACTGTATGTGTATTTTACCTCTCTGGGATGTTTTAAATATTGTATATTAAGTATGAGACAGGGAGCCAGGGCTACCTATACCTGCGCTACCTGCACCTGACTTCCTACAAATAAGTACTACTCACCTCTCTCCCTACATTAAGATTACAAATACTTTAAGATAAGCAATAAATTTACTGTGTTTTTAATGCCTAGTTCTATTACTAACTTAATATAATTTAGTGTAAACTTGATGTCTGGCATTTATATGCATTTATAAATGGAAAAAAATGGCGTTCTGCCTTCCGGCAATGTCTGCTTTCCGGCGACAGCCTGGAACCTAACCCGCCATATAAGTGGGGGCCCTACTGTATGTGTTAGTGTAAACTTGTTATCTGGCATTTATATGCATTTATAAGAGGAAAGAAACAGCGTTCCACTTTCCGGTGGTAGCCTGGAACCTAACCTGCCATATAAGTGGGGCACTACTGTATTTTTTTTTTTTTTTTTCAACAAGTCGGCCGTCTCCCACCGAGGCAGGGTGACCCAAAAAAGAAAGAAAATCCCCAAAAAGAAAATACTTTCATCATCATTCAACACTTTCACCATACTCACACATTATCACTGCTTTTGCAGAGGTGCTCAGAATACAACAGTTTAGAAGCATATACGTATAAAGATACACAACATACCCCTCCAAACTGCCAATATCCCAAACCACTCCTTTAAAGTGCAGGCATTGTACTTCCCATTTCCAGGACTCAAGTCCGACTATATGAAAATAACCGGTTTCCCTGAATCCCTTTACTAAATATTACCCTGCTCACACTCCAACAGATCGTCAGGTTCCAAGTATCATTCGTCTCCATTCACTCCTATCTAACACGCTCATGCACGCTTGCTGGAAGTCCAAGCCCCTCGCCCACAAAACCTCCTTTACCCCCCCTTTCCAACCCTTTCGAGGACGACCCCTACCCCTCCTTCCTTCCTCTATAGATTTATATGCTTTCCATGTCATTCTACTTTGATCCATTCTCTCTAAATGACCAAACCACCTCAACAACCCCTCTTCTGCCCTCTGACTAATGCTTTTATTAACTCCACACCTCCTAATTTCCACACTCCGAATTTTCTGCATAATATTTACACCACACATTGCCCTTAGACAGGACATCTCCACTGCCTCCAACCGTCTCCTCGCTGCTGCATTTACCACCCAAGCTTCACATCCATATAAGAGTGTTGGTACTACTACTATACCTTCATACATTCCCTTCTTTGCCTCCATAGATAACGTTTTTTTGACTCCACATATACCTCAACGCACCACTCACCTTTTTTCCCTCATCAATTCTATGATTAACCTCATCCTTCATAAATCCATCCGCTGACACTTCAACTCCCAAGTATCTGAAAACATTCACTTCTTCCATACTCCTCCTCCCCAATTTGATATCCAATTTTTCTTTATCTAAATCATTTGATACCCTCATCACCTTACTCTTTTCTATGTTCACTTTCAACTTTCTACCTTTACACACATTCTCAAACTCATCTACTAACCTTTGCAATTTTTTCTTTAGAATCTCCCATAAGCACAGTATCATCAGCAAAAAGTAACTGTGTCAATTCCCATTTTGAATTTGATTCCCCATAATTTAATCCCACCCCTCTACCGAACACCCTAGCATTTACTTCTTTTACAACCCCATCTATAAATATATTAAACAACCATGGTGACATTACACATCCCTGTCTAAGACCTACTTTTACCGGGAAGTATTCTCCCTCTCTTCTACACACCCTAACCTGAGCCTCACTATCCTCATAAAAGCTCTTTACAGCATTTAGTAATTTACCACCTATTCCATATACTTGCAACATCTGCCACATTGCTCCTCTATCCACTCTATCATATGCCTTTTCTAAATCCATAAATGCAATAAAAACTTCCCTACCTTTATCTAAATACTGTTCACATATATGCTTCAATGTAAACACTTGAGCTACACATCCCCTACCCACTCTGAAGCCTCCCTGCTCATCTGCAATCCTACATTCTGTCTTACCTCTAATTCTTTCAATTATAACCCTACCGTATACTTTTCCTGGTATACTCAGTAAACTTATTCCTCTATAATTTTTACAATCTCTTTTGTCCCCTTTCCCTTTATATAAAGGGACTATACATGCTCTCTGCCAATCCCTAGGTACCTTCCCCTCTTTCATACATTTATTAAACAAAAGTACCAACCACTCCAACACTATATCCCCCCCTGCTTTTAACATTTCTGTCATGATCCCATCAGTTCCAGCTGCTTTACCCCCTTTCATTCTATGTAATGCCTCACGTACCTCCACCACACTTACATTCTGCTCTTCTTCACTCCTAAAAGATGGTATACCTCCCTGGCCAGTGCATGAAATTACCGCCTCCCTTTCTTCCTCAACATTTAAAAGTTCCTCAAAATATTCTCGCCATCTACCTAATACCTCCCTCTCCCCATCTACTAACTCCCCTACTCTGTATATAAAAGCAAAATTAACTGTTTCCTTCCAAGTTAAGGTGATCCAAAGGTGGACACACATTCACCATGTGGTGTGCATCGAGTATGTTACACTGTATTCGACGTTTATCATGCAACTATGGACATGCCCTCTCAACCAGTACACTGGCAATTCAGAGTATAACAGTTCTGGGGCCCTACTGCTGCATTTATTGTCCAGTTTAACCCACCAATCAGGTGAAAGCACAATTCCCCAGCTAAGGTGACATTATACATGTCTGCCTGGCTGAGAGGGCAGACTTTCTCCAACTCTAATCAAAACCACTCGCTGCCTTGAGTGGTTCTTGGTTGTCTCATTATTATACTGCTAACTTAAGATATCAACTTTGTAAATATTGTAAATCAATGATGAAGGAATACATGGGTAAAGAAATATACCCCTGCTGTTTGCCTTGCCCCTGTCTTGCCAGGTTGATCACTATATCTCTGACTCTGTTTACAACCAGGTGCTATAGGCCTTGAATTGCAACCTGTGTTCATACTACACCACTTACTCTGGCTGTCTTTTAGAAGTGTACTGTCATCACAATTTTAATACCCTCCATATCTTTACATCCCCACCCCTATACCAATATTTTGATTGGAGAGATGTACTTTTGTATAAGAACCCACAGGGAGGACCTCACACATAAATCTTAAACAATATTTTTTTCAACAAACCAGCCATATCCCACCAAGGCAGGGTGACCGGGGTTACTAGCCCCTTGCTCCCAGCATTTTAGTTGCCCCTTACGACACGCATGGCTTATGGAGGAAGAATTCTGCTCCACTTCCCAATGGCGAATTAAACAAGTTTTTTTTTTTTTTTTTTTTTTCAACAAGTCGGCCGTCTCCCACCGAGGCAGGGTGACCCAAAAAAGAAAGAAAATCCCCAAAAAGAAAATACTTTCATCATCATTCAACACTTTCACCACACTCGCACATTATCACTGCTTTTGCAGAGGTGCTCAGAATACAACAGTTTAGAAGCATATACGTATAATGATACACAACATGTCCCTCCAAACTGCCAATATCCCAAACCCCTCCTTTAAAGTGCAGGCATTGTACTTCCCATTTCCAGGACTCAAGTCCGACTATATGAAAATAACCGGTTATTTGTACAAGTTATTTGTACCAAAACATACTTTTCAGGCCCCTAGCAGGGTCTATCTTGCATATTATACCCAGTACAAGGTCCCCTTCACTACTTTTTGATAAAATAGTTTGCTAGTTATGACTGATATCAGCTGGGAGCCTGGTTGAACCCTGTAGTCAAATAGGCATCCTGAACAAAACAGCTAGAGAAATGGAAGATAACATGAACCCACTGCTGTTCCACATGCAGAAATTTTGCAGTTTCTTCCTTACACCATTGAACTTGTAGGCAAAGTGCTATTATTCTACTTCAGTTTGTTTCAAAGCACAGCTCACTCTAAGGTGTACTGCCACTTCCAAGAATTTACCCACAATAGTCAGCTAATGCCCTGGTATTATTTTCTGCCAGGTGAACAGCAGCAGTAAGAATAAGGAGACTTGCCTATACGTATCCATCCACCCCAGGATTAAAAGTCCCATTTTGAGCTGAAGACCCCACGCTGAGTTGCAAGAACTCAACTGGAACCATACCACCAGTATTCCAGAATGGAAGAGGCAGTTGAGAATAAGTGGTAAAATCCTACACCCATTAATTTAAGATGATTTCATTTACAATTCAGCATCACCTCATCAATCGAAAGGTGGTCTAAAAAATTGATCTTATGCAACAAAAATAATTCCCTTGGAGACAAAACAATTACCTTGTGACTGGTGGGACACTTGGGTGAGTGTAGCCATTCTTAATGCAGCAGCTAGAATCAACATTTGACAGTGAGCTGGTGTTGACATCACAGCCCCCTGCACCAAGACCAGCAGCTTTCCTATTGTAATAAAAATATCTGCTTTCTCTGCTAATTGCCTGCAATACAAAGTACAGATAATTGTAATGCATTAAATAAAATTATACTTGTATAATGGCATTATTAGTTTATTAGGTAAAATTTAACACTTAATTCATTTGACATAGTTCTTTGTACAGTTGTATGTGCAAAACAGTGCAGTTGACATATCATTTCAGTGCATAAGACAACAACGTCCAAAACTTGAAAAAAAAAGAGGCTCTTCCTATAGTAGAGTATATGCTTATAATGAAATCTAAAGAAAATAAGAGAGGAAGCCAAAGGCAACAAGCTGTTGTTCTGAAGGTTGTGTGGCGTTTGATGGTAGGAAAGAGGTAAGTAAACTAGCACATTAAGAGAATAACAAAAGGCTGTGTAGTGATCTTATGCTAGGTTGCATATCAGTAGTAATCAATACTGACAAGATGATCACTCAGACACATTGATGAAGCCAGTGGATGGTGAAACATCTACAAGTAAAGATACCCAGATGTTGTACATGTGTCTAACTCATCATCTTTTGCTTGGTTACTGTACCTACCCTATCTTACATGCCATACTACCATTAAGAATAAAAAAGAATCACAGTACCTTGGCTGGAACAATACATAAATAACCAGCACTTAAGAGTGGGAAAGTAATGACATTTTGGTTTGACTTGAACCACTGACAAGAATGACTCGTTAACAGTCGAAGTATGGCTATAATGTCATGTTTACTCTATCCTCTATTAAGTGTGGATTATTTGTGTATATCACCATCTGTGCCTCCTTCTAGTTACCAGATTAAAACTGAAATTGCTCAAAATTTGGGAAAATGGATAACAGATGATTTCAGTTAAAATATGAATGGTAATGAGGGTTACTATACTTTGTTTACACTGTACTGAGGACATAATCAAAATATGCTGTTTACTTACTTTCCACAATGTTTGACCAGAGATAAATGAAGCTCGGCCAATAGGATTGTCAGTGGTTCATCTACTGACTCTAGTTCAAGTTGATGAAGCAACACATGAAGAATATCACTAGCCAAGTTTACCTTGAAAAGAATTTTTTTAAAATGATAACCTAGGATAATTATTTCAAAATGTATAACAAGAAAGCAACTTATGGATAGATTACTAAATGCAAAGGCCTTTGAGAATGTAAACACCAAACAGATAATGGGAAATTACCAATGCATAAACTACACAGAAGCAAATTTCTGTATTGTAGATTACCTTGAGTGCTCTTCAAATAGCAAATAATTTTAGGATATGATAAGTCCTCATTAATCTGGATTTTTATGGCCAAGGTTCCAAAAAGGATCAGACAAATTTTGATCCAGCTCTATCCATTCATTAATCTGGATACCTGGTACAGATTGCTATTTATGTAAAAGCATATCAAATAATAATGAATATGAACATACAACTATAAACTGTTAGAAATGCATTATTCATCTTCCACAATAAAGTTGAAGAGATGTATTATTGTCCCATAGACAATAACATTTATTTAAGCTAATTTTTACAGTACAGAAGAAAACCCAGTTATATCTGCAATGATCACTTGCTGCAGTGTGTAACACATCTTTCCCATTTTTTTCAAAAAAAAAAAAAAAAAAAAAAAAAAAAAAAAAAAAAAAAAAAAAAAAAAAAAAAAAAAAAAAAAAAACATGTTTTTTTGTCATATCCCCAGTCATGTTGACATACAGGGCAATGAACAGGTAGACACTGCTGTGCGGTCAGCAGTACATGACCTCCCTGTTTCATATAGAGGTGTTTTCATTCAGACTATTTTGCTGTCATTGCTACCCACCTTCACACCCGCTGGCAACAACATTGGTCTGATCTGCTACATAACACATTGCATTCTGTTAAACAAATCGTTATACAGATAAAATTCACAAACTGGAGCTGTAACCCATTCACTGTCCATCACATAGCTCTATATTATTGATGCCAGGGTCCCTCACATTGATCTACATTTTGAGCTGAGCTCCCTCAGATAAGCTGTGAGCAGTAAATTTTGGCCTAGAATGGTTATGTGCAGTGAGTGTGAACAATATAAAAAAATCTGCCCCACACAGTGCATAATGGGAAAAGGAAAACTGACCTTGCATTTGGTTTTAAATGGTGTTTTTGAGGTGTTATCTAGGATGGCTATTATGGTTTTTATTGATTGATAGAATGGAAGATATGCTAGTGAAATAGTGATGATTTTGGTTGGTTCCAGGATAGAAAGGTAGCTTGAAATAGGCCTCAAATTAGCATAAATATTTAATTTTGCCAATTTTCCTGAGGGTGGGTAAGGCTCCCTGGTGTTTTATGGGTTTTTACTAGGCCTGATTCTGTTATTGGAATACCATAAATCAGGACCAATCACACATGGTTATATTTTATTATCTAAGAAATAGGGTAAATCTTTTATTTTTGTGATGATGATGAATTCAAAACAGAAGGCAAGTAATACAGGAGAGGCCTGGGGATGTGAAGAAATGATGTTTTATTACCAGAAATGTCTACAATGTTTATTTTAGCCTAGTGAAAGAGCTAAGAATTTGGTCAAATTGAGCAATAACTGGCTTAAAATAAAACTCAAATTGGGAAAAATAGCCGATATGTAAATTATGCCCAGACAACTAAATTTGTGTTTGTGTTATTCCATGTGTTTTCCATATAATTTTGTATTTTTGATGTCATTACCTTCAGACAAGAATTATCTACCATTTCAGAATTTTTTTATATTTGGACAAAGTGAGCACTTAATTTCAGGAGTCTAGACAGTGTAAAGGTTAAAACTAACAAACTTCCCTTCACCCCTTACCAATAAATTATGATAAATATACACACCTTCTGATCGTTGGTGAGCCAAGATTTAGCGCGGGCTACTAGCACCACAAGAAAGTCCCGCCAAGCTGGTAGTAACAATTCACTCACATTTTTGCTTGGCACAGTTCCAGTTTCTAGACTCGTAACTATGTGCTGGTGAGTAAAAATGTCGAGTTTATTACACTTGTCATATTTGTAGATCAATAGCAAACCTGCCTATTTTTAACAAACATTTGAAAAAATAATAATACCCTTGTCAGTATGGATTTAGACCCTTGATAAGAGAAATAATCACACAAAATTTTTTAGACAACTTATACAAAGCACTTAAGATTAAATAATCAGTCACAACTATTTTTTGACATGTACATGACTTCTGACACTAGACCAGAACCACTTACTTTAACTGAAGCATTATAAATACAAAAGTCAATATACTGTATCTATCTCAGGTCAGTGTCAAATACTAACATGTAACAATGACACTACTGCATTTACTGTGCCAACAAATAATGGTGTTCCAATGACCCAACAATCTTTTGTTTTGTCTTTGCAAATGCTAACAGTACTACCTTGAACAACAAAAAATTATGAATTTGAAAACAATGCACAGTTGAACAGCAGCCAACAAATTCTCACCTAAATTACTAAAAACAATCACATATTGCTTGATAAGAAACCAAATACATCTTGAAAAATGCAAAGAGAAGGTAAGAATAAAGTTCTGTATACTTCCTAGGCCTTCATCTAGTTAAATAAATGCACTACCCATAGCTGGCATAAAAAACAGTAGGAATAATTTCATAGAGTTGATACTTTGTACCTTGTTCTTCCCTTCCACATTGACATAAGGTATCTGTGCATAGTGATCAGCAACAGCAAAACACAGTATCTTTAATTAATCACAAAGCAAATTACAAATTTTTATTTCCTTGCAAGTTTACATTGAGATTGTGTAATTAAAATATTGAGTTGCAGTGCAAAGAGAACCACTATCATGCCATGGCATTATGGGCAGACTAAATTTAATGGCTTTTAGTAAACATTAAGTAAGACAACAGCCTTATTTAAGCTTATAAAAATACTAAACACACAAGCATCTGCCATTAAATATTGAAGCCTTTCAGAAGAGGTAAACTGAAATTTACATAACTTGATTTATTGGGAAAAAATATCGCACTATTTTACAAATAAAATTGTCAAATCTACACCTACACATCTGAATGTCACTTTTCGGCCATCGTTGTATTTTGTGGCATCTGTTGTGAAAGTTTTAAGGTTCTTCACTGAGGATTTTGAAAGTTAACTGAGCCATTCCAGGATACTGGTAATGGATTAAATACCTCTAGTCATAGGGTATATGAATATACCAGTCGTTCCTAGAATTTGGTCCCCAATGAAAATAAGTCACTCTGTCTGACTTTTTTGGGTTATCCTAGGTTCTCTACACATATGCTGCTATGTATGATAATTCTATGTAACTGTATTTGTGTATACCTGAATAAACTTACTTACTTACTTACCATACACAAATGTTGAAAATTTAAAACAAACTGGATGAGGCATTGAGTTATGAGTAAAATATAATAAAGAAGCAGGAGAAAGAAAAGAAAAGAAAAAAAAAATTATTCAGGCAACCTCTTTGAGGTATAGCCCTTCGGGGATACCTAATGATGCCTAGAAATAGTCCTACCAAATCTACCTAGCTTATTACAGTTAAGATGAATCTACACACAGTAAAGGCATGTAGAATTTTATAAACAAACCCCATGTATAACCCTGCCTTTGATCGACTATTCCTTATATTTACCAAGTCTTGAATAAAACAGCATTTACCAAGAGCCTTTTATCATTACCAGAAGATTAACTAGTGCAGGGGTAGGCAACCCTTGGCACGCATGCCAAACCTGGCATGCCAACGACTTCTTACAAGCACGCAAACCTCTCGTTTCATCTCGAAAAAAAAAAAAAGCGACATTTATCACGTATCCGTTCCAAGAAAAGTGGGGAAATAGTCCATTGATTCGAAAGCTTATTCCACTACTTTTCGTGAAATTGTGTGGATAACATTAATCAGGTGCTACTTTACATGACCTGATTTCAGTTTAACCGTTCATCATACAGTTCATAATACTAACCACAACAGCAGTTTTCCCTCCTATTTTCATATTTACGATTAATATATGTATATCACTATTACAAATTCTATTTGCATTCTGCCCTTTACAGACTGTACAGGATGTCACGACCACTGGCCAAGAAACGATGTTATTGAAATGAAGAGGATATTAGAGAATTTCCTAAGTAGTAGGTTGGTAGACAGCAACCACCCAGGGAGGTACTACTGTCCTGCCAAGGGAGTGTAAAACAAAAGCCTGTAATTGTTTTACATGATGATAGGATTGCTGGTACCCATTTTTCTGTCTCATAAACATTCAAGGTTTAAGGTAAGTACCGTCTTGCTACTTCTACTTACACTTAGGTCACACTACACGTACATGTACAAGCATATATACATGTATACCCACTCTTTTGGGTTTTCTATTTTCTTACTAGTTCTTGTTCTTCTTTATTCCCTCTTATCTCCACGGGGAAGTGGAACAGAATTCTTCCTCCATAAGCTATGCGTGTTGTAAGAGGCGACTAAAATGCCACGAGCAAGGGGCTAGTAACCCCTTCTGTATAAATTACTAAATTAAAAAGAGAAACTTTTGTTTTTCTTTTTGGGCCACCCTGCCTTGGTGGGATACGGCCGGTTTGTTAAAAGAAGATTAGAGAATTTAAAGAATACTGGACTGAAAAATTTGGCAGAATTAAAAAAGATAATGAAGTATTATCCGGGAGCAAGGGGCTAGTAACCCCTTCTCCCATATAAATTACTAAATTTAAAAGAGAAACTTTTGTTTTTCTTTTTGGGCCACCCTGCCTTGGTGGGATACGGCCGGTGTGTTGAAAGAAGAAGAATAAAGTATTATGCATTTTCTGTGTGGATGTATATCACAGCTAGAAATACATTTCAAGGCCGTTAAAAATTATCCACACTATCAACAGGGAAGAATGACCTTTAAGTAAAAATTCCGTCACAATATTTTCCATTCATTCAATATCATGGTTTACAAAATCATTCTTACAATATTCTCTGATTATACCAATACACTGTGATTTTTGATTATCTGAAAATTTTGTCACAATACTTAAAAGACACCAAATAATATGTTGTGTATCTTTATACATTTTTTTTTTTCAACAAGTCGGCAGTCTCCCACCGAGGCAGGGTGACCCAAAAAAGAAAGAAAATCCCCAAAAAGAAAATACTTTCATCATCATTCAACACTTTCACAACACTCACACATTATCAATGTTTTTGCAGAGATGCTCAGAATACAACAGTTTAGAAGCATATACGTATAAAGATACACAACATATCCCTCCAAACTGCCAATATCTCAAACCCCTCCTTTAAAGTGCAGGCATTGTACTTATACATATATGCTTCTAAACTGTTGTGTTCTGAGCACCTCTGCAAAGACAGTGATTATGTGTGAGTGAGGTGAAAGTGTTGAATGATGATGAAAGTATTTTCTTTTTGGGGATTTTCTTTCTTTTTGGGTCACCCTGCCTCAGTGGGAGACGGCTGACTTGTTAAAAAAAAAAAAAAAAAATTTTAGTCGGCACATGAGAAGATTTTGCATCAAAGATTTGGTTGAATTAAAAAGGTTGCCCACCCCTGAACTAGTGTAAAGAAATAAATGTTTACTGCAGTAAAAATAGTGGCTCACACCTTTGACCACTGAGAAAGCGTGCCAGTGTCAGGCTGACAGAGTTGATCCATAGCCGATTTGAGAGGTCCACAAGGTTTGCCATTACTGGAGAACAGCTGTTGAGCAAACACTCTTAGTGCGTGACCTACTACTGCATCACTTACTTCACCTGCACAAAAATAAAATTTGTCATTAGGTTTCACGTAAGTTATAAGATTATTGTACAAATCAACACAAACAATGGAAGAAAGTTGTTGGAATTGCAAAGCACTTTAACCAACATGGTCATTCAGTGCTTTTGAATTGGAACAGAGGAAAAATCTAGAAATAGGAAAAATACACTGATAAGTAAAAGAAAAATTACAAAAGGCAGAAATAAAAAATAATTATAATGAAGGCAGTACAGTGGACCTCCGGTTTTTGTATGGTCCGCATATCGTACAATTCGGTTCGAGAACACTTTTTTGGGCAAAATTTTGGTCCAGTTTTCGTACTTCAATTTGGAAATCGTACGTATCATACGTGTCTGCCCACCCGGGAATGCCATCAGTCTGGCTTTGTCACTGGTTGAATGAGTATTCATCCAAAACATTTCACAATTTTTGTACTTGTTTATTGATTGCGACTGCAAAATAAGCCACCAAGGGCCCAAAGAAAGTTCCAAGTGCTAGCCCTATGGTAAAGAAGGTGAGAAATACGATAGAATTCAAGAAAGAGATTATAGAAAAATACAAAAGTGGCGTACTAAATATTAGCAAATCTTAAAGAGATGCCAGAAACAGCTCTCTGAACATAATTTTAGTAAAAAACAAAGAAATAACCCCAGAGAGGGCTTTGATACCTGAAGTCCTTATGGAGGGGGATTCCCCTTCCAAACAATAACCCCAACTCCCTCTCCCCTCCTTGCTTCTTCAATATGCCAACAAGAGTCTTCAATAAAAGTATGTACTGTTCATTTATCATTAAAATTAGTCATTTCTATTTATTTCTCATTGTTTTCTGTATGAAAAACTATAGTTATTCTTTAAAAAATGTATTTTTTGTTAATATTTTTGGTAGGGGGTGTGTGGACCAGGTGTTTACAGTGAAACATATAAGTGAACAGTATTTAGATAAGGATAAAGAGGTCTTTGTGGCATTTATGGATTTGGAAAAGGCGTATGACAGGGTGGATAGGGGGGCAATGTGGCAGATGTTGCAGGTGTATGGTGTAGGAGGTAGGTTACTGAAAGCAGTGAAGAGTTTTTACGAGGATAGTGAGGCTCAAGTTAGAGTATGTAGGAAAGAGGGAAATTATTTCCCAGTAAAAGTAGGCCTTAGACAAGGATGTGTGATGTCACCGTGGTTGTTTAATATATTTATAGATGGGGTTGTAAGAGAAGTAAATGCGAGGGTCTTGGCAAGAGGCGTGGAGTTAAAAGATAAAGAATCACACATAAGGTGGGAGTTGTCACAGTTGCTCTTTGCTGATGACACTGTGCTCTTGGGAGATTCTGAAGAGAAGTTGCAGAGATTGGTGGATGAATTTGGTAGGGTGTGCAAAAGAAGAAAATTGAAAGTGAATACAGGAAAGAGTAAGGTTATGAGGATAACAAAAAGATTAGGTGATGAAAGATTGGATATCAGATTGGAGGGAGAGAGTATGGAGGTGAATGTATTCAGATATTTGGGAGTGGACATGTCAGTGGATGGGTCTATGAAAGATGAGGTGAATCATAGAATTGATGAGGG
The DNA here is from genome assembly GCF_038502225.1 of Cherax quadricarinatus. Classification (NCBI taxonomy): domain Eukaryota; kingdom Metazoa; phylum Arthropoda; class Malacostraca; order Decapoda; family Parastacidae; genus Cherax; species Cherax quadricarinatus. Next base: position 20,554,750 of record NC_091317.1, read on the forward strand.
GAAAAGGGTGAGTGGTGCACTTAGGAGTCTGTGGAGACAAAGAACTTTGTCCTTGGAGGCAAAGAGGGGAATGTATGAGAGTATAGTTTTACCAACGCTCTTATATGGGTGTGAAGCATGGGTGATGAATGTTACAGCGAGGAGAAGGCTGGAGGCAGTGGAGATGTCATGTCTGAGAGCAATGTGTGGTGTGAATATAATGCAGAGAATTCGTAGTTTGGAAGTTAGGAGGAGGTGCGGGATTACCAAAACTGTTGTCCAGAGGGCTGAGGAAGGGTTGTTGAGGTGGTTCGGACATGTGGAGAGAATGGAGCGAAACAGAATAACTTCAAGAGTGTATCAGTCTGTAGTGGAAGGAAGGCGGGGTAGGGGTCGGCCTAGGAAAGGTTATAGGGAGGGGGAAAGGAGGTTTTGTGTGCGAGGGGCTTGGACTTCCAGCAGGCATGCGTGAGCGTGTTTGATAGGAGTGAATGGAGACAAATGGTTTTTAATACTTGACATGCTGTTGGAGTGTGAGCAAAGTAACATTTATGAAGGGGCTCAGGGAAACCGGCAGGCCGGACTTGAGTCCTGGAGATGGGAAGTACAGTGCCTGCACTCTGAAGGAGGGGTGTTAATGTTGCAGTTTAAAAACTGTAGTGTAAAGCACCCTTCTGGCAAGACAGTGATGGAGTGAATGATGGTGAAAGTTTTTCTTTTTCGGGCCACCCTGCCTTGGTGGGAATCGGCCAGTGTGATAATGGAAAAAAAAAATTGGGTGTCTGGAACAGATTAATTGTATTTACATTATTTCTTATGGGAAATATTAATTCAGTTTTCGTATGTTTCGGTTTTAATCCGACCTTCTGAAACGGATTAAGTACGAAAACCGGAGATCCACTGTACTCAACATACTGTAGTATACAAGTGAACCTATCTTATTTTTCGGGTCACCCTGCCTCGGTGGGAGACAGCCAGCATGTTAAAAAAAAAATACTGAGTGCAAGCAGTGTGTACGTTATTTCTAAAATTTACTAACCTGGTCTTTCAGTAGTAAGTGGATGAATGAGAGCCTTCCAGAAATCTTCTTTATCCTGAAGGTACACTGTGGCAGTTGTGTATTTCTCACTCCATAAGGCATCTAAAAGTTCTACTATTGCCAGAATAAGCTCTCGTCCAGACTCATTCCTAGCCTGGTGGAGAATTTGTGAAACCAAAATGGGACATATTAATTATACTGATATGTGCTAAGTTAAAGTATCATAAAGACCATTCAATGAAAAGTAAGAAACAAATTTGGACAGGTAGAACGAGATTATTACAGGTCTTTTTTTAACCTTTGTTTCAATGTTTTGTCGAAGTGGTTATTCACTATACATGTAGATGCTTTACAGGTACTACAATAAAATGAATCAAATTAATTTAACAGAAAATTCAATAAAACCATATAACCATAAAAAATATATATAACCTATGAATACTCACAGATGGAGTAGCAAGAGAAATAAGAGGGTCCAGCAGTTTTTCAGGTGGGGTGAGGAAGGCATTTGTAAGTCCCTGCTGGCGTGTTGTAGAAGAAGTTAGGAGGCGCAACAAAGCCACTTTTACTCGCACATCTTCTGTTGCTGAATCCAACCGACGCAAAAGAGCATCTCTAATCCCATCAGCCTCACCTCCAAAACATGCCACTAGAGGAACATCCAGTTTCTGAAACATTAAGCAAATATGAATTAATGTTTTCTCCATGGGGAAGTGGAACAGAATTCTTCCTCCATAAGCCATGTGTGTCATAAGAGGCAACTAAAATTCCGGGAGCAAAAAGCCAGTAACCCCTTCTCCTGTATGTATTACTAAATTTGAAAAGTGAAACTTTATAGTTTTCCTTTTTGGGCCACACTGCCAGAGTGGGATACGATTGGTTTGTTGAAAGGAGAAAGAAAGAAGAATTAATATTTTATTTGTGACCTGTTTTAAATATCTCTCACCCCAGTACATTGTTACAGTAGTTTCCAGATTTGGAATCAGTCCCTTCATTATCTTCCAGGTGTATATTATCATGTATATCTCTCGCCTTCTCTCTAAGAGTACATTCTCTCTCCTGCCTTGAATGGAGCCATCAATTAACAATATTTTAGACAAGAGAGCAAGCTCATGCAATTTGAATAGTGTCATCACTCACTATTTCTCTTATTTTCCTGCTTTTTACATCAGTTGCTTTATTGTGCTCTTTAAAATTTAGGTCAGCTGACACTATTACACCCAGGTCTTTTACATTTTCTTTTTGTTCTGTGGGGTGACCCTCTTATGTTCTTTAAATTATTATATATAATTATAGGAGGGGTGTTAATGTTGCAGTTTAAAAACTGTAGTGTATAGCACCCTTCTGGCAAGACAGTGATGGAGTGAATGATGGTGAAAGCTTTTCTTTTTCGGGCCACCCTGCCTTGGTGGGAATCAGCCAGTGTGTTAATAAATAAAAATAATTATAATCATGGGGGAGTGCAAAACCCATAGGATTATACAGTGCATCTGGGGAGGGGGAATGGAAGGCATTCAGGCTCAATTCAGGGAACCGGAGCACAGACCCAATTCCCTAGATCAAGAGCCCCTCACCAGCATCAAGGAACCTCCCTTGAGGGGTATGTTCTTTGAATATCTGAGGAAATGGAATCTGACCCCATTGAATATCATGCTTTCTACTACCCACTGGAAGACTTTGCTTATATCCTCTTGCACTTTTTCTGTGCCCTCTACCAAGGTGACTTTCATACTAATTTTTGTATTATATGCAATGATACAAAGCTGTGGCTTGTACTTTTATGTATGTCTGCTACAAGGGTGAGCAACAGTAGAGGCACCAGGACCAAGCCTTGAGGTAGTGACCTTTTTACTTTACTACATCTCATAACAAGATGGCTGGAAGATAAATATGATGACACAAGACAACAATGGAGGGTTAGAGTATTTTAATGGAAAGATTAATCATCTTCTGCAGTCATAAGGGAGATCTTTCAGTCAATGAAGATCAGGACTTAAAGTTCCGATGCCTATTCTGAACTAATTATGATAAAACTGGCAAATTTGATTAAATACAGTGAACCCCCGAGTTTCGGCAGCCTCGACTTTCACGAAATTCAACCTTCAGCGAGTTTTTTTTGGAAAAATTTGGCCTCGATTTTCATGAAAAAACTCGTGTTTCGGCGACCGTCCGGTACCCGTCCGCCCATCACTGCGCACACAAAGCCAGTCTCCCACGCCATTCACGCTCAGTGTGCCATTGTTTACCAACACGTGACCATCACCCCGCGGGTTCATACAATACATTTCATAATAATCCATTGTTTTTTGTGCTTGCAACTGCTAAATAAGTCATCATGGACCCAAGGAAAGCTAGTGCAAGCCCTTTGGTAAATAAAGTGAGTGACGGGGATGTGGAAGAGTTGGTGGAGGACCACAGGGAAGAGCTAACCACTGACAAACTGCAAGAGCTTCAACTGGAACAGCATCAGACCACAGCCGAGGAACTTGCTTCAGAGGAGGAAGAGGGAGTGGATGAGGTGCCTTCTTCAGTGATTAAGGACATGTGTGGAATGTGGAATGAGTTGCAAAGTTTTGTTGAAAAGTATCACCCTGACCAAGCTGAAACAAGCCGTATCTGCAACATGTACAATGACAGTGTTGTGTCCCACTTCAGGGAAATCTTAAAGAAATGCCAGAAAAAGACCTCTCTGGATAGATATTTTGTGCGCCAGGGGTCCAGTGACTCAAGTTGTTCCCAGTGGCATTAAAAGAAGAAGGGAAGTATCCCCAGATAAGGACTTGCTACCTAAAGTCCTAATGGAAGGAGATTCTCCTTCCAAACAATAGTGTACACCTTCCTCCTATCACCTCCTCCCATCTTCCATCCACCCAGAAGTCTTCAGTAAAGTTAAGTGTAATGTTATTATTTATTTATTTTAAATGCATGTACTTGATTTCTGATTGTTTCCATTATGTAAATCTTTATTTAATTTGAAAAAAAATATTTTATTTTAATATTTTTGGGTGTCTGGAACGGATTAATTTTATTTCCTTTATTTCTTATGGGGAAAATGGTTTCGAGTTTCGTGAATTTCGACCTTCGGCGGGCTCTCTGGAACGGATTAATCACGAAACTCGGGGGTCCACTGTATTGCACAAAAAGAACACTAGTGGCAGCAGCTGTGATTTTCTTTTATACTATTTGAAAAAATAGTTTATTTATTATGTACTGTAGTAATAAATCACAAAAAATCCAGACTATTATTCATCTGGAGAAGCAAAGTTAGTTAACATAATGAAAAATAAATCATGAGAGAAAATTCTTACCTGAGCAAATCGTGTTAAAGTGCGCAGAGCCAAGTAGGAAAGTCGAGGATTAAGTCGCTGATGGGCATACAAAGCCACAGTTAAAGCCAGGTGTGGAGGACTGCCACTTCCCTGCGAGTGTCCACCACCTCCCAGGGTCACTCCGAGAGAAGGAGCAGCACGAAGAAGTTGACTAAGGCCACCCATGCTGCTGTCTTCACCCACCAGCCTAAAGTAAGTTCGCTTATTGGAAATACTGTGTGTGAAAGTGATTTTTCATTTCAAGCAAACTAATCAAAATTAAAGGCCATTTTCATATACATACATAAGTTAGAATTTTATAGGCCTTGTATGGTATATTTTGGTATACAGGTCTCCCTAAACATTCACGAGGGTTAGGGGATCAAGAGCCTCGCGAATGTTGAAAAACCGTGAATGTTTGGTGCCCCAATATATTGTAGGGAAATATAATACAATACTGCTTCCTTAACTTGTTGAACCATGAACAATCATAAAATACATGAAAACGTCGTAAATTGTACTAAATACATACGTTATGCCTTAACAACATGTATGTTATTAAATACCACTGCCTCCACCACTGCAAATCCCTACTACCCTCGCTCCGACCCCCCACAACTGGCAGCCAGCCCTCCCACCACTGTGTGGTGAGTGTTTTGTTTGTTCATTATTTCCTATTAAACTACAGTATAAATAATGTCAACCCATTTATGACTGCATATTGGAATGGCTATTCGAACAGGTATTGGAAGGTGACATCATGTGTTTACTCTTGAACACAGCAAAGAATCAAACATTTGTGCTACTGCTAATAATAATAATAATAATAATAATATGTATAATAAAAATATATATAATAAAAATAATAATATAATAATAAAAATAATAATATAATAATAAAAATAATAATATAATAATAAAAATAATAATAATAATAATAATAATAATAATAATAATAATAATAATAAATATGATAGAATTGAAGAAGGAAATTGTACAAAAATACGAGGGCTGAAGCAGTGGTGGAGGAAGTGGTTGACGCAGCGTCAGTGTGGCTTTGTTTATGCTGGAGTGAGTATTAGTCTCCGTGCTCTTCCAAACATTTCACAATAATTCATTGTATTTGGTGCTTGTAGATTGAGTGTGACTGGAGTGGTTGAGGCAGTGGTAGAGGCAGTGAGTGAGGCAGTGGGTGAGGCAGTGGTATTTACTAACATATATGTTATAAATAATAATAGTACATGTTAATATTAATAACAATAATAATAATAATAATAATAATAATAATAAATGTTATTCATAATGTACTATTATTATTTATAACATATATGTTAGTAAATATCACTGCCTCTATCACTGCCTCTACCACTGCCTCACCCACTGCCTCTACCACTGCCTCAACTGCTGCCTCACCCACTGCCTCTATAACTGCCTCTACCACTGCCTCAACCACTCCAGTCACACTCAATCTACAAGCACCAAATACAATGAATTATTGTGAAATGTTTGGAAGAGCACGGAGACTAATACTCACTCCAGCATAAACAAAGCCACACTGACGCTGCGTCAACCACTTCCTCCACCACTGCTTCAGCCCTCGTATTTTTGTACAATTTCCTTCTTCAATTCTATCGTATTTATTATTATTATTATTATTATTATTATTATATTAATTTTTATTATTTATTATTATCACACTGGCCGATTCCCACCAAGGCAGGGTGGCCCGAAAAAGAAAAACTTTCACCATCATTCACTCCATCACTGTCTTGCCAGAAGGGTGCTTTACACTACAGTTTTTAAACTGTAACATTAACACCCCTCCTTCAGAGTGCAGGCACTGTACTTCCCATCTCCAGGACTCAAGTCCGGCCTGCCGGTTTCCCTGAATCCCTTCATAAATGTTACTTTGCTCACACTCCAACAGCACGTCAAGTATTAAAAACCATTTGTCTCCATTCACTCCTATCAAACACGCTCACGCACGCCTGCTGGAAGTCCAAGCCCCTCGCACACAAAACCTCCTTTACCCCCTCCTTCCAACCTTTCCTAGGCCGACCCCTACCCCGCCTTCCTTCCACTACAGACTGATACACTCTTGAAGTCATTCTGTTTCGCTCCATTCTCTCTACATGTCCGAACCACCTCAACAACCCTTCCTCAGCCCTCTGGACAACAGTTTTGGTAATCCCGCACCTCCTCCTAACTTCCAAACTACGAATTCTCTGCATTATATTCACACCACACATTGCCCTCAGACATGACATCTCCACTGCCTCCAGCCTTCTCCTCACTGCAACATTCATCACCCATGCTTCACACCCATATAAGAGCATTGGTAAAACTATACTCTCATACATTCCCCTCTTTGCCTCCAAGGACGAAGTTCTTTGTCTCCACAGACTCCTAAGTGCACCACTCACCCTTTTCCCCTCATCAATTCTATGATTCACCTCATCCTTCATAGACCCATCTGCTGACACGTCCACTCCCAAATATCTGAATACATTCACCTCCTCCATACTCTCTCCCTCCAATCTGATATCCAATCTTTCATCACCCAATCTTTTTGTTATCCTCATAACCTTACTATTTCCTGTATTCACTATTAATTTTCTTCTTTTGCATACCCTACCAAATTCATCCACCAACCTCTGCAACTTCTCTTATATTAATATTATTATTATTATTATTATTATTAGCAGTAGCAGAAATGTTTGATTCTTTGCTGTGTTCAAGAGTAAACACATGATGTCACCTTCCAATACCTGTCTGAATAGCCATTCTAATATGCAGTCATGGATGGGTTTACATTATTTATACTGTAGTTTAATAGCAAATAATGAACAAACAAAACACTCACCGCACAGTGGTGGGAGGGCTGGCTGCCAGTTGCAGGGGTCGGAGGGAGGGTAGTAAGGACTCGTGGCGGTAAACTTAAATATGATTTGGCAGCTGGGAATTTGGCGGTTGGGAATTTGCGAATGTGTGAAGCCCGCGAAAGTTGAAAACGCGAATGTTGAGGGAGACCTGTACAATGTAACATTTTTTTTTAACAGACCAGCCATCTCTCACCAAGGTAGGGTGATTTGAAAAAGAAGAAACACTTTCACCTTCATTCATATTATCACTGTCTTGCTGGAGGCATGCACATAATACACTTCAGATGCCCCTGCAAACTGCAAATATCCCCACCCATCTTTCAGAATGCAGGCACTGTATATCCCGCCTCGTAGACTCAAGTCTGGCTAACAAGTTTCCCTGAATTCCTTCAGAAATGTATTGCCTTGCTCACACTCCAACAGCTCATCAAGTCCCAAACCCATTTGCCTCCACTCACTTCTATCCAACATACTCATACACACCTGCTGGATGTCCAAGCCTCTGCACACAAAACCTTTTTTTACCCCATCTCTCCAACCATTCCTAAGGCAACCTCTGCCTCACCTTCCCTCTGCCACAGATTTATACACCCTCCAAGTCATAAATACAAAAAAAAAAAAAAATACTAAAATAAAGTACCCAGACTACACATACACAAAAAAAAAAAAAAAAAGGCAAAGGAAATGTAACTTAAGAAGTGAAATTACTTTGAATCTGTGGCTCAACAAACCCTGGGAAAAGCACTTCATCATGATACCAACTATGCTACAGTGTAGCATGGTAACACAAGCTGGTAATCTCAAGACTGCTGGGGCATGGAATTGAATACAGTTCACTTCTTAGAATTATTTACATTCATAGTGAATTTCTCGGTATATAAGATAGCTCAAAGAATTATTCTTTAGATAATGAGGACTTAAATGTGCCTGCCTTGTGCAAGCTGAAGAATGCATAGGTAAAACAAATATTATGCTTGCTAATAAACAATGAACTCTTTACTCATGCTATACAAAGATAAGAAATATTACCTGTGGAGAATGGAGAGAGCCATCTGAGCTGTGCGAGTTAATCTGTGTGCATGGGTTGAGATGGGAGAATGTGTTGGGTGGTTCAAGGCTAACTCTAGGCTAGCTCCACTCACAACAACTGACAGCAGCGTCTGACCAGCACTGCTTCTGTCGACAAGCTGCCTTACAACTAGATCACGAACACAAGAATCTGTAAAGCAATTTACTATACTTTAAATATAAATTGCAAATTTTCTCATGCAGTTAATAAAATACAGTGGTCCCCCGCTTTTCGTAGTTCCCGGCAATCGTAAAATTCGCCAATCATAGAGGTATTTTCGTATAAACATGGACTCGCTTTTCATAGGTTGACTCGCGAGTCGTAGTTCGTCCGGGACGCGTACCCACAGCGTGAGCCAGGGCGGCAGCCAGTCTGGCATTGTTTACCAGTGAGCGAAGGTCCCCTCACGTGCTCCAGCGAAATATTTCATAATACAGTGGGCCCCCGCTTAACGATCACCTCCAAATGCGACCAATTATGTAAGTGTATTTATGTAAGTGCGTTTGTACGTGTATGTTTGGGGGTCTGAAATGGACTAATCTACTTCACAATATTCCTTATGGGAAAAAATTCGGTCAGCACTGGCACCTGAACATACTACTGGAATGAAAAAAGTTCGTTAACCGGGGGTCCACTGTATTCCATTTATTTTAGTGCTTGCAAGTACTAAATAAGCTACCATGGCTCCAAAGAAAGCTCCTAGTGCCAAGCCTGTGGTAAAGAAGGTGAGAAATACGATTGAATTTAAGAAAACCATCATTGAACAATACGGAAGTGATACAAGTGTGGCCGAACTGTCCAGGATGTATAAGAAACCCTACACAACCTTATGTTCCATAGTGGACAAGAAAAATGAAATAAAGGATGCTGTTGTTGCAAAGGGAGTAACTATGCTGACAAAAATGAGTTCACCAGTACTGGAAGAGGTTGAGAAGTTATAATTGGTGTGGATAAATGAGAAACAATTAGCAGGAGATACTCTTATGACTTCGTTTATTTGTGAAAAGGCTAGGCAGTTGCATGAAGATTTGGTAAAGAAATTGCCTGCAAATAGTGGTGAAGTGAGTGAATTTAAGGCCAGCAAAGGCTGGTTTGAGAGATTTAAGAACCGTACTGGCATACACAGTGTGGTAAGGCATGGTGAGGCTGCCAGTTCGGACCACAAGGCAGCTGAATTTTTTTTTTTTTTTTTTTTCAACAAGTTGGTCGTCTCCCACCGAGGCAGGGTGACCCAAAAAAAGAAAGAAAATCCCCAAAAAGAAAATACTTTCATCCTCATTCAACACTTTCACCACACTCACACATTATCACTGCTTTTGCAGAGGTGCTCAGAATACAACAGCTTAGAAGCATATACGTATAAAGATACACAACATATCCCTCCAAACTGCCAATATTGGCAGTTTGGCTGAAAAATATGTGCATGAATTCCAGGAGTACATAGAGGCTGAAGGACTGAAACCTGAATAAGTGTTCAATTGTGACAAAACAGGCCTCTTTTGGAAGAAAATGCCAAAGAGGACCTTCATTACACAAGAGGAAAAGGCAATGCCAGGACACAAGCCTATGAAAGACAGGCTGACGCTAATGTTCTGTGCTAATGCTAGTGGGGATTTCAAAGTGAAGCCATTACTAGTGTACCATTCTGAAAATCCCAGAGTGTTCAGGAAAAACAATGTTATGAAGAGTAAATTGTGTGTGTTTTGGAAAACTAATAGTAAGGCATGGGTCACGAGGGAAATTTTCATCGAGTGGTTCAATGAAGTGTTTGGCCCTAGTGTGAAGGAGTATCTCCTGGAAAAGAAATTGGATCTCAAGTGCCTGCTAGTAATGGACAATGCACCTGCTCATCCTCCAAACTTGGATGACCTAATTTTCGAGGAGTTTGGGTTCATCACAGTAAAGTTCTTGCCCCCGAATACCACTCCTTTCCTCCAACCCATGGACCAGCAGGTTATTGCAAACTTTAACCCTTTGAGGGTCGACAGGCCCTCTCCGAAACTTGTTCTCAGGGTCGGCCAAATTTAAAAAAAAAAAAAAATTATTTTCTCTTATGAAAAGATAGAGAATCTTTTCCCGATCATAAAGACACCAAAAGTTTGGAATTTGATAGAAAACTTACGGAATTATCCTCTCGCAAAGTTAGCGGTCTCGGCGATGTTTACGCATCGACGATTTTGCCCACTTTGAGCCCCATTTTCGGCCAATTTCACTGTACTAGTCGACAAAAAACATGAATATATCGCTAGAACTCCATTTTTTCTATCGAATGGGTGCAAGAAACCACCCATTTATGAAATTCAACTATCCAGTACAGTGGTCAGAATTTAGCAATTTTGCCAATTTCACACAAATTTCAAAAGATGCCAATTTCCGAATAGGGTCCAGAATAAACAAGAAAGACATTCCTGGCACTAAAATGACATTTCCTCTAGTCATTAGTCACGTCTCAAGGCCCCTCTTATATTCTTTTGCTTTCCACTTTGAATTTTTATTCTCACAAAAAATATAAGATTTACTGTTATGCAGACTACTGCATTAGTGTAAAAAATGGTTTAAATATTATTGGTGCACTTGTGAAAGAATATTAGACTCACCAGTTGACGTGTATTGCACGCTTGGCACGATTTGTTTACTTTTGAAGTTTGGTAAAAATCGAACATTTCTGCTACTTTGAGCTCAATTTCAAGGCACCTTTCATTGTAAAACCAGTCAAAATCATCTCAATTTCTGTAATATGTCTTCCATTCTATAAAATGAGACCAAGAAAACTAGAATACAACAATAAATACCATACGAAAATACACTGCAAAGTCGCTGATTTATTCCAAAAAAATGGTCAAAGTTTTTTTTTTCTCATTACGCACTGTGTGCTGCAGGATTTTTTTTAGACTGTGCACACTGACCACATAGACCCATTCTTTCATATGAAGGCCTACCAGCTTTCTCCCACTAGATTTGAGGCCGCTAGAATTTATGCGTACTAGTACGTCAAAAACCCCTACGCGTAAGACGTACTAGTACGACCAAAACCCTCAAAGGGTTAAAAAACTCTACACAAAAGCAATGTTTCACAGGTGCTTGACTGTGACCACAGACACTCACTTGACCCTAAGGGAATTTTGGAGAGAACACTTCAGCATCCTCCACTGCATAACCCTTATAGGTATGGCTTGGAAGGGAGTGACAACCAGGACTTTGAACTCTGCCTGGAGAAAATTGTGGCCAGATTGTGTCGACAAGAGGGATTTTGAAGAATTTGGGTCTGACCCTAATGAGCCTATGTCTGTTGTAAAATCAATTGTGGCACTGGGGAGTTCCATGGGGTTGGATGTGAGTTTGGAGGATGTGGAAGAATTGGTGGAAGACCACAATGAAGAACTCACCACTGAGGAGCTGCAAGAGCTTCAGCAGGAAGAGCAACACATCGCAGCTCAGAATCTTGCTGCAGAGGAGGAGGAAGAGAGATGGAAGAAGGTGCCTTCTTCAGAAATTAAAGAGATTTTTACTATGTGGGGTAAGATGGAAAGCTTTATGGAGAAACATCACCCTAACACAGTTGTTGCAAGCCAGGTTGGCAACATGTACAGTGACAAAGTCTTGGGCCATTTTAGGGAAGTGTTAAAGAGATGCCAGAAACAGAGCTCTCTCCACAGTTATTTTGTGAGACAGGACTCCAGTGACTCTCAAGGTGGTCCTAGTGGCATTAAGAAACAGAGAAGAGAAGCAACCCCCAGAAAAGCAAATGGTACCTGAGGTGTTGATGGAAGGGGATTCCCCTTCCAAACTATAAACAATCCACTCTCTCTCCTCCTCCAGTCTCCCATACACTAAGAAGAATCTCCAATAAAGGTAAGTGTTATGCTGTTAATGTTTCATTCATCATTTCCCATTGTATTGTTTATGTACTACATGCATATTTCATGTTAAAAAAATTTTTGTTTTAATACTTCTGGGTGTCAGGAACGGATTAATTGTATTTACATTATTTCTTATGGGGAAAACTGATTCGTAAATCGTAAATTTCGTTTATAGTAACGGCTCCAGGAACGGATTAATTATGAATAACGAGGGACCACTGTACTATATAATGTCTGACACACACATATCTGGATGAAAAAATATTTTGCACAAATTATACAACTATACAGTAGGTGAACAAATGGCTATAAGCTGACAAATTCTAGTAAAAAAAAAAAAAATTTAGCTTTATCAAGTACAGTACTGTACTTGATGAAGCTCACAGTGGGTGAAACATCATATTAATAAAAGGTTTCTTTTCTGACAGTGCCTTTTTAGCACCAACTACATAGTAAATATTTACATAGCATTCATACTGTTTTTCAAATTGAAGTAAACATTCATAAAACATTACAACATCCTAAATGGATCCGAAGAGACCCCAAAAAAGGAAACCCATTCAATTCACCTTCATTCATTCAATCACTGCCTTGCCAGAAATGTGTTGACATCATCACAATTCAGATAACTTTCCAAAGTGTAACATTCCCACCTGTGAATTAGACACAATCTACCTTTCATAGCATTTTATTGAACAGACGATTCATCCACTAGGGACTTTTATCAATTGATAAAGTCCCTGGTGGACGAATGTTCTCTCAATAAATTGCCATAAACCACATACTGTCTTATTCACTTGCTTGTTGGTATATTCTACCACTGACATACATGCCTGCCCCTCCCTTCAAAATGTAGGCACTGCTCATTGCACCTCCATGACTGTAGTCAAGGGAAATGCTTACCCATATTAGATCCTTCAAGTGTATGGTGAAGGAGGGCTAAGCAGCGATCAAGTACTGTTTCCCTCTCCTCCTGGCTGATATAACACCAGCGTAGCAAAGTACCTGCTACTTCTCTGGCCATGAACACAATGCCACCCCTAACACTACCACTGCTAACACCACCCTGTTGGAGATAATCATTATTATTTTTTATGTTTAATATAGACATAATGCTGAAAACTGGTAAATAGACACTTAATGCAGGGAAATCTTTATTGGTACAACATTTCACCAAGAAATGAGCAGCTTTTGTGAAGCTCACTTGTGGGTGAAACATTGTATCAGTAAAAAGTCACAGCAATAAGTGTCAATTTTCAATTATTATTATCATTATTATACGTCAAATGATTCATATCTCTGCCAAAGAATTAAATACAGTATATCATGACAGTATAAACACACAAATCTGCACATCAAGAAACATCCTGAATTTACACTGCAAGCAGCTTTGGAAAATTATTTTACTTATGAAATATATACTACAAGGTATCTGAAGAGACTGCACTATTCCAATTTTGATTAAAGTATACAGTATTTAATAGATTTTCAACTCCATACACACTGTGCACATACAAACTGCCTCCCAAGAGATAGTTGATATGTTAATAAAATAAAAATATCACTCATTCAGTATCTATTGTAATATGTATACCTATCTCACTGTGGCCAAAGTATACACGTATTCTTTTTACCTGTATTTTGACTAACGTATAAGCTAAGAGATTTTTCATTTTTAAATTTTTACAAATATTTGTTACGGCTTAAGAATTAATTATTCAGCTTAAGGAAAAACTTTTTTTATGAAGTACGCTACCAACTTGGTCAGCCTTTGTCCACTTTATATCCTCATGTGTTCAGCTCGTGTGGACACTGCAAAGTTTTTGGTACTATGTACTGTATGTAGGTAAATTACACCCATTTTGTTTATAGATGTCTGGGAGAAGCACTGATAGTTGCTGCTGATACAGAGATGGATTTTTTGACAACTCAGATGCAATTTTATATTATACACAAACTTTTACATACCTGCATACCTATAGAATGATGTTATATCTTGAGACTGGGTCTCCAGTTTGGATTTGTGAAGACAGGAGCCTAAGTACTAATCTTTGATACCTCAGCCTTGGTTTGGGAATGTCAGCTCTTTGAGTTGGCACATAGTAGAGTTCCCATGGGAAGACCTGAACTAGCAAAAGAGTAAGCTTGATTTATAAGACGGAGGAGTGAGGAGCCAAGAAGAACTTGGTGACGAGCCTCTGTTGAAGCTGGAGCCTGTCTGCCTGCCTGCCCCCCCCCCCTCTCTCTTGCTCTCTCTCTCTCTTGCTCTCTCTCTCTCTCTCTCTCTTGCTCTCTCTCTCTCTCTCTCTCTTGCTCTCTCTCTCTCTTGCTCTCTTTCTCTCTCTTGCTCTCTCTCTGGCTCTCTTGCTCTCTCTCTGGCTCTCTCTCTGGCTCTCTTGCTCTCTCTCTGGCTCTCTCTCTCTCTCGTTCTCTCTCTCTCTCTCTCTCTCTTGCTCTCTTTCTCTCTCTCTGGCTCTCTTGCTCTCTCTCTGGCTCTCTTGCTCTCTCTCTGGCTCTCACTCTCTCTCTGGCTCTCTTTCTCTCTCTCTTGTTCTCTCTCTCTCTCTCTCTCTCTCTTGTTCTCTCTCTCTCTCTCTCTCTCTTGTTCTCTCTCTCTCTCTCTTGTTCTCTCTCTCTCTCTCTCTCTCTCTCTCTCTTGTTCTCTCTCTCTCTCTCTTGTTCTCTCTCTCTCTCTCTCTCTTGTTCTCTCTCTCTCTTGTTTTCTCTCTCTCTCTCTTGTTCTCTCTCTCTCTCTCTCTCTCTCTCTCTCTCTCTTGTTCTCTCTCTCTCTCTCTCTCTCTCTCTCTCTTGTTCTCTCTCTCTCTCTCTTGTTCTCTCTCTCTCTCTCTCTCTCTTGTTCTCTCTCTCTCTCTCTCTTGTTCTCTCTCTCTCTCTCTTGTTCTCTCTCTCTCTCTCTCTCTCTTGTTCTCTCTCTCTCTCTCTCTCTGGTAGGAGCTGGAGGTGTGAACTATTAATGAAGGCTCAACTATATTATTCCGTAATAATTTTTTTTTTCAACAAACCAGCCATATCCCACCAAGGCAGGGTGGCCCAAAAAAAAAAAAAAAAAGTTTCTCTTTTTAAATTTAGTAATTTATATAAGAGAAGGGGTTACTAGCCCCTTGCCCCCGGCATTTAAGTCATCTCTTACAACACGCATAGCTTACGGAGGAAGAATTCTGTTCCGCTTCCCCATGGAGATAAGAGGAAATACACAAGAACAAGAACCAGAAAGAAAATAGCAGAAAACCCAGAGGGGTGTGTATATATATGCTTGTACATGTATGTGTAGCGTGACCTAAGTGTAAGTAGAAGTAGCAAGACGTACCTGAAATCTTGCATGTTTAAGAGACAAAAAAGGACACCAGTAATCCTACCATCATGTAAAACAATTACAGACTTTCGTTTTACACTCACTTGGCAGGACAGTAGTACCTCCCTGGGCGGTTGCTGTCTACCAACCTACTACCTATAATTCTGTAATAATATATGTATGTAGTTGTAAATTCAATCTTTCTTAGTACATGTATTAATATTAATTTCTCTGAGTTGTACCCCTTAATAGGAGCTTATACGATAATTGTCCTTGAAGTGTAATTTTGTATTATAAGGTAAATATCAGAGAAGAGTTTGTTTGCTTTAACCCATAATTGTCTAGTTATTATTTTTCCACTTTAACCAATAAATGTGCTGTTATTAATTATTTCAGTAAGTGGCACAATGATTAAGTTTCTCAAGTGGTCAGGACTTTTTATAATCCTTAATTTGAAGGGAGAGTTTAATGGGAACTCTTGGAAATTATGAAGATATGACAAGAGTACCATGTTGCATATAATCCGGAAGAAAGTTGATGTTGTAAGTTTCATGGTAAAGAAGCAACTTGAGCTTCCAAGAGTAGCTACAGTGTACCAGGAAGAAACCAAAATATAGTACAAGAATCAAGATATACAATGGATTATGACCTAGAACTTCTCACTGATACAAACTTAGATAATATTTTTCACATTTTTGGTAATTATGATTTTTTAATTCTTCCTCAACTATTATGCATTATATTTTTTCATCAGGTGCATTTGTTTTCGGTATACTGTATGAAAGCTTTAGAATTAGATTTCTTGGACTACAGAATGAAGACCAGTTGTGGATTCTTTTTTCTTTCTACTTTTATGAAACAATAAACCAAGAAATGTGGGTTAACATTTCAAGAACTCAACACGTTCTCTCATTTGTTTCCTAATACAGTGGACCCCTGCATAACGATTACCTCCGAATGCGACCAATTATGTAAGTGTATTTATGTAAGTGCGTTTGTACATGTATGTTTGGGGGTCTGAAATGGACTAATCTACTTCACAATATTTCTTATGGGAACAAATTCGGTCAGTACTGGCACCTGAACATACTTCTGGAGTGAAAAAATATCGTTAACCGGGGGTCCACTGTACATGTACTGGTATATTTATGATTTATGTTGGCTATTAAATCTGTTGGAGTGTGAGCAGGGTAATATTTAGTGAAGGGATTCAGGGAAACCGGTTATTTTCATATAGTCGGACTTGAGTCCTGGAAATGGGAAGTACAATGCCTGCACTTTAAAGGAGGGGTTTGGGATATTGGCAGTTTGGAGGGATATGTTGTGTATCTTTATATGTTTATGCTTCTAGACTGTTGTATTCTGAGCACCTCTGCAAAAACAGTGATAATGTGCGAGTGTGGTGAAAGTGTTGAATGATGATGAAAGTATTTTCTTTTTGGGGATTTTCTTTCTTTTTTGGGTCACCCTGCCTCGGTGGGAGACGGCCGACTTGTTGAAAAAAAAAAAAAAAAAAAAAAAAAAAAATTAAAATACTGCTACCACAATAACATGAGCTATGGACTTAACTAATATCTTCTTTACCCATGCTCACTTCAATCACAGAAAATCTTTATATACAAACAAATTAACTATCACTTTACAAATGCTATGAATACTTCAGGGCCTCCAATAATTCAATGTTTGTGACTGTGTGCTCATATAATATGCCATTATCACTGAAGAATTTAGAGAGGAAAATGTTGGGAAAGAGGTAGATGGGAGGTGAAGGAGGAGGATGGACAAAGACCTGAGTCTGGGGCATGTGCATGTGTGTGTATCCCATACATCAAACAACCTTGGTGGGCAATAAAGGAGAAGAATGAACAAAGACCTGGGCCTTGTCATGTATCCATGTGTGTATTCACCATACATTAACCAACCTTGATAGCAGCAGTAAGCAAGCCGGTATAGGAGCAGAGTATTGGGTACCTCCCAGTGGCTGCCTCTTCTCCGCAAACTAAAGCACGGAGGCCTCCTGCACGATACCCAATGAATGGATCTGCTTTGCCTCTCTTAAATCCTGATGATTAATATAAAGTAATAAAATAAGATACCCAAGAGTTGCACATGTGTCTAATTTATCAACGTGTCAGTTCTCTGAACCATTCATCTACAATATATATATAAATATATATATATATATATATATATATATATATATATATATATATATATATATATATATATATATATTTTTTTTTTTTTATATATAACAAGTCGGCCGTCTCCCACCGAGGCAGGGTGACCCAAAAAAGAAAGAAAATCCCCAAAAAGAAAATACTTTCATCATCATTCAACACTTTCACCACACTCGCACATTATCACTGTTTTTGCAGAGGTGCTCAGAATACAACAGTCTAGAAGCATACACATATAAAGATACACAACATATCCCTCCAAACTGCCAATATATATATATATATATATATATATATATATATATATATATATATATATTTATTTATATAATATATATATATTATATATATTTATATATATATATATATTATTATTTATTATTTTTTTTTTATTATCACACACCGGCCGATTCCCACCAAGGCAGGGTGGCCCGAAAAAGAAAAACTTTCACCATCATTCACTCCATCACTGTCTTGCCAGAAGGGTGCTTTACACTACAGTTTTTAAACTGCAACATTAACACCCCTCCTTCAGAGTGCAGGCACTGTACTTCCCATCTCCAGGACTCAAGTCCGGCCTGCCGGTTTCCCTGAATCCCTTCATAAATGTTACTTTGCTCACACTCCAACAGCACGTCAAGTATTAAAAACCATTTGTCTCCATTCACTCCTATCAAACACGCTCACGCATGCCTGCTGGAAGTCCAAGCCCCTCGCACACAAAACCTCCTTTACCCCCTCCCTCCAACCCTTCCTAGGCCGACCCCTACCCCGCCTTCCTTCCACTACAGACTGATACACTCTTGAAGTCATTCTGTTTCGCTCCATTCTCTCTACATGTCCGAACCACCTCAACAACCCTTCCTCAGCCCTCTGGACAACAGTTTTGGTAATCCCGCACCTCCTCCTAACTTCCAAACTACGAAGTCTCTGCATAATATTCACACCACACATTGCCCTCAGACATGACATCTCCACTGCCTCCAGCCTTCTCCTCGCTGCAACATTCATCACCCACGCTTCACACCCATATAAGAGCGTTGGTAAAACTATACTCTCATACATTCCCCTCTTTGCCTCCAAGGACAAAGTTCTTTGTCTCCACAGACTCCTAAGTGCACCACTCACTCTTTTTCCCTCATCAATTCTATGATTCACCTCATCTTTCATAGACCCATCCGCTGACACGTCCACTCCCAAATATCTGAATACGTTCACCTCCTCCATACTCTCTCCCTCCAATCTGATATTCAATCTTTCATCACCTAATCTTTTTGTTATCCTCATAACCTTACTCTTTCCTGTATTCACCTTTAATTTTCTTCTTTTGCACACCCTACCAAATTCATCCACCAATCTCTGCAACTTCTCTTCAGAATCTCCCAAGAGCACAGTGTCATCAGCAAAGAGCAGCTGTGACAACTCCCACTTTGTGTGTGATTCTTTATCTTTTAACTCCACGCCTCTTGCCAAGACCCTCGCATTTACTTCTCTTACAACCCCATCTATAAATATATTAAACAACCACGGTGACATCACACATCCTTGTCTAAGGCCTACTTTTACTGGGAAAAAATTTCCCTCTTTCCTACATACTCTAACTTGAGCCTCACTATCCTCGTAAAAACTCTTCACTGCTTTCAGTAACCTACCTCCTACACCATACACTTGCAACATCTGCCACATTGCCCCCCTATCCACCCTGTCATACGCCTTTTCCAAATTCATAAATGCCACAAAGACCTCTTTAGCCTTATCTAAATACTGTTCACTTATATGTTTCACTGTAAACACCTGGTCCACACACCCCCTACCTTTCCTAAAGCCTCCTTGTTCATCTGCTATCCTATTCTCCGTCTTACTCTTAATTCTTTCAATTATAACTCTACCATACACTTTACCAGGTACACTCAACAGACTTATCCCCCTATAATTTTTGCACTCTCTTTTATCCCCTTTGCCTTTATACAAAGGAACTATGCATGCTCTCTGCCAATCCCTAGGTACCTTACCCTCTTCCATACATTTATTAAATAATTGCACCAACCACTCCAAAACTATATCCCCACCTGCTTTTAACATTTCTATCTTTATCCCATCAATCCCGGCTGCCTTACCCCCTTTCATTTTACCTACTGCCTCACGAACTTCCCCCACACTCACAACTGGCTCTTCCTCACTCCTACAAGATGTTATTCCTCCTTGCCCTATACACGAAATCACAGCTTCCCTATCTTCATCAACATTTAACAATTCCTCAAAATATTCCTTCCATCTTCCCAATACCTCTAACTCTCCATTTAATAACTCTCCTCTCCTATTTTTAACTAACAAATCCATTGGTCTCTAGCCTTTCTTAACTTGTTAATCTCACTCCAAAACTTTTTCTTATTTTCAACAAAATTTGTTGATAACATCTCACCCACTCTCTCATTTGCTCTCTTTTTACATTGCTTCACCACTCTCTTAACTTCTCTCTTTTTCTCCATATACTCTTCCCTCCTTGCATCACTTCTACTTTGTAAAAACTTCTCATATGCTAACTTTTTCTCCCTTACTACTCTCTTTACATCATCATTCCACCAATCGCTCCTCTTCCCTCCTGCACCCACTTTCCTGTAACCACAAACTTCTGCTGAACACTCTAACACTACATTTTTAAACCTACCCCATACCTCTTTGACCCCATTGCCTATGCTCTCATTAGCCCATCTATCCTCCAATAGCTGTTTATATCTTACCCTAACTGCCTCCTCTTTTAGTTTATAAACCTTCACCTCTCTCTTCCCTGATGCTTCTATTCTCCTTGTATCCCATCTACCTTTTACTCTCAGTGTAGCTACAACTAGAAAGTGATCTGATATATCTTTGGCCCCTCTATAAACATGTACATCCTGAAGTCTACTCAACAGTCTTTTATCTACCAATACATAATCCAACAAACTACTGTCATTTCGCCCTACATCATATCGTGTATACTTATTTATCCTCTTTTTCTTAAAATATGTATTACCTATAACTAAACCCCTTTCTATACAAAGTTCAATCAAAGGGCTCCCATTATCATTTACACCTGGCACCCCAAACTTACCTACCACACCCTCTCTAAAAGTTTCTCCTACTTTAGCATTCAAGTCCCCTACCACAATTACTCTCTCACTTGGTTCAAAGGCTCCTATACATTCACTTAACATCTCCCAAAATCTCTCTCTCTCCTCTGCATTCCTCTCTTCTCCAGGTGCATACACGCTTATTATGACCCACTTCTCGCATCCAACCTTTACTTTAATCCACATAATTCTTGAATTTACACATTCATATTCTCTTTTCTCCTTCCATAACTGATCATTTAACATTACTGCTACCCCTTCCTTTGCTCTAACTCTCTCAGATACTCCAGATTTAATCCCATTTATTTCCCCCCACTGAAACTCTCCTACCCCCTTCAGCTTTGTTTCGCTTAGGGCCAGGACATCCAACTTCTTTTCATTCATAACATCAGCAATCATCTGTTTCTTGTCATCCGCACTACATCCACGCACATTTAAGCAACCCAGTTTTATAAAGTTTTTCTTCTTCTCTTTTTTAGTAATTGTATACAGGAGAAGGGGTTACTAGCCCATTGCTCCCGGCATTTTAGTCGCCTCATACGACACGCATGGCTTACGGAGGAAAGATTCTTTTCCACTTCCCCATGGACAATAGAAGAAATAAAAAAGAACAAGAGCTATTTAGAAAAAGGAGAAAAACCTAGATGTATGTATATATATATATGCATGTGCGTGTCTGTGAAGTGTGACCAAAGTGTAAGTAGGAGTAGCAAGATATCCCTGTTATCTTAGCGTGTTTATGAGACAGAAAAAGAAACCAGCAATCCTACCATCATGCAAAACAGTTACAGGTTTTTGTTTCACAGTCATCTGGCAGGACGGTAGTACTTCCCTGGGTGGTTGCTGTCTACCAACCTACATATATATATATATATATATATGTATATATATATATATATATATATATGTATATATATGTATATATATGTATATATATGTATATATATATATGTATATTTATATATATATGTATATATATGTATATATATATATATATATATATGTATATATATATATGTACGTATATATATATATATATATATATATATATATACATATATATACATATATATAATATATATAATATATATAATATATATAATATATATATATATATATATATATATATATATATATATATATATATAGGTAGTAGGTTGGTAGACAGCAACCACCCAGGGAGGTACTACCGTCCTGCCAAGTGAGTGTAAAACGAAAGCCTGTAATTGTTTTACATGATGGTAGGATTGCTGATGTCTTTTGTCTGTCTCATAAATATGCAAGATTACAGGCATGTCTTGCTACTTCTACTTACACTTAGGTCACACTACACATACATATACACATTTATTCATACACACTCATCTGAGTTTTCTTTGATTTTATCTTAATAGTTCTTGGTCTTATTAATTTTCCTTTTATATCCATGGGGAAGTGGAATAAGAATCTTTCCTCCGTAAGCCATGCGTGTTGTAAAAGTCAACTAAAATGCCGGGAACAATGGGCTAGTAACCCCTTTTCCTGTAAAGATTACTAAAAAGAATAAGAAGAAGAAAATTGTCAAAGTGGGAAGTCTGAATGTGCGTGGATGTTGTGCAGATGATAAGAAAGAGATGATTGTGGATGTTATGAATGAGAAGAAGCTGGATGTCCTGGCTTTAAGTGAAACAAAGCTGAAGGGGGTGGGAGAGTTTCAATGGAGAGGAATAAATGGGATTAGGTCAGGGGTTTCAAATAGAGTTAGAGCTAAAGAAGGAGTAGCAATAATGTTGAAGGATAAGCTATGGCAGGAAAAGAGGGACTATAAATGTATTAATTCAAGGATTATGTGGAGTAAAATAAAGATTGGATGTGAAAAGTGGGTTATAATAAGCGTGTATGCACCTGGAGAAGAGAGAAGTGTAGAGGAGAGAGAGAGATTTTGGGAAATGTTGAGTGAATGCGTGGGGAGTTTTGAATCAAGTGTGAGAGTAATGGTGGTTGGGGATTTCAATGCTAAAGTGGGTAAAAATGTTATGGAGGGAGTAGTAGGTAAATTTGGGGTGCCAGGGGTAAATGTAAATGGGGAGCCTTTAATTGAGCTATGTGTAGAAAGAAATTTGGTAATAAGTAATACATATTTTATGAAAAAGAGGATAAATAAATATACGAGGTATGATGTAGCACGTAATGAAAGTAGTTTATTAGATTATGTATTGGTGGATAAAAGGTTGATGGGTAGGCTCCAGGATGTACATGTTTATAGAGGGGCAACTGATATATCGGATCATTATTTAGTTGTAGCTACAGTTAGAGTAAGAGGTAGATGGGAAAAGAGGAAGGTGGCAACAACAAGTAAGAGGGAGGTGAAAGTGTATAAACTAAGGGAGGAGGAAGTTCGGGCGAGATATAAGCGACTATTGGCAGAAAGGTGGGATAGTGCAAAGATGAGTAATGGGGGGGTTGAAGAGGGTTGGAATAGTTTTAAAAATGCAGTATTAGAATGTGGGGCAGAAGTTTGTGGTTATAGGAGGGTGGGTGCAGGAGGAAAGAGGAGTGATTGGTGGAATGATGAAGTAAAGGGTGTGATAAAAGAGAAAAAGGTAGCTTATGAGAGGTTTTTACAAAGCAGAAGTGTTATAAGAAGAGCAGAATATATGGAGAGTAAAAGAAAGGTAAAGAGAGTGGTGAGAGAGTGCAAAAGGAGAGCAGATGATAGAGTGGGAGAGGCACTGTCAAGAAATTTTAATGAAAATAAGAAAAAATTTTGGAGTGAGTTAAACAAGTTAAGAAAGCCAAGGGAAAATATGGATTTGTCAGTTAAAAACAGAGTAGGGGAGTTAGTAGATGGGGAGATGGAGGTATTAGGTAGATGGCGAGAATATTTTGAGGAACTTTTAAATGTTAAGGAAGAAACAGAGGCAGTAATTTCATGCACTGGTCAGGGAGGTATACCATCTTTTAGGAGTGAAGAAGAGCAGAATGTAAGTGTGGGGGAGGTACGTGAGGCATTACGTAAAATGAAAGGGGGTAAAGCAGCTGGTACTGATGGGATCATGACAGAAATGTTAAAAGCAGGGGGGGATATAGTGTTGGAGTGGTTGGTACTTTTGTTCAATAAATGTATGAAAGAGGGGAAGGTACCTAGGGATTGGCGGAGAGCATGTATAGTCCCTTTATATAAAGGGAAAGGGGACAAAAGAGACTGTAAAAATTATAGAGGAATAAGCTTACTGAGTATACCAGGAAAAGTGTACGGTAGGGTTATAATTGAAAGAATTAGAGGTAAGACAGAATGTAGGATTGCGGATGAGCAAGGAGGTTTCAGAGTGGGTAGGGGATGTGTAGATCAAGTGTTTACATTGAAGCATATATGTGAACAGTATTTAGATAAAGGTAGGGAAGTTTTTATTGCATTTATGGATTTAGAAAAGGCATATGATAGAGTGGATAGAGGAGCAATGTGGCAGATGTTGCAAGTATATGGAATAGGTGGTAAGTTATTAAATGCTGTAAAGAGTTTTTATGAAGATAGTGAGGCTCAGGTTAGGGTGTGTAGAAGAGAGGGAGACTATTTCCCGGTAAAAGTAGGTCTTAGACAGGGATGTGTAATGTCACCATGGTTGTTTAATATATTTATAGATGGGGTTGTTAAGGAAGTAAATGCTAGGGTGTTTG